>NC_140057.1:151517-366221 GCF_963513975.1 Fringilla coelebs | reverse complement strand
GGGGGTGATTTCTGGGGGGTGATTTCTGGGGGGTTTGGGCGATTTTGGGGGCAGTTTTTGGGGGGGGTTAGGGGGCAATTTTGGGGAGTTTGGGGCGATTTTTGGGGGGTTTGGGGCGATTTTTGGGGGGTGCTGGGAGGATTTTTGGGGGGTTGGGGCGATTTTTGGGGGCAGTTTTTGGGGGGTTTGGGGCGATTTTTGGGGGTTTGGGGCGATTTTGGGGGCCATTTTTGGGGTTTGCTGGGTGGGTGCTGGGGGGTTTGGGGGGTGATTTTGGGGGTTTAGCGGGCGATTTTTGGGGGGTTTTGGGGACAATTTTTGGAGGGTTTGGGGTGAATTTTGGGGGCAGTTTTTGGGGGCTTGGGGGCAATTTTGGGGGATTTGGGGCGATTTTTAGGGGGTTTGGGGACGATTTTGGGGGGTGCTGGGGGGGTTTGGGGGGTGATTTTGGGGAGATTCGGGGGGGGTTTGGGGGGCGATTTTGGGGGGTGCTGGGGAAAATTTCAGGCGGCTTTGGGGATGATTTTTGGGGGTCTTTGGGGACAATTTTGGGGGGTTTTGGGGGGTTTTGTGGACAATTTTGGGGGGCTTTGGGGGACAATTTTGGGGGGGTTTTGGGGGCAATTTTTGGGGGGGTGGGGGGCGATCTCTGGGGGGTGCTGGGGGGGTTTGGGGGTTGATTTGGGGAGTTTGGGGGGCGATTTTTGGGGGGTGCTGGGGGCGATTTTTGGGGCCAGTTTTTGAGGTTGTGGGGGCAATTTTTGGGGTTTCTTTGGGTGGTTTTGGGGGAATTTTAGAGGTTTTTTGGGGGGGGTTCGGAGGGGTTTTAGGGGCGATTTTTGGGGTGTCCTGGGAGGGTTTTAGGGGCGATTTTTGGGATGTCCTGGGAGGGTTTTAGGGGCGATTTTTGGGGGCGATTTTTGGGATAGTTTTGGGGGGTTAAGAGAGCAATTTTGGGGGTTTTTTGGGGGTCCTGAGGGTTTTGGGTGGCGATTTTTGGGGCGATTTTGGAGTAGTTTTGGGGGTTAAGGGAGCAATTTTGGGGGGGTCCTGAGGGTTTTGGGTGGCGATTTTTGGGGGTGATTTTGGAGTAGTTTTGGGGGTTAAGAGAGCAATTTGGGGGTTTTTTGGGGGTCCTGAGGGTTTTGGGTGGCGATTTTTGGGGGCGATTTTGGAGTAGTTTTGGGGGTTAAGAGAGCAATTTGGGGTTTTTTTGGGTTGCGATTTTTGGGGGCTTTTGGGGCCGATTTTGGGGTAGTTTTGGGTGGTTAAGGGAACAATTTTTGGGATTTTTTGGGGGGTCCTGAGGGTTTTTGGGTGGCGATTTTTGGGGGTTTTTGGGGGTGATTTTGGGGTAGTTTTGGAGGGTTAAGAGAGCAATTTTTGGGGATTTTTTGGGTTGGGATTTTTGGGGGCGATTTTGGGGTTTTTTGGGGGAATCCTGAGGGGTTTGAGTGGCGATTTTTGGGCGTGTTTTGAGGGCGATTTTGGGGTACTTTTGAGAACAATTTTGGGATTTTTTGGGATGTTCTAGGCGGGATTTTGTGCCATTTTTGGGGTGATTTTGTGGGATTTTGGTGCAGATCTCACCTCCTCTCTTTTCTCCCTCTCCCCCCAGACCCCCTGGGGGTGCTGCAGGATTTTTGGGGTCCCTCCCGGGAGCCCCCCCGGTGCGAGCTGAGCCCCACGGCGCCGCTGCTGCCAGCGCCGGGCACGGGGACGTCCCCTCAGTGCCACCCGGGCTTGGGGACACGCTGGTGGCTGCTGGCCCTGGGGACACCGCACAGGGAGGGGACGGTGCTGCTGCAGGAGGGGACGGGCCACCCGCCCAGGGTCAACGGTGAGCGGGGAGGGGACACCGATGGGACATTGTCACCTGGGGGTGTCACCTGGGTGTCAAATGGCCCCCCAGTGTCACCCCTAGTGTCACCGCCAGTGTCACACTGTGTTCGCCATCCCAATGTCCCCCCAATGTCCCCAAATCCCCTATTGTCCCCAATGTCCCCACGTCCCTCACTGTCCCCCATGTCCCCCAATGCCCCCAATGTCCACAAATCCCCCATTGTCCCCAATGTCCCCATGTCCCCCAATGTCCCTTCACTGTCCCCAATGTCCCCAATGTCCACAAATCCCCCATTGTCCCCAATGTCCCCATGTCCCCCAATGTCCCCTCACTGTCCCCAATGTCCCCAATGCCCCCAATGTCCCCAATGTCCTCACGTCCCCCAATGTCCCCCCAATGTCCCCAATGTCCCCAGCCCCCCATCACCCCCATGTCCCCCCACTGTCCCCCATGTCCCCAATGTCCCCAACCCCCATCACCCCCATGTCCCCCCACTGTCCCCCATGTCCCCAATGTCCCCAACCCCCATCACCCCCATGTCCCCCCACTGTCCCCAATGTCCCCAATGCCCCATTACCCCCATCACCTCAATGCCCCCAATGTCCCCAACCCCCCATTACTCCCATGTCCCCCTATTACCCCCATGTCCCCCCACTGTCCCCAATGTCCCCCCATTACCCCCATGTCCCCCCACTATCCCCAATGTCCCCAACCCCCCAATATCCCAATGTCCCCCCATGTCCCCCCGCTGTCCCCCCATGTCCCCCCCCTCCCCCGCCCCGTTAACCCTTCCCTCCCCGCAGCCTCCCTGTTCATCTCCACGCTGACGCCGGCCCCGCGGGGTCTGCTGGGCACCCCCCAGACCCTGCACTGCTCCTTCACGCCCCCGGCCGCCCCCTTCACCCTGGAGTGGCTGCGCCACCGCCACGGCGTCACCCGCCGCCTGCTGGCCTTCCACTCGGCCGCCGCCCGCGTCACCGAGGCCGCCCCGGGGGTGCTGCTGCTGCTGGGGGGGACGCAGGTGAGGGGGGGACGGGAGGGGACGGGGTTCAGTGTGGGGACAGAGTGGGGGTGGGGTGAGGGATGGGGGTATGGAGGCGCTGCGGTCCTCCCGGCCGCTAGGGGGCGCCGCTGATGCTGGATGGGCTCGGTCCTCCCGGCCGCTAGGGGGCGCTGTGTGCAGGGAGACGCTGGTTCCCAGTCCCTCCCAGTCCATCCCAGACCATCCCAGTCCCTCCCAGTCCTTCCCAGTCCGTCCCAGTCCTTCCCAGTCCATCCCAGTCCTCCGCAGTCCCTCCCAGTCCCTCCCAGCCACTAGGGGGCGCCACTGATGCTGGATGGGCTCGGTCCTCCCGGCCGCTAGGGGGTGTTGTGCGCAGGGAGATGCTGGTTCCCAGTCCCTCCCAGTCCATCCCAGACCATCCCAGTCCCTCCCAGTCCTTCCCAGTCCATCCCAGACCATCCCAGTCCCTCCCAGTCCATCCCAGTCCATTCCCAGTCCGTCCCACTCCCTCCCAGTCCCTCCCAGTCCCTCCCAGCCACTAGGGGGCGCCACTGATGCTGGATGGTCTCAGTCCTCCCGGCCGCTAGGGGGTGCTGCTGCTGCTGGGGGGGGACGCGGCACGGCGGGGAGGGGACACAGGTGAGGGGGGGACGGGAGGGGACGGGGTTCAGTGTGGGGACAGAGTGGGGGTGGGGTGAGGGATGGGGGGGGTATGGAGGCGCTGCGGTCCTCCCGGCCACTAGGGGGCGCCGCTGATGCTGGATGGGCTCGGTCCTCCCGGGCCCTAGGGGGCGCCACTGATGCTGGATGGGCTCGGTCCTCCCGGCCGCTAGGGAGTGCTGTGCGCAGGGAGATGCTGGTTCCCAGTCCCTCCCAGTCCTTCCCAGTCCCTCCCAGTCCTTCCCAGTCCATCCCAGACCATCCCAGTCCCTCCCAGTCCGTCCCAGTCCATTCCCAGACCATCCCAGTCCCTCCCAGTCCGTCCCAGTCCATTCCCAGTCCGTCCCACTCCCTCCCAGTCCCTCCCAGCCACTAGGGGGCGCCACTGATGCTGGATGGTCTCAGTCCTCCCGGCCGCTAGGGGGCGCTGTGTGCAGGGAGACGCTGGTTCCCAGTCCATTCCCAGTCCCTCCCAGTCCATTCTCAGTACTTTCCCAGTCCCTCCCATTACCTCCCTCTCAATCCTAGTCCATCCCAGTCCCTCCCAGTCCATCCCAGTCCCTCCCAGTCCTTCCCAGTCCATTCCCAGTCCCTCCCAGTCCCTCCCAGTCCCCTCCCAGTCCATCCCAGTCCCTCCCGGCCACTAGGGGGCGCCATTGATGCTGGATGGGCTCGGTCCTCCCGGCCGCTAGGGGGCGCTGTGTGCAGAGAGACGCTGGTTCCCAGTCCCTCCCAGTCCATTCCCAGTCCATTCCCAGTCTGTCCCCAGTCCCTCCCAGTCCATCCCAGTCCATCCCAGTCCCTCCCAGTCCTTCCCAGTCCCTCCCAGTCCCTCCCAGTCCATCCTAGACCATCCCAGTCCCTCCCAGTCCTTCCCAGTCCGTCCCAGTCCCTCCCAGTCCATCCCAGTCTCTCCCAGTCCATCCCAGTCCCTCCTGGCCACTAGGGGGCGCCACTGATGCTGGATGGGCTCGGTCCTCCCGGCCGCTAGGGGGCGCTGTGTGCAGGGAGACGCTGGTTCCCAGTCCCTCCCAGTCCATTCCCAGTCCCTCCCAGTCCATTCCCAGTCCGTCCCACTCCCTCCCAGTCCCTCCCAGCCACTAGGGGGCGCCACTGATGCTGGATGGGCTCGGTCCTCCCGGCCGCTAGGGGGCGCTGTGTGCAGGGAGACGCTGGTTCCCAGTCCATCCCAGTCCATCCCAGACTATCCCAGTCCCTCCTAGTCCTTCCCAGTCCGTCCCAGTCCCTCCCAGTCTATCCCAGTCCTCCCCAGTCCCTCCCAGTCCATTCTTAGTACTTTCCCAGTCCCTCCCATTCCCTCCCTCTCAATCCCAGTCCATTCCCAGTCCCTCCCAGTCCCTCCCGGCCACTAGGGGGCGCCACTGATGCTGGATGGCCTTGGTCCTCCCGGCCACTAGGGGGCGCTGTGTGCATGGAGACGCTGGTTCCCAGTTCATCCCAGTCCATTCCCAGTCCATCCCAGTCCGTCCCCAGTCCCTCCCAGTCCATCCCAGACCATCCCAGTCCCTCCCAGTCCTACCCAGTCCCTCCCAGTCCATCCCCAGTCCTTCCCAGTTCCTCCCAGCCGCTAGGGGGCACCACTGATGCTGGATGGCCTTGGTCCTCCTGGCCGCTAGGGGGCGCTGTGCGCAGGGAGATGCTGCTTCCCAGTCCATCCCAGTCCCTCCCAGTTCCCCCCAGTCCCTCCCAGTCCATCCCAGTCCCTCCCAGTCCCTCCCAGTTCCCTCCCAGTCCCCTTCCAGTCCTACCCAGTCCGTCCCAGTTCCCTCCCAGTCCATCTCAGTCCCTCCCAGTCTATTCCCAGTTCTTCCCAGTCTATTCCCATTCCTTCCCAGTCCCATTCCCAGTCCCTTCCAGTCCTTCCCAGTCCCTCCCAGTTCCCTCCCAGTCCCTCCCAGTCTATTCCCAATCCCTCCGAGTCGCTCCCAGTCCCCTCCCAGTCCCTCCCAATCCCTCCCAGTCCATCCCAGTCCCTTCCAGTTCCCTCCCAGTCCATCCCAGTCCCTCCCAGTCTATTCCCAGTTCCCTCCCAATTCCCTCCCAGTTCCCTCCCAGTCCGTCCCAGTTCCTCCCAGTCCATTCCCAGTCCCTCGGGGACGCTGTGAGCACAGAACCGCCTTGGTCCTCCCAGCCACCAGGGGGCGCCACTGACCCCGCCCCTCTCCTCGGTCCTCCCAGCCACCAGGGGGCGCCATGGAGGTGTCGCTGCAGCTGCCGCCGCTCTCGGTGAATGACGACGGCTCCTTCGTCTGCTCCGTGACCACGCCCCTCGGGCAGGTGCAGCAGGTGCTGCGCATGAACGTGATTGGTCAGTGCCGGCAAGGGTGGGAGGGGCTCCCAGTATGTCCCAGTATGTCCCAGTATGTCCCAGTATATCCCAGTATATCCCAGTGCCCCTCTCTGTGCCCATACTGGGCTGGCAGAGGTCCTGGATGGGCTCCCAGTATGTCCCAGTATGTCCCAGTATGTCCCAGTATGTCTCAGTGCCCCTCTCTGTGCCCATACTGGGCTGGCAGAGGTCCTGGACAGGCTCCCAGTATGTCCCAGTATGTCCCAGTGCCCCTCTCTGTGCCCATACTGGGCTGGCTCATACTGGACGGGCTCCCAGTATGTCCCAGTATGTCCCAGTGCCCCTCTCTGTGCCCATACTGGGCTGGCAGAGGTCCTGGACGGGCTCCCAGTATGTCCCAGTATGTCCCAGTATGTCCCAGTGCCCCTCTCTGTGCCCATACTGGGCTGGCAGAGGTCCTGGACGGGCTCCCAGTATGTCCCAGTATGTCCCAGTATGTCCCAGTATGTCCCAGTATATCCCAGTGCCCCTCTCTGTGCCCATACTGGGCTGGCAGAGGTCCTGGAGTGGCTCCCAGTATGTCCCAGTATGTCCCAGTATATCCCAGTATGTCCCAGTGTCCCTCTCTGTGCCCATACTGGGCTGGCAGAGGTCCTGGACGTGCTCCCAGTATGTCCCAGTATGTCCCAGTATGTCCCAGTGCCCCTCTCTGTGCCCATACTGAGCTGGCAGAGGTCCTGGACGGGCTCCCAGTATGTCCCAGTATGTCCCAGTATATCCCAGTGCCCCTCTCTGTGCCCATACTGAGCTGGCAGAGGTCCTGGACGGGCTCCCAGTATGTCCCAGTATGTCCCAGTATATCCCAGTGCCCCTCTCTGTGCCCATACTGAGCTGGCAGAGGTCCTGGACGGGCTCCCAGTATGTCCCAGTATGTCCCAGTATATCCCAGTGCCCCTCTCTGTGCCCATACTGAGCTGGCAGAGGTCCTGGACGGGCTCCCAGTATGTCCCAGTATGTCCCAGTATATCCCAGTGCCCCTCTCTGTGCCCATACTGGGCTGGCAGAGGTCCTGGACGGGCTCCCAGTATGTCCCAGTATGTCCCAGTATGTCCCAGTGCCCCTCTCTGTGCCCATACTGGGCTGGCAGAGCTCTGCAGGGTCTGATGGGACCAGTCTGGGCCCTGGACGGGCTCCCAGTTGCTCCCAGTTGCTCCCAGTACCCCTCAAAAGGCAGAACTGGGATGAGGGGGGGGTTCAGATGTGTCTGCATCAGCCAGACTGGGCTGTGCTGGAGCCCGTCCACAGCCCATTGAGGACTCCCAGTCCCATCCCAGTCCATCCCAGTCTATTCCCAGTCCCTCCCAGTTCACACCCAGTCTCTCCCAGTTCACACCCAGTCCATCCCAGTCCATCCCAGTCCATCCCAGTTCACACCCAGTCCATCCCAGTCCATCCCAGTTCACACCCAGTCCCTCCCAGTTCACACCCAGTCCATCCCAGTCCATCCCAGTCCCTCCCAGTCCCTCCCAGTTCACACCCAGTCCATCCCAGTTCACACCCAGTCCCTCCCAGTTCACACCCAGTCCCTCCCAGTCCCTCCCAGTCCATCCCAGTCCATCCCAGTTCACACCCAGTCCCTCCCAGTTCACACCCAGTCCCTCCCAGTTCACACCCAGTCCCTCCCAGTCCCTCCCAGTCCATCCCAGTCCATCCCAGTCCCTCCCAGTTCACACCCAGTCCCTCCCAGTCCCTCCCAGTCCATCCCAGTTCACACCCAGTCCCTCCCAGTTCACACCCAGTCCCTCCCAGTTCACACCCAGTCCATCCCAGTCCATCCCAGTCCATCCCAGTTCACACCCAGTCCCTCCGAGTTCACACCCAGTCCATCCCAGTCCATTCCCAGGCCCTCCCAGTCCATCCCAGACCCATCCCAGTCCATCCCAATCCCCTCCCAGTCCCTCCCAGTCCCTCCCAGTGTCCCTGACTGTCTGTCTGTCTGTCCCAGCCCCTCCCCAGGTGTCCCTGTTCCCCTCCCGGCTCTCCCCGGGGCTCCCGGCCCAGCTCCCAGTCCATCCCAGTCCATCCCAATCCCCTCCCAGTCCCATCCCAGTCCATCCCAATCCCCTCCCAGTCCTTCCCAGTGTCCCTGACTGTCTGTCTGTCTGTCCCAGCCCCTCCCAGTGTCCCTGTTCCCCTCCCGGCTCTCCCCGGGGCTCCCGGCCCAGCTCCCAGTCCCATCCCAGTCCCTCCCAGTCCCTCCCAATCCATTCCCAGTCCCTCCCAATCCTCTCCCAGTCCCTCCCAATGTCCCTGACTGTCTGTCTGTCCCCAGTCCCTCCCAGTGTCCCTGACTGTCTGTCTGTCTGTCTGTCCCCAGCCCCTCCCCAGGTGTCCCTGCTCCCCTCCCGGCTCTCCCCGGGGCTCCCGGCCCAGCTCCCAGTCCCATCCCAGTCCCTCCCAGTCCCTCCCAGTCCCTCCCAGTCCATCCCAGTCCATCCCAGTCCCTCCCAGTCCCTCCCAGTTCACACCCAGTCCATCCCAGTTCACACCCAGTCCCTCCCAGTTCACACCCAGTCCCTCCCAGTCCCTCCCAGTCCCTCCCAGTCCCTCCCAGTCCCTCCCAGTCCATCCCAGTCCCTCCCAGTCCCTCCCAGTCCATCCCAGACCCATCCCAGTCCATCCCAATCCCATCCCAGTCCCTCCCAGTTCACACCCAGTCCCTCCCAGTCCATCCCAGTCCCTCCCAGTCCCTCCCAGTCCCTCCCAGTCCCTCCCAGTCCATCCCAGTCCCTCCCAGTCCCTCCCAGTCCATCCCAGTCCATCCCAGTCTGTCCCAATCCCCTCCCAGTCCCTCCCAGTGTCCCTGACTGTCTGTCTGTCTGTCCCAGCCCCTCCCCAGGTGTCCCTGCTCCCCTCCCGTCTCCCCCCGGGGCTCCCGGCCCAGCTCCGCTGTGACGCCGTCGGGTTCTTCCCGCTGGACGTGGGGATCCGCTGGGAGCGCCGCGCCCGGGGGGAGCCACGCCCGCTGCCGGTGACACCTGGGGACACCTCGGGGGCCACCCCCAGCCCTGGGGACACCTCGGGGGCCACCCCCGGGCCCGGGGACACCGGGCTGGGGCTCAGCTGGAGCTCGGGGCACCGGCGGGCGGCCGACGGCACCTTCAGCCGGAGCGCGGGGCTGCGCGTGGCCGCGGGGACGGCGGGGGACAGCTACAGCTGCCTGGTGACACACGTGGCGTGGGACACACCCCTGAGGGTCACCGTGGAGGTGACAGGTGAGGGGACACTCCTGGGATGGGGTTTGGGTCACTGGGGACACCTGGGGACACACCTGGGGACAGCTACAGCTGCCTGGTGACACACGTGGCCTGGGATGTGCCACTGAGGGTCACCGTGGAGGTGACAGGTGAGGGGACACATGGGGACACACCTGGGGACACCAGGGACAGGGTTTGGGTCATTGGGGACACACCTGGGACAGGGTTTGGGGACAGCTACAGCTGCCTGGTGACACACACGGCGTGGGACAGCCCACTGAGGGTCACCGTGGAGGTGACAGGTGAGGGGACACACCTGGGATGGGGTTTGGGGACACCAGGGACAGGGTTTGGGTCATTGGGGACACCTGGGACAGGGTTTGGGGACAGCTACAGCTGCCTGGTGACACACGCGGCCTGGGATGTGCCACTGAGGGTCACCGTGGAGGTGACAGGTGAGGGGACAGGGTTTGGGTCATTGGGGACACACCTGGGGACACCTGGGGACAGCTACAGCTGCCTGGTGACACACGCGGCGTGGGACACACCTCTGAGGGTCACTGTGGAGGTGACAGGTGAGGGGACACACCTGGGGACACCTGGGGACACCTGGGGACAGGGTTTGGGGACAGCTACAGCTGCCTGGTGACACACGCGGCGTGGGACACACCCCTGAGGGTCACTGTGGAGGTGACAGGTGAGGGGACACCTGGGGACACACCTGGGATGGGGTTTGGGGACACTGGGGACAGCTACAGCTGCCTGGTGACACACGTGGTGTGGGATGTGCCACTGAGGGTCACCGTGGAGGTGACAGGTGAGGGGACAGGGTTGGGGACAACGGGGACAAGGTTGGGGACAGCTGGGATAGACTTGGGGACAGGGTTGGGGACAGCTGGGATGGGCTTGGGGACATGGGGACAGGGTTGGGGACATCAGGGACAGGGTTGGGGACATCAGAGACAGGGTTGGGGACAGCTGGGATGGGCTTGGGGACACAGGGACAGGGTTGGGGACATCAGAGACAGGGTTGGGGACACGGGGACAGAGTTGGGGACAGCTGGGATGGGATTGGGGACATCATGGACAGGGTTGGGGACACAGGGACAGGGTTGGTGCCACCAGGATGGGCTCAGTGCCACCCGGGGGTGTCCCTGGTGCCACCCAGGGTGTCCCTGACATGTCCCTGACGTGTCCCTGAGGTGTCCCTGGTGCTACCCAGGGTGTCCCTGAGGTGTCCCTGAGGTGTCCCTGGTGCCACCCAGGGTGTCCCTGAGGTGTCCCTGAGGTGTCCCTGGTGCCACCCAGGGTGTCCCTGAGGTGTCCCTGAGGTGCCCCCGCTGTCCCCGCAGGTGGCCCCGGGCCCAGCGTGGAGGACATGGCGGGGATGGCCCTGGTGGCCTTTGTCATCGGGGGGCTCTGCCTGCGCCTGTGGCCCTCGGCGGGGAGGTGACACCCGGGACACCAATGTCCCCAATGTCCCCAAAGAGTCCACAATGTCCCCAAATGTCCCCAAAGTCATCAAACACCCACAATGGCCCCAAATCATCCAAATGTCCTCAAAAAGTCCCCAGAGTCCCCAATGTCCCCAATCCACCTGTGTTCACAATGTCCCCAAATGTCCCCAAAGTTGTCAAACACCCCCCAATGTCCCCAAACCTTCCCATTGTCCCCAATGTTCCCCAATGTCCCCAAACCTTCCCATTGTCCCCAATGTTCCCCAATGTCCCCAAACCTTCCCATTGTCCCCAATGTTCCCCAATGTCCCCAAATGTCCCCATTGTCCCCAAAATCCTCAAATGTCCCCAAATCCCCCAATGTCCCCAAATGTCCTCAATGTCTCCAAAGTCCCCAAAATCCCCAAATGTCCCCAAATGTCCCCAAAAACCCCAAATCATCCAAATGTCCCCAAAACCCCCAACATCCCCAATGTCCCCAAATGTCCCGAAAGTCCCCAATGTCCCAAATGTCCCCAAACCTTCCCGTTGTCCCAAATGTCCCCATTGTCCCCAAATGTCTCCATTGTCCCCAAAATCCTCAAATGTCCCCAAATGGCCCCAAATGTCCTCAATGTCTCCAAAGTCCCCAAAATCCCCAAATGTCCCCAAAATCCCCAAATCATCCAAATGTCCCCAATGTCCCCAAAACCCCCAACGTCCCCAAAGTCCCCAATGTCCCCAAATGTCCCCCAAACCCCCAACGTCCCCAATGTCCCCAAATGTCCCCAAACCTTCCCATTGTCCCCAATGTCCCCAAATGTCTCCATTGTCCCCAAAATCCTCAAATGTCCCCAAATGTCCCCAAATGTCCCCAATGTCCCCAAACCTCTCAATGTCCCCAAATGTCCTCAATGTCTCCAAAATCCCCAAATGTCCCCAAATGTTCCCAATGTCCCCAAAGTCCCCAATGTCCCCAAATGTCCCCCAAATCCTCAATGTCCCCAAACCTTCCCAATGTCCCCAAACCTTCCCGTTATCCCAAATGTCCCCAATGTCCCCAAATGTCCCCAAAGTCCCCAAATGTCCCCAAATATCCTCAAATGTCCCCAAAATCCCCAAATCATCCAAATGTCCCCAATGTCCCCAAAACCCCCAAAGTCCCCAATGTCCCCAATGTCCCCCAAATGTCCCCCAAACCCCCAACGTCCCCAAACCTTCCCAATGTCCCCAAACCTTCCCGTTGTCCCAAATGTCCCCAATGTCCCCAAATGTCTCCATTGTCCCCAAAATCCTCAAATGTCCCCAAATGGCCCCAAATGTCCCCAATGTCCCCAAACCTCTCAATGTCCCCAAATGTCCTCAATGTCTCCAAAATCCCCAAATGTCCCCAAATGTTCCCAATGTCCCAAATGTCCCCAAACCTCTCAATGTCCCCAAATGTCCCCAATGTCCCCAAACCTCTCAATGTCCCCAAATGTCCCCAATGTCCCCAAACCTCTCAATGTCCCCAAATGTCCTCAATGTCTCCAAAATCCCCAAATGTCCCCAAATGTTCCCAATGTCCCAAATGTCCCCAAAGTCCCCAAATGTCCCCAAAATCCTCAATGTCCCCAAAAGTCCCCAAAATTAACGGGGGGGTGCCATCCCCCCCACAACCCGATGTGTCCTGAGAGGGCCTTGGGGACATTTGGGGACATCTGGGGGGGGCAGGAGGCATTGGAGGGGTTTTTAAAGGGATTTTTAAAAAGATTTAATTTTAAAAACGTTCGTTTCAAATGATTCATTTCGAATTATTAAATGATTAAAGAGTTAATTATCAATTATTTAAATTCATTCTTTAATAATGATTTGATTATTGAAATGATCGAGTTAAAAGGATTTAATTATTCATTAGAATTAATTTAATTTTATTAAAATATAATTTTTTAAAAAATTATTTAACTTTTAAAAAAATTTTTAAATATTCATTTTTGTCCCAATCCCGGCTCGCTGTGATGCCCAGCCCTGATCCAGCAGGGAAAAAAATACAAAATAATTATATAATAATAAATAATTATATTAATTATAATTATATTATAGTAATAATTTTTAATAGTTAATAAAAATAAACCACGGTCAGAATTAGGCGTTTCCGCCGGAAGTAGCCGCTGACGCCGCCATGGGGCCACTTCCGCCAGTACTTCTGCCAGGCGCGGCTTCTGATTGGTCCGCGCTTCACGACGGGGCACCTGTGCCGCCATCTTGCTTGAGGGCAGTTCCGCCCGCTCCTCAGAGCGCTTCGCGTTCCCTCCTAAATCCAGCAAGGAACGGCGGAATCCGCCTGGAAATGGCGGGACTGAGCCTAAATCTACTGGTATTCAACCAAAACCCCAAAATCCACCCTGCAGCGTCCCCCGGGAGCGCTCTTTAAAGGCAACCAGCGCAAACCACCCGTCTCTGGCGTGAGGCGGCGCCGCCATCTTGGGTGAGGGCAGTTCCGCTCGCTCCTCAGAGCTCTCCGCGTTCCCGCCTAAATCCAGCCGGGAAGAGCGGGATTGATCCTAAATCCCCTGGGATTGAGCCAAAGCGCCCAAATCCACCCAGCAGCGTCCCCCAGGAGCGCTCCCATAGCTCAACAAGCTCAAACTGCCCGTCTCTGGGGTGAGGCTGCGCCGCCATCTTGGGTGAGGGCACATCCGCCCGGTCCTGGATGAGCTCCCACAGGCGGGCGGAGCAACGGAGATGGCAAATTCAGTCTAAATCCCCCTAATTCAACCTAAATCGCCAAAATTTAGCCTAAATCCCCTCCAAACTCGGCCTATAACCCTGCAGGACCCCTGGGGCCTCTAAAGAGAGCCAGGCCGGCTCCCGCTCTTTCCGTGAAGCAGCGCGGCCATCTTGCTTGAGGGCAGTTCCGCCCGCTCCTCAGAGCAATCCGCGTTCCCTCCTAAATCCAGCCGGGAACGGCGGAATCCGCCTGGGAATGGCGGGATGGAGCCTGAATCCCCTGGGGATGGAGCCTAAATCCACTGGGACTGAGCCTAAATCCCCTGGGATTGAGCCAAAGCGCCCAAATCCTGGAGCTCCCATGGTTTGGAGCGGTACTGGAAAGGGCGGGCGGTGACGTCACCTCGCCCCGCCCCTTCCCGGTCCTTCCTGAGGCGGCTCCGCCATTTTCCCGGCGCCGTTCCCGGGGCCGGTTCTGAGCGGAGATCGGAGCTGGACCCGGGGCTCCTTCGCCACCGGAGCGTCCCCAAGGTGTCCCCAAGGTTTCTGCAGTGATCATGGAGCCCCAGGAGGTGCGACAGGAGGGGAAACGTGGGGTGGTGAAAGGGGGCGGTGGGGGAAAGGAGAGGATACGGGGGGTGACTGGGGGGACAGCAGAGTGGGCAGCGAGGAGGCGGAGGGGACAGCAATGAGGGCAGGGAGGTGGCGGAGGCTACGAGGGAAGTGACAGAGGTGGCAGCGGGAACAGGGGAGGGACAGACGGACAGCAGAACCTTCCAGGAAGAGGGAAAAAGGATCCCTCGGGGGCAGCGGGTCAGGAGGCCGTAAGTGCCACCAGGTCCCTGACACCTTCCCTGTCCCCTCCCCAGCTGTCCCCGGCCCTGCTGCAGGCACAGGTCACCGTGGTGGAAGTCCTGGGCAAGCTGCTGGCCACCCTGCCCAGTCTGATCGAGATGAATCTGCTGCTCAGGTCCACAGGGAGGCTCTACCAGGACCTGGAGAAATTCACCAAGGTGCTCTGGTCCGCCCTGTACAGCATTAACAACGTTTGGGGGCACTACAATGTCACCTCTGATGATGGTGGCACTGTCACTTCCCTGAGCCAGGCCCTGGCCGCCTACAGGAGCACCCCAGGGACCACCCTGAAGCGTGTGACAATGGCGGCCAGCAAGTGGCAGGGGTTGGTGGCCGATCTTGTGGACAACTGGGCCCAGGTGGCCGAGAAAGCCACCGAGCTCCGCAACACCTGCAGGGAGGTGGCCGCTGAGGTGGACACCAGGTGGCCAATGGCCGGGCTGGGGAGCTGCAGGACGAGGGTGCCCGTGATGGAAGCACTCATAGAAAATCTGTGGGACGTGCACAAACCCTGGGCAGAGATGATGCAGGACGAGTGGATGGCCAGGCAGGTAGCCCTGAATGGGGACGAGGCCAGCGAGGCAAGAACGGCCACCACGGTGAGAGAGCAGCTGAAGGTGACCTGGCACCTGCTGGAGGAGTTGGTGGCCATGTGTGACAAAGCCACCGTGTTCCCCCGGGAGCTGCAGCGCCTGCTCAGAGACATCGAGGCCGCCCTGGAGGGGACAAATGGGGCGTCCCCAAATGTCCCTGAGGCCTTGGTGGCCAAGGTGGCCGTGGCCGAGCGGCTGTGGGAGGCCAACACCCGCCTGGCCAAGGATCACCTGTTGGGGACAGTGGATGACATCACCAAGTTGTATTTCACTGGTGAACCCACCAGACTCAGTGCCCATGAGGTGACCG
Organism: Fringilla coelebs; assembly: GCF_963513975.1. NCBI lineage: Eukaryota > Metazoa > Chordata > Aves > Passeriformes > Fringillidae > Fringilla > Fringilla coelebs. The sequence continues at coordinate 351,244 of NC_140057.1, read as the reverse complement.
AGCGGTGCCAAAGAGCCATCGAGGACATCCCAAGGCTCCTTCGACCCTCAGAGTGTCCCCAGAGCGTCCCCAAGGTGTCCCCAGTGAGCATGGAGCCCCAAGAGGTGCGACGGGGGGGAGAGGGGGACAGAGGGGACACAGGGGGGAACATGGGGAGTGGTGCGAGGTGCCAGCGGGGAGAAGAGGCTGACAAAGGGACAGAGGGGCAAAGGGGACCCCTTGGGGGCACGGGGCCACTGCAGGAGGTCACAAATGCCACCAGGTCCTTGACACCTCCACACCTGCAGGCGCTGGTGGCTGTGGTGGCCACCCTGGGTGAGGTGGTGGCCACCGTGACAGGGTCACATGGGGCCAAGTCCCCAAACTCCCTGCATGAGGACCTGAGGAGATTCACCCGGAGCCTCAGTGTGATCCTAAACCACGGCGGTGTCACCTCCCTCAACCACCATGGTGTCCCCTCCCTAGGCCGGGCCCTGGCCACACTCAGGGCCACCCCTGGGACCACCTGGGCCGATGTGAGAGCCACGGCCAGCACCTGGCGGGAGTTGGTGGCCAAGCTCGTGGACAGGTGGGACTGGCTGGCCAGGGAGGCCACCAAGCTCCGTGAGAAGGTGGTCATGGAGCAGCAGCTGATGGTGGCCCTGGACAAGGAGGAGGTGACCAGGGAAATGGCCACGCACGATGCCCAGGTGGTGACAGCCACCAATGAGGCCATGGGAGAGGCTGTGGTGGCCCCCAGGAGGGGACATTGGGCTGTGGTGGCCCTGGGGCTGCTGCAGCACTTGGTGGCCACGTGTGACAGAGCCACCTTGTTCAACTGGAACATGGAGTGGCGGCTCAGGGACATCGAGGCCATCATGAAAGGGACAAACAAGGCATCCCCTGATGTCCTCCAGGCCTTGGTGGCCAAGGTGGCCAAGTTTGAGTGGCTGTGGGATGCCAGCACCCACCTGGCCAAGGATCACCTGCTGGGGACACTTGGGGACATTGACAACATCCTCTCGAGTCCCTGTGGTGACCCTGGTGGCCCTGGCAGCCGCGCGGTGGCCGAGCGGTGCCAAAAAGCCATCGAGGACATCCCAAGGCTGCTGTGGGGACAGTGATGTCACCGCTGCGATGTCACCGGGGTAGTGATGTCACTGGAGAGACTTGTGGACACCTGAGTGCCCCCAGCACCTCATGTCACCAAGAGCTCCTCCCTAAGTGCCACCAGCTCTTTGTGTCACCAAGACCCTTCAAGTGCCACCAGCTCCTCAGATGTCACCAGCACCTCGTGTGACCAAGAGCTCCATAAGTGCCACCAGCTCCTCGTGTCACAAGTGCTCCTCAAGTGCCACCAGCTCCTCGAGTGCCTCCAGCTCTTTGTGTCACCAAGAGCCATCAAGTGCCACCAGCTCCTCGAGTGTCACCAGCACCTCGTGTCACCAAGAGCTCCATAAGTGCCACCAGCTCCTCGTGTCACAAGTGCTCCTTAAGTGCCACCAGCTCCTCGAGTGCCTCCAGCTCTTTGTGTCACCAAAAGCTCCATAAGTGCCACCAGCTCCTCGTGTCACAAGTGCTCCTCAAGTGCCACCAGCTCCTCGAGTGCCTCCAGCTCTTTGTGTCACCAAGAGCCATCAAATGCCACCAGCTCCTCGAGTGTCACCAGCACCTCGTGTCACCAAGAGCTCCGTAAGTGCCACCAGCTCCTCGTGTCACAAGTGCTCCTTAAGTGCCACCAGCTTGAGTGCCTCCAGCTCTTTGTGTCACCAAGAGCCATCAAGTGCCACCAGCTCCTCAAATGTCACCAGCACCTCGTGTGATCATGAGCTCCGTAAGTGCCACCAGCTCCTCGTGTCACAAGTGTTCCTTAAGTGCCACCAGCTTGAGTGCCTCCAGCTCTTTGTGTCACCAAGAGCCATCAAGTGCCACCAGCTCCTCAAATGTCACCAGCACCTCGTGTGATCATGAGCTCCATAAGTGCCACCAGCTTGAGTGCCTCCAGCTCTTTGTGTCACCAAGAGCCATCAAGTGCCACCAGCTCCTCGAGTGTCACCAGCACCTCGTGTCACCAAGAGCTCCATAAGTGCCACCAGCTCCTCGTGTCACAAGTGCTCCTCAAGTGCCACCAGCTCCTCGAGTGCCTCCAGCTCTTTGTGTCACCAAGAGCCATCAAGTGCCACCAGCTCCTCGAGTGTCACCAGCACCTCGTGTCACCAAGAGCTCCGTAAGTGCCACCAGCTCCTCGTGTCACAAGTGCTCCTCAAGTGCCACCAGCTCCTTGAGTGCCTCCAGCTCTTTGTGTCACCAAGAGCCATCAAGTGTCACCAGCTCCTCGAGTGTCACCAAGAGCTCCATAAGTGCCACCAGCTCCTCGTGTCACAAGTGCTCCTTAAGTGCCACCAGCTTGAGTGCCTCCAGCTCTTTGTGTCACCAAGAGCCATCAAGTGCCACCAGCTCCTCAAGTGTCACCAGCACCTCGTGTCACCAAGAGCTCCATAAGTGCCACCAGCTCCTCGTGTCACAAGTGCTCCTTAAGTGCCACCAGCTTGAGTGCCTCCAGCTCTTTGTGTCACCAAGAGCCATCAAGTGCCACCAGCTCCTCGAGTGTCACCAGCACCGCGTGTCACCAAGAGCTCCATAAGTGCCACCAGCTCCTCGTGTCACAAGTGCTCCTCAAGTGCCACCAGCTCCTCGAGTGCCTCCAGCTCTTTGTGTCACCAAGAGCCATCGTCACCAGCTCCTCGAGTGTCACCAGCACCTCGTGTCACCAAGAGCTCCATAAGTGCCACCAGCTCCTCGTGTCACAAGTGGTCCTTAAGTGCCACCAGCTTGAGTGCCTCCAGCTCTTTGTGTCACCAAGAGCCATCAAGTGCCACCAGCTCCTCAAGTGCCACCAGCTCCTCGTGTCACAAGTGCTCCTTAAGTGCCACCAGCTTGAGTGCCTCCAGCTCTTTGTGTCACCAAGAGCCATCAAGTGCCACCAGCTTCTAGAGTGTCACCAGCACCAGGTGTCACCAAGAGCCCCTCAAGTGCCGCCTGCCTGGGACAGAACTGGTGCCACTGGGCTGGTGGTAGTGCCGTGTCCCCAGTGCCACCTGTGCGGTGTCCCCGTGTCCCTGCAGAGGGGACACGAGGGGTGGTAAAGGGGACATGAGAATTGCAGAAGTGGACAGGGGGCACAAAGGGACAGAGGGAACAGCGGAGCCCTCCAGGGCAAGTGCCACCAGGTCCCTGACACCTCCAGGTGACAAGTGCCACCAGGTCCCTGTCCCCTCTGCAGCTGCAGGCGCTGGTGGCTGTGGTGGCCACCCTGGGCAAGCTGGTGGCCACCGTGACCAGGCCACACAGGGCCAAGGGCCTGCGTGAGTCCCCAAACTCCCTGCATGAGCACCTGAGGAGATTCACCCGGAGCCTCTGTAGGACCCTGAACCATGGCAGTGTCACCTCCCTGGGCCACCGTGGTGTCCCCTCCCTTGGCTGGGCCCTGGCCACACTCAGGGTCACCCCTGGGACCACCTGGGCTGATGTGAGAGCTGTGACCAGCGCCTGGCAGGAGTCAGTGGCCAAGCTCGGGGACAGCTGCCACCGGCTGGCCAGAGAGGCCACCGAGCTCTGTGCCACCTGCAGGGAGGTGGCCACTGCTGAGGCCACCGCCCAGGCCACTGCCACCACCCAGGCCAGGAACTGGCAGGACACGGCCACCTGCTTGGGGACAGCTCAGGAAAACACGGTGGCCATGGAACAGGAGCTGCCACTGGCCCTTGACAGGGAGGAGGGCGCCTCGGCAGTGGCTGCGCTGGAGGCCCGGATGGTGGCGGCCACCAAGGAGGTGCTGGTGGCCACCGTGGCCGTGGGAGAGGCTGTGGTGGCCAAGAGCCAGGCAGTGGTGGCCACCAGGAGGGGACAGGAGGTGAAGGTGGCCCTGGGGCTGCTGGAGCGCTTGGTGGCCGCGTGTGACGAAGCCACCGCGTTCCCCCGGGAGCTGCAGCGCCTGCTCAGGGACATCGTAGACACCATGGAGGGGACAGAGGAGGAGTCCCCCGATGTCCCCGAGGCCTCGTCAGCCAAGGTGGCCGTGGACACCCGCCTGGCCAAGGATCACCTGCTGGGGGCACATGGTGACATCAACAACATCTTCAGTTGTGATTCCAACTGCTCCAGTGCCCCTGTGGTGGCCAAGAAATGCGGAAAAGCCATCGAGGACATCCTGAATCTGCTGCAGGGATGGTGATGTCACTGCCATGACATCATCACGCCAGTGACATCATCAGGGGCATCGCTGCTCGCACCTGTGCCCTCCCCATGCAGTATTTGAGACAAATTTGGGAAATTTTCTGGGATTTTTCATGGATAATGTCCCAAATCTGGATGGGAATTCCTGGGGTGACGTCACTGGGGACACTGAGGGACACTCAGGGGACACTCTGGTAACACTCAGGGATACTCAGGGACAGGGGTGAATGAGTCCCCTCAGCATCTTCCAGCTTTCCACTGTGCCTGTAGCAGAGCCAGATCATGAATATCAGTTTTATAATTGGCTTTTGCAATTCTGCATTGGCTTCTGCACTTTTGTATTGCCTTTTGCACTTTCGTATTGCTTTTTGTATTTTTTTATTGGCTTTTGCACTTTTTTATTGCCTTTTGCACTTTTGTATTGCTTTTTGCACTTTTGTATTGCCTGTTGTATTCTTGTATTCCTTTTGTACTTTTTTACTGCCTTTTGTACTTTTTTATTGACTTTTTCACTTTTTTACTGCCTTTTACAGATTTTTATTGATCACCAGCAATTTGATTTGGTGTTGGGTACTAATACTGATTATCAGTGATTCCTTGTAGCTGCTGGTTGGTGCAATATAATCCATCAGTTCATGTGTGCACCGTACAGCCTATTAATAAATAAATGAATGAATGAATAATTTAATGAATGAATAAATAAATAAATGCCCTTTATATAATTAAATACATAACTAAATGCCCTCTATATAAATCCCACCAGGCTGATCTGAAGTCTGTGTCAGACACGTCACTTGGCCCCTGTCACTGCCATATTTTCTGACAAAATCTGCTGTGCCCAGGATTCTTCTCCTGGGAAGCCTCAGAGAAAAAAAAGAAAATAATTTTCTGATTTGGTTCTCCTGTGTTTTGCTGCTTTGGGATGTGGTTGGAGATTGTTTATGCAACATGTGAATTGTTTTACCTTAATGACCAATCACAGCCAGCTGTGTCGGGACTCTGGAAGGAGTCACGAGTTTTTATTATTCATTCTTGTTAAGCCTTCTGTCTCTATCCTTTCTCTATTCTTGAAGAGTTATGGTATAGCATTCTTTAATATAAAATAATATCATAAAATGATAAGTTAGCCATCTAAGAACATGGAGTCAGGTTCTCAATTCCTCCTTCGTCCTGGGGACCCAACAAATACCACAGACCCCACTGAGGGACGAGTGGTCAATAAATCCACCCCAACGTTCCCTGAGGGGAGCACAGCCAGGGAGCTGCTCCAAGGCGCTGTCACTGAGATATTTCCCCTTGGAAACCCTGGGTGGGATGGAAATACACCCGAGCAGATGGCAAAACTGAAATGATATCAGAGCCTCGTGGAATGTGGGTTAAAACACGGGGTCTCTAAAGCTGTAAATTGGGCAAAGCTTCACCAAGTGAGGCAAAATGGTGATGGATCACCCACTGATTTTTTAAACAGGTGAACAGAATGCCATCAAATACACTGATCTAGATCCTGAATCAGCTGAGGGTAAAGCACATCTGGTTTTGTTTTGTGTGGGTCAGGCTTCAAATGACATAAGAAGAAAAGATAAAGGGAGTTCAAGACACAGATAAAGTGCTGGAGGCTGCCTGGAAGGTGTTTTGAGACAGGGGCCCAACTGAAGGAGTTCATCCCAACCTAGCAAGAAGGAAACTCAGGAAAAGTCACCCAAGAAAGCTTCCCCTGTGGAGAAGGAGCATTTAATTTATTAATATCTCTATATAAATCAGACTGGGCTGATCTGAGCCCTGTGTCAGACCCATCACTTAAATAAATAAATAAATATCTTTTATATGAATAAGACCAGGCTGATCTGAACTCTGTGTCAGACCCATAATTTAAATAAATAAATAAATAAATAAATAAATAAATAAATAAATAAATAAATAAATAAATATTTTTTATATGAATAAGACCAGGCTGATCTGAACTCTGTGTCAGACACATCACTTGCCCCCACTGAGGGACGAGTGGTCGATAAATCCACCCCAACGTTCCTTGAGGGGAGCACAGCCAGGGAGCTGCTCCAAGGCGCTGTCACTGAGATATTTCCCCTTGGAAACCCTGGGTGGGATGGAAATACACCCGAGCAGATGGCAAAACTGAAATGATATCAAACCCTCGTGGAATGTGGGTTAAAACATGGGGTCTCTAAAGCTGTAAATTGGGCAAAGCTTCACCAAGTGAGGCAAAATGGTGATGACTCACCCGCTGATTTTTTAAACAGGTGAACAGAATGCCATCAAATATACTGATCTAGATCCTGAATCAGGTGATGGTAAAGCACATCTGGTTTTGTTTAGCATGGGTCAGGCTTCAAATGACACAAGAAGCAAAGATAAAGGGAGTTCAAGACACAGATAAACTGCTGGAGGTTGCCTGGAAGGGGTTTGAGACATGAGCCCAACTGAAGGAGTTCATCCCAACCTAGCAGGAAGGCAACTCAGGAAAAGGCACCCAAGAAAGCTTCCCCTGTGGAGAAGGAGCATTTAATTTATTAATATCTCTATATAAATCAGACTGGGCTGATCTGAGCCCTGTGTCAGACCCATCACTTAAATAAATAAATAAATATCTTTTATATGAATAAGACCAGGCTGATCTGAACTCTGTGTCAGACCCATAATTTAAATAAATAAATAAATAAATAAATAAATAAATAAATAAATAAATAAATAAATATTTTTTATATGAATAAGACCGGGCTGATCTGAACTCTGTGTCAGACACATCACTGACCCCACTGAGGGACGAGTGGTCAATAAATCCACCCCAACGTTCCTTGAGGGGAGCACAGGCAGGGAGCTGCTCCAAGGCGCTGTCACTGAGATATTTCCCCTTGGAAACCCTGGGTGGGATGGAAATACACCCGAGCAGATGGCAAAACTGAAATGATATCAAACCCTCGTGGAATGTGGGTTAAAACATGGGGTCTCTAAAGCTGTAAATTGGGCAAAGCTTCACCAAGTGAGGCAAAATGGTGATGGCTCACCCACTGATTTTTTAAACAGGTGAAGAGAATGCCATCAAATACACTGATCTAGATCCTGAATCAGCTGAGGGTAAAGCACATCTGGTTTTGTTTTGTGTGGGCCAGGCTTCAAATGACATAAGAAGAAAAGATAAAGGGAGTTCAAGACACAGATAAACTGCTGGAGGTTGCCTGGAAGGTGTTTTGAGACATGAGCCCAACTGAAGGAGTTCATCCCAACCTAGCAAGAAGGCAACTCAGGAAAAGTCACCCAAGAAAGCTTCCCCTGTGGAGAAGGAGCAGAGTGCATCCCGTAAGAAATGGGGGCATTGGAACAAGGACTGTCCAGTGCTGAAAGAAAAATCATCAGTCCCTCTCGTAGCAGCGGTCCCCAGCGGGGAATAATGAGCATTGACTCCATGATTGCAGCAGGCTGATCAATCCCTTTGTTATACCATCCTTTACTACTGAGAAAAACCCATGGCCCTGGGCAGACAGTCACAACACACACGAGGATCCAATTGGTCAATCAAGCCAAACAACCATGGCCAGTGCCCAACTGTTCTGCTTTGAAAGCAAAACCAGTGAGAGACTCCAAGTCAGAAATACAGTTTATTAGGAAAAGGGAAAAACCCCCAAATTACAGGCAATAGTACAAAATAAAACCACTGAGAGAGTCAGAATACAACCTGACACCCTGCTGGTGAGGGTGGTGGTAGCAGCCCAGATGAAATGGTCTTGTTGAAGTGGTGATCCTGTAGAAAAGCATCTCCCAATGGGCTGATACCCTTCTGAGTCATGATTGGTCCTGGAGTGCCCATCAAACAGAAATGGTTCCTGGAGGGAGTTATCTCTGAGTCATGGGCATGGCATTGATGGGCCCATCAACAGGAGATAAGGGAAATACAGAGCCCCTCCTGGATTCAGCAGCTCTTGGGGATGGGAATAGAAAACATCTTGATATTGGAGCCTAGGACATAATCCACCCCTCATTCTATTACCATCTATACCCAAACCAATACTCTCCTTGATATATATATATGTAAAATACAGAATGAAACTTTACACACAGTTCTCAGTTAAAATTCGTTCTCCTTGTGGTACACAAGGGGTTTTCCTGTTCTTCTACATTACCCACTGAGTGTAACGCGGTCGTTGGGAAAAATCCTTGGTGCCCCACGTTGGGCGCCAAAATTATGTTCTGGTTTGGAAGCAAAAGCAGTGAGAGACTCCAAGGCAGAAATGCAATTAGGAAAAAGGAAAAAAAAGCCCAACAAACATGCAATAATACAAAATAAAAACCACTGAGAGAGTCAGAACACAACCTGACACCCTGCTGGTTAGGGTGGTGGTACCAGTCCAGATTAAATGGTTTTGTTGAAGTGGTGATCTCATAGAAAAGATCTGTCAGCTCTTGTCCTCTGGAAACCAGCGGGTAAGGGCTGCCTGTTCTGTCCCAAAGCCCAGATGATATCCAGGTGGGGATGCTGAGCTCCTCCCCCCTGGGCGGAGCATCTCCCAATGGGCTGATATCGTTCTGAGTCATGATTGGATTAATTGGCATCATTGAGTGCCCATCAAACAGAAATGGCTCCTGGAGGGAGTTATCTCTGAGTCATGGGCATGGCATTGATGGGCCCATCAACAGGAGATAAGGGAAATACAGAGCCCCTCCTGGATTCAGCAGCTCTTGGGGATGGGAATAGAAAACATCTTGATATTGGAGCCTAGGACATAATCCACCCCTCATTCTATTGCCATCTATACCCAAACCAATACTCTCCTTGATATATATATATATATATATATATATGTAAAATACAGAATGAAAATTTACACACAGTTCTCAGTTAAAATTCTTTCTCCCTGTGGTACACAAGGGGTTTCCTCGTTCTTCTGCATTACCCACCCAGTGTAACGCGGTCGTTGGGCAAAATCCTTGGTGCCCCACGTTGGGCGCCAGAATTATGTTCTGCTTTGGAAGCAAAAGCAGTGAGAGACTCCAAGGCAGAAATGCAATTATGAAAAAGGAAAAAAAGCACAACAAACATGCAATAATACAAAATAAAAACCACTCAGAGAGTCAGAACACAGCCTGACACCCTGCTGGTTAGCAGGGTGGTACCAGTCCAGATGAAATGGTCTTGTTGAAGTGGTGATCCTGTAGAAAAGCATCTCCCAATGGGCTGATACCCTTCTGAGTCATGATTGGTCCTGGAGTGCCCATCAAACAGAAATGGCTCCTGGAGGGAGTTATCTCTGAGTCATGGGCATGGCATTGATGGGCCCATCAACAGGAGATAAGGGAAATATAATGCCCCTCCTGGATTCAGCAGCTCTTGGGGATGGGAATAGAAAACATCTTGATATTGGAGCCTAGGACATAATCCACCCCTCATTCTATTACCATCTGTACCCAAACCAATACTCTCTTTGAGATATAGATATAGATATATATATATATATATATATATATATAGATAGATAGATATATATATATATAGATATATATATATATATATATATATATATATATTTAAAATACAGAATGAAACTTTACACACAGTTCTCAGTTAAAATTCTTTCTCCTTGTGGTACACAAGGGGTTTCCTGTTCTCCTGCATTACCCACCGAGTGTAACGCGGTCGTTGGGCAAAATCCTTGGTGCCCCACGTTGGGCGCCAGAATTATGTTCTGGTTTGGAAGCAAAAGCAGTGAGAGACTCCAAAGCAGAAATGCAATTAGGAAAAAGGAAAATAAACCAAACAATCATGCAATAATACAAAATAAAACCACTGACAGAGTCAGAACACAGCCTGACACCCTGATAGTAAGGGCGATGGTAGCAGTCCAGATGAAATGGTTTTGTTGAAGTGGTGATTTCATAGAAAAGATCTGGCAGCTCTTGTCCTCTGGAAACCAGCGGGTAAGGGCTGCCTGTTCTGTCCCAAAGCCCAGATGATAACCAGGTGGGGATGCTGAGCTCCTCCCACTGGGCGGAGCATATCCCAATGGGCTGATATCATTCTGAGTCATGATTGGTTTAATTGGCATCATTGAGTGCCCATTAAACAGAAATGGCTCCTGGAGGGAGTTATCTCTGAGTCATGGGGCAAGGCATTGATGGGCCCATTAACTGGAGATGAGGATAAAACAATGCCCTGTGGCCCTGCTTTTTACATTTTTCTGAGCCTTCTGTTTACAGTCTTGTAATGAACTTTCTCAAACACTTTTTGTAAATAACGAATTATTTTCCATTCTTTTCTGGAGGAGGAGAAATTTGATGGACTGATGGATTGTCCATCAGAGAGGTAGCACTTTCACCCTCCAATCCACTGTCACTTTTGGAAATCTACAAATATTGGAGTCAGAAATGAAAAGTGCTCTTTTTTACCTTGGGAGAGCTGCGAGTCCGCATCGTGTTATTCCCTGTCCTGTAGCGACACCTGGTGGCCGCCGTGTGTGGGACAGCCATGGCTGAGGTTGTATCATTTTACCGCCCCTTCCTGTTTTGGCGTGGTGATTGCGAGCTGTTTGGCACTTTGCCTGCAGCTCTTGTGGTAACGGCAACCCCCGTGGGTTTCGCGGAGGATTCTCTTGATTTGGACCTCTGGAAAGGTCTCCTGGGACGGAAATGGGTTTCTGTTTCTTGGAGTGATTTTGAAAGATTATTTCTGTGGGCCAGAAAGCAGGGGGGTTTCTTCCATCCCTGGGGAGGCGTGGTCTCTCGTGGGAGGGCATCTCCTAGAAGCTCTTTTTAATGATTGCACTGTAGACGTGGGATCACTGTTGGTGCAGTGGAGAAATTTTGATGCGATTTCTCGGGCATCTGGATTTTGTAGCTCTCGGATTTCCCAGGTGGACCTTTATGTCTCAGATGTGGACGAGGGGAATTCAAATTTCTCTGCGAAGCAGAAGCTTCCCTGTAAGAGCTGAAATGAGAGATGTGGGACTCCAGGAGCTCTTCAAAATGCAGTTTATTACATCCAAGACCTTACAGCAGTCCAGGGCCATGGGTGACAGAGCTGTGCCTAAACTGTCAGCTCCAGCTGCAGGAGACCCTCTAATTTTGGTTACAATGCATTATATAATTTTCTGTGCTGAGCATCTTAATGCAGAAGAACCAATCCATACCTTAACTTTTACCTATAGCCTATCATAACTACTATAATTACCATATTCATGTTGTTGTTCTCGCATCACTAAAAGTTCATTACAGTTGAAGCCAGAAGTTTTTCAGTTTTCTTGCAGTGGAAAATTCTGAGACCTTTTTTCTACTTGCTACATTGCTGATTTTTTTGCCTGTGCTATCTTTCTGCTTGGTAAAAACATCTTGTTTGAGGTGGGTTTATCCTTTGCTCTAAGCCATAAAACCCCTTCTAACTCACACACCCTTTGCCTCCTTGGTTACCCAGTAAGACTGGCTCAGCAATTCTTTTCTTTTATATCAAAACTTGATTCCATCTCTATTCTTTCATCCGACTCCACATTTAAAAATCTTTCTGCTAAGCATACACATATCTGTGAGACTACAGGGCACTGGGGTGCTCACTTTTAGTGTAACTGGTGACACAGCCGGTGGGAAACCGGTGGGTTCCCAGGGCCGTGGACCCTCCTTGTTGGCTTTGTGGACACTCCCCCTGTGCCAGGTGACCGTGCCTCTGAGGGAACACGAGCAATTCTGGCAAGAATTCCAAGCTAAGGTCGAGGAGATGGTTCAATCTGCCTTCACACAGCATCTGCAGGATTGTGGAGGAGGCTCCTCTGGCCCTGCTGATGCTGCAGGGGACGCGGTGTCGAGTGGGGTTGAGCTGCCTCCCAGTCATACTCCCGGTGTCACGGGAGGATTTTGACTGGAGCTTTGCAAACAGTGTGCCCCTGCAGAGTGCTCTGGAAAACTTTTCAGGGCAGATCACTTATCATCTGCCCAGCCATAGGCTACTGCAGGTGGCAAAATTCACACAAATCTCTTTGTGGCCCAGAAATAATCAGGAACCAGTGCAGGGACCCACTGTCTTCACTGATGGTTCAGGGAGAACAGGAATGGCCATTGTCACTTGGAGGAACGGATCTGAGTGGCAGGTTCTTGAAGGTCATGAAGATGGGTCAGCCCAAGTGGCTGCTGGCATGGCATCTGAGAAATTTTCCCAGGAGCCTTTCTGTGGTGGTGTTTGCAGGGGTCCCAAGGTGAGGGAAGAGATGAGAATCTTGACTCCATGTTTCAGAAGGCTGATTTATTATATTATGATATTATAATAAAATACCATACTAAAACTTTACTACAAAGAATAGAGAAAAGAATACATCACAAGGCTGAAAAGGAATAGAAAAGAATAATAAGAAAAGCTCATGGCTCTCAGAGAGTCCGACGCAGCTGGATCTTTGATTGGTCATTAAGTAGAAACATTTACACAGACCAGTCAAAAATGCACCTGTTGCATTCCACAGCCATCAGAGAGTTATTGTTTACATTTCTTTCCTGAGGCCTCTCAGCTTCTCAGGAAAAAATCCTATCAAAAGCATTTTCATAAAATATCACCATGACACCTTTCAGTTTGATCACGGATTCTGCCCATGCGGCCGACATTGCACAGCTGTTGGGTCATTCGGTTTTGAAGGAGGTCAGTAATCCTGCCTTGCTTCATTTACTGAAGACCTTGTGGTGTGCCATTCAGGCTTGGGTTCATCCATTCTATGTTCTGCATGTGAGGAGTCACACCCATTTGCCAGGGTTTGTAGTGGAAGGCACCATGAGGGCTGACAAGTTGGCTGATCCAGTGTGGGTAGCACCTCAGCCTGACACACTCGCGCAGGCCGAGGCATCGCATGGGTTTTTCCATCAGAACGCACATACTCTGCAGAAGCAGTTTCACCTGACGCCGACTGAGGCTCGTGACATTGTCAAGTTGTGTGATGACTGTCACATGCTTGCTGCGCCTTTTCCAGCAGGGGTAAACCCCAGAGGCCTTCAGGCCTTGGGGCTTTGGCAGACTGATGTCACCCAGATTGCCGAGTTTGCTGGCTTAAGTATGTGCATGTCACGGTGGACACGTTCTCCTCTGCGATGGAGGAGGAGCAATTTGATGGACTGTTGGTTTGCCCAGTGTCATTGGAGAGGTGGCACTTTCACCCTCCAGTCCACTGACACTTTTGGAAATCTAGAAATGCTGGAGTCAGAAATTAAAATGCTCTTTTTTACCTTGGGAGAGCTCCGTTTCAATCGGGTTATTTCGTGTCCTATAGCAACAGTGCCCCTCCTGGTTTCAACAGCTCTTGAGGATGGGAATAGAATATATTTTTGTATTGGAACCTGGGACATAATCCACTCCTTCTTCTATCACCATCTACACCATTCTGTCCTGGTTTAGCACAAATTTGGGAGAGAATCCCCAAAGAGAAAGGGGCCCCTCCAGAGAGCAAACCCACACGGCCCCTCCCCCCAACCGGTTTGGGAAGGATTCCTGGGAGAGAAGTGGAAAGAACCTGTTTATTGAACAGGCACAGCACCCCCAGCACACAAAATGAACAATACCGGATGACAGCACTCTCTCACCGCTCTGAAAAAGATGACAAAATCAGAAAGTCTCTCCTGGGAGTGGTCACAGTTATCTCTCCCTCCGGCACTGGGGCAGCTGCTGCAGCCACAGGGTGCAAACTCTGGGTGTTCCCAGGGCCCAATCCAGAGCAGGCTTGAGTGGTTCCAGAAAAAAGGAAAAAGAGTCCAGGGAAAAATTCGGAGTGCTGAGCTAAAATAACTAATGAGCAGGAGCAAAAAGCAAGAGCAAAGCAGGAGCAAAGCAGAAGCAAGAGCAAGAGCAAAGCAAAAGCAGCGCTATGTACTGCCCCGTCTGTGTGTCCCGCCAGCTGTGGGGGAGCAGGCTGGTAACAAAACAAAACAAAAGTAAACAAAACAAAACAAAACAAGACAAGACAAGACCAAACAAACCCAAACCAAACAAAACTTTGCTCTTCAGAGCCAGTCTTGAAGGCACAGAACATAATATCCAGAATAAACAGAATTGACAAATGGGGATCCTAGCATCACAATGTCATCCTAGGAAAACTACTTAGGAAAATTATACAGCACCACTTTCTAACATAACACATATAATGCTCATTTTAATATTTGTGAAAAGCCAATCATAAAATACGCATCTTTTACAATTTCTGAGCTTGTTGGTGACAGACCCCACAGTCTCTTGGTTGGTATCAGCATCAATCGTTGCAATGAAGGCGGTGCATTGAGATGGCCCCAGATTTGCCAGACCCCACAATATTTGCCCTGTGCACCTGTGTAAGAGCCTGAATGAGGGATGCGGGACTCCAGGTGTCTTTTCAAAATGCAGTTTATTATATCCAAGATGTTCCAGCACTCCAGGGCCATGGATGACAGAGCTGTGCCTACAGCTGTCAGCTCCAGCTGCAGGCAGGCCTGGGGACCTGCATCCCTCATTCAGGCTGTCACTAATGTGTGGGGGAAAAATAATGGGATGCAGAGGTTCAGGGACATCACACCATAACCAATATGATCCAGTGAAGCCAAATTTATTATCCCTGAAGAGACTATATTTATAATAATTCTCTACTGTCCACACATCTCTAGCTAATACATGATTGGTTAGACCTAGCTGTTCACACGTCTAAAATAGGCTGCTGATTGGATCATCTAATTTTTCCCGCGTCTGGCTGTGGTTTGTGTCCCACCCATGAACTGTCTTTTTCCTTACTTTCCCAAGCTCACTGACAAACTTGCTGTGTCTGGATGACTCTTCTTGTATCTTTTTCAAGGATATACTGACCCCATTTTCTGAATATGTCCATTATTCATTGTTTGTGAACGTGTCCATTGTCCATTATCCAAAGCAGGCTGAATATGGCCATTGTCCTGCAAAAACTCCTCAATCAGCAAAAAATCGTCTACACGAATGGTGCCCCACGTTGGGCGCCACTGTAGGAGTTGAAATGAGGGATGTGGGACTCCAGGCAGCTCCTCAAACTGCAGTTTGTTACATCCAAGACCTTACAGCAGTCCAGGGCCATGGGTGACACATTCTGCACCTACAGCTGTCAGCTCCAGCTCCAGGTAAGCCTGGAGACCCGCATCCCTCATTCAGCTGTCACTGATGGTGCCCCACGTTGGGCGCCACTGTAGGAGTTGAAAAGAGGGATGTGGGACTCCAGGCAGCTCCTCAAACTGCAGTTTGTTACATCCAAGATGTTCCAGCACTCCAGGGCCGTGGGTGATTCATTCTGCACCTACAGCTGCCAGCTCCAGCTCCAGGTAAGCCTGGAGACCCGCATCCCTCATTCAGCTGTTACTGATGGTGCCCCACGTTGGGCGCCACTGTAAGAGATGAAATGAGAGATGTGGGACTCCAGGCAGCTCCTCAAACTGCAGTTTGTTACATCCAAGACCTTACAGCAGTGCAGGGCCATGGGTGACACAGCCTGCACCTACAGCTGTCAGCTCCAGCTGTAGGCAGGCCTGGGGACCTGCATCCCTCATTCAGCTGTTACTGATGGTGCCCCACATTGGGCGCCACTGTAAGAGATGAAATGAGAGATGTGGGACTCCAGGCTGCTCTTCAAAATGCAGTTTATTACATCCAAGATGTCACAGCAGTCCAGGGCCATGGGTGACAGAGCCTCTGCCTACAGCTGTCAGCTCCAGCTGCAGGAGACCCTCTAATTTTGGTTACACTGCATTATATAATTTTCTTTGCTGAGTATCTTAATGCAGTAGAACCAATCTATACCTTTACTTTTACCTATAGCCTATCATAACTACTATCATTACCATATTCATGTTGTTGTTCTCACATCACTAAAAGTTAGTTCATTACAGTTGAAGCCAGAAGTTTTTCAGTTTTCTTGCAGTGGAAAATTCTGAGACCTTTTTTCTACTTGCCACATTGCTGATTTTTTTGCCTGTGCTCTCTTTCTGCTTGGTAAAAACATCTTCGTGCTTGAGGTGGGTTTATCCTTTGCTCTAAGCCATAAAATCCCTTCTAACTAACACACCCTTTGCCTCCTTGGTTACCCAGTAAGACTGGCTCAGCAATTCTTTCCTTCTATATCAAAACTTGCTTCCATCTCTATTCCCTCTTCAGATTCAACATTCAAAAATCTTCCTGCCCAGCACACATACCCGTGAGACTTTCTTGTCAGACTTTCATCCTTCCCAACAGAAGTGGGTTTCCCATCCCACCCTCCCATGTCCGCCCCATGGTCACACAGACAGAGCCACAGGTCAGCCCGTGGGGTGCACCCTCTCTGTCCAGCTGGGGGACGTTGGGCTCTGACTTTGGGGCCTGTGACTCACACGGGTGCTGCACTGATCTTCCTCACCTCCTCCCTCATCTCCCTCATCTCCTCTTTGAGTTCCTTGACCAGGGCAGAGACATAAGCCTGCATGGGGCCGTTGATCACACTCTCATAATTTCTGTGAAAAACACCAATCACTTGTTTTTAGAATTTTAAAAGTTTAATAGTAATAAATTAGATATAAAAATTGTAACATAATTAAAGTAATCAAAATTTGAACAATTAGGATTTAGGACAATATGAGACAATAAAAATACAGAGTTACAGACAGTCCAGGGACCTCTTTCTGGGCAGAATAAGCCCAAAATAGAACACACATTAACAGGGGATTAACCCTTAAAAGCAACAGCCTGTTGCATATTCATACACCTCATCTATGATGCATAAATTCCATTCCAACAAAGGATTCTGTCTGGTCAGTGTCAACTCCTTCCTCTCAATTCTGACATCAGGGCTGAGCATGGCGGGAAGAAGTTTGTTCCTTCTGATGAGGGAGCAAAAAATTCTCTTTCTCTGCAAGATTTGGGTGTCCTGTGGCTGCCATCTTGCTGTGAGTCCTTTCTTTAAAAAAACATCTTATATTGCATAGTTTCTATTTTAACATTATGTTATAACCTAAACTATATTTAATGCACCACTTAAGAAAATTTTTACAGCATCACTTTCTAACATAACACATATAATACTCATTTTAATATTTTGAAAAGTTAATAATAAAATGCGCATTTCTCACAATTTCTGAGCTTGTTGGTGACAGAGCCCACTGTCTCTCGGTTGGTATCAGCATCAATCCTTGCAATGCAGGCGGTGCATTGAGATGGCCCCAGATTTGCCAGACCCCCCAGCATTTGCCCTGTGCACCTGACCTTGTCGGGGTCATTATCAAGGGTTACATCCCTCCCAAAGAGTGCCTCCAACGCTGCCACTTCCCTCAGCTGTTGGATCCCTTCCTCGAGGGTTTGATATCATTTCAGTTTTGCCATCTGCTCGGGTGTATTTCCATCCCACCCAGGGTTTCCAAGGGGAAATATCTCAGTGACAGCGCCTTGAAGCAGCTCCCTGGCTGTGCTCCCCTCAGGGAATGTTGGGGTGGATTTATTGACCACTCGTCCCTCAGTGGGGTCTGTGGTATTTGTTGGGGCCCCAGGATGAAGGAGGAATTGAGAACCTGACTCCATGTTCTTAGAAGGCTAACTTATCATTTTATGATATTATTTTATATTAAAGAATGCTGTACTATAACTCTATAAGAATAGAGAAAGGATACAGAGAGAAGGCTTTACAAGAATGAATAATAAAAACTCGTGACTCCTTCCAGAGCCCCGACACAGCTGGCTGTGATTGGTCATTAACTTAAAACAATTCACATGTTGCATAATCAATCTCCAACCACATTCCAAAGCAGCAAAACACAGGAGAACCAAATCAGAAAATGATTTTCTTTTTTTTCTCTGAGGCTTCCCAGGAGAAGAATCCTGGGCACAGCAGATTTTTTCAGAAAACAGATCAGTGACAGGGGCCAAGTGACGTGTCTGACACAGACTTCAGATCAGCCTGGTGGGATTTATATAGAGGGCATTTATTTATTTATATAAAGGACATTCATTCATTCATTCATTCATTCATTCATTCATTCATTCATTTATTTATTAATAGGCTGTACGGTGCACACATGAACTGATGGATTATATTGCACCAACCAGCAGCTACAAGGAATCATCGATAATCAATATCAGTATCAAATACCGTATCAAACTGCTGGTGATCAATAAAAATGTGCAAAAGGCAATAGAAAAGTGCAAAAGGCAATTATTAAATTGTCATTTCTATCACAGCTCTTCTTCATCCACAGTGGAAAGCTGGAATTTGCTGAGGGGAGTCATTCACCCCAATCCCTGAGTGTCCCCTGAGCGTCCCAAGTGTCCCCAGAGTTTCCCTGAGTATCTCCTGAGTGTCCCTGAGTGTCCCCAGAGTGTCCCAGCATGTCCCTGAGTGCCCCAAGTGTCCCTGAGAGTCCCTAGAGTGTCCCCAGTGAGATCACCCCAGGAATTCCCCCCAGGATTTGAGACAGTATCACTGAAAAATCCCAGAAATTTACCCAAATGTCTCAAATACTGCACAAGGAGGGGACAGGTGACAGCAGCGATGTCCCTGATGATGTCACTGTTTCTATGTGAAACTTTCCTGCAGCAGCCTTGGGATGTCCTCGATGGCTCTTTGGCACCGCTCGGCCACCGTGCGGCTGCCAGAGCCACCAGGGCCACCACAGGGACTCAAGAGGAGGTCGTGGATGTCCCCAAGTGTCCCCAGCAGGTGATCCTTGGCCAGGCGGGTGCTGGCATCCCACAGCCACTCAAACTTGGCCACCTTGGCCACCAAGGCCTGGAGGACATCAGGGGATGCCTTGTTTGTCCCCTTCAGGATGGCCTTGATGTCCCTGACCTGCCACTCCATGTTCCAGCTGAACAAGGTGGCTCTGTCACATGTGGCCACCAAGCGCTGCAGAAGCCCCAGGGCCACCACAGCCCAGTGTCCCCTCCTGGTGGCCACCACAGCCTCTCCCATGGCCTCATTGGTGGCTGTCACCACCTGGGCATCGTGCGTGGCCATTTCCCTGGTCACCTCCTCCTTGTCCAGGGCCACCATCAGCTGCTGCTCCATGACCACCTTCCTGTGGTTGTCACGGAGCTTGGTGGCCTCTCTGGCCAGCCAGTCCCAGCTGTCCACGAGCCTGGCCACCAACTTCTGCCATGCCTTGGCTGTGGCTCTCACATCAACCCAGGTGTTCCCAGGGGTGGCCCCAAGGGTGGCCAGGGTCCGGCCCAGGGAGGGGACACCATGGTGGCCCAGGGAGGTGACACCGCCGTGGTTCAGGATTGCACGAAGGCTCCGGGTGAAGTTCTTCAGGGCCTCATCCAGGGAGTCTGAGGACTTGTCCCTATATGGCCCAGTTACGGTGGCCACCACCTCGCCCAGGGTGGCCACCACAGCCACCAGCACCTGAAGCTGTGGACATGTCAAAGACGTGGTGGCATTTGTGGCCTCCTGCAGTGGCCCCGTGCTCCCAAGGGGTCCCCTTTGCCCCTCTGTCAGCCTCCTGTCCCTGCTGCCATCCTCCATCAGCCCCTGTGTCCCCCCCAGTGTCCCTTCTGTCCCCCTCTCCCTGCAGTTGCACCTCTTGGGGCTCCATGCTCACTGGGGACACCTTGGGGACACCCTGGGGACACTTTGAGGGTCGAAGGAGCCTTGGGATGTCCTCAATGGCTCTTTGGCACTGCTCGGCCACCTCACGGGCAATGAGGCTGGTGGGAGGCTTAGCAAAATAGAACTTGAGGATGTCATCAACTGTCCCCTCCAGGTGATCCTTGGCCAGGCGAGCACTGGCCTCCCACAGCCCCTCGGCCTCGGCCACCTTGGCCACCAAGGTCTCAGGGACATCAGGGGACGCCTCATTTGTCCTCTCCAGGGCGGCCTCGATGTCCCCGAGCAGGTACTGCAGCTCCCGGGGGAACGAGGTGGCTTTGGCACACGCGGCCACCAAGCGCTCCAGCAGCTCCAGGGCCGCCTCCAGCCGCTGTCTCACCTTGGTGACCCTTCTTGCCTCGCTGGCCTTTTCCCCTCTCTGGGCTGCCAGCATCACTATCCATTCATCCTCTGTCATCTCTGCCCTGGGCATGACCAAGGCCCACAGCGTTTGTCTGAGTGCAACTGTCATGGGCACCCTCCTCCTGCAGCTCCCTAGCCCGGCCATTGGCCACCTGGTGTCCACCTCAGCGGCCACCTCCCTGCAGGTGTTGCGGAGCTCGGTGGCTTTCTCGGCCACCTGGGCCCACCTGTCCACAAGATCAGCCACCAACCCCTGCCACTTGCTGGCCGCCATTGTCACACGCTTCAGGGTGGTCCCTGGGGTGCTCCTGTAGGCGGCCAGGGCCTGGCTCAGGGAGGTGACAGGGTCACCATCATCAGAGGTGACATTGTAGTGCCCCCAGGCGGTGTTAATGCTGTACAGGGCAGACCAGAGCACCTTGGTGAATTTCTCCAGGTCCTGGTAGAGCCTCGCTGCGGACCTGAGCAGCAGCATCATCTCGATCAGACAGGGCAGGGTGGCCAGCAGCTCACCCAGGGTGGCCACCACGGTGACCTGTGCCTGCAGCAAGGCCAGGGACAGCTGGGGAGGGGACAGGGAAGGTGTCAGGTGGCACTTACGGCCTCCTGACCTGCTGCCCCCGAGGGATCCTTTTTCCCTCTTCCTGGAGGGCTCTGCTGTCCGTCTGTCCCTCCCCTGTTCCCGCTGCCACCTCTGTCACTTGCCTCGTAGCCTCCGCCACCTCCCTGCCCTCATTGCTGTCCCCTCCGCCACCTCCCTGCCCTCATTGCTGTCCCCTCCGCCTCCTCCCTGCCCACTCTGCTGTCCCCTCCGCCACCTCCCTGCCCTCATTGCTGTCCCCTCCGCCTCCTCCCTGCCCACTCTGCTGTCCCCCCAGTCACCCCCCGGATCCTCTCCTTTCCCCCAC
Source organism: Fringilla coelebs (assembly GCF_963513975.1). NCBI lineage: Eukaryota > Metazoa > Chordata > Aves > Passeriformes > Fringillidae > Fringilla > Fringilla coelebs. The sequence continues at coordinate 330,189 of NC_140057.1, read as the reverse complement.
TGCCCCCTTTCACCACCCCACGTTTCCCCTCCTCTCCCCTCCTGTCGCACCTCCTGGGGCTCCATGATCACTGCAGAAACCTTGGGGACACCGTGGGGACGCTCCGGTGGCGAAGGAGCCCCGGGACCAGCTCCGGTCCCAGCTCAGAACCGGCCCCGGGAACGGCGCCGGGAGAATGGCGGAGCCGCCTCAGGAGGGACCGGGAAGGACCGGGGCGAGGTGACGTCACCGACCGCCCCTTCCAGTACCGCTGCAGTCCGTGGGAGCGCCAGGATTTGGGCGCTTTGGCTCAATCCCAGGGGATTTAGGCTCAGTCCCAGGCGATTTAGGCTCCATCCCCAGGGGATTCAGGCTCCATCCCGCCGTTTCATTCCGCCCTTCCCGGCTGGATTTAGGAGGGAACGCGGAGTGCTCTGAGGAGCCCACAGAATCGCCCTCAACAAACATGGCCGCGCTGCTTCTCTCCCGGGACCTCTGGCGAGAAGCGCCAAACGCGGCGCGGACCAATCAGAAGCCGCGCTGGCAGAAGTACTGGCGGAAGTTCCCCCGCGGCGGCGTCGGCCGCTTCCGGCGGAAACGCGGAATTCCGGCTCTGGCCGTGGTTTCGTTTTGCACTCCTGCGTGTATTTGGGCTTTTCCCTTTTCCTAACAAATTCTGTTTCTGGCTTGGAGTCTCTCACTGGTTTTGCTTTCAAACCAGAACAACAACTATTATACGTCTTTAGTATTATAGCTGTAATATAATTAGAATATAATTATTATAATTAGAACTATTTGGAATTTTAACTGTAATACAACTATTAAAACTATATTTAGCATTATAGCTGTAATATAACATAGAAAGCTCCAGCCTTTGGGCACTTTGGTTCAATCCAAGGGGATTTATCTCAGTCCCAGTGGATTTAGGCTCGATCCCGCCACTCCCACGGACTGGGGCGGTACTGGAAAGGGCGGGCGGTGACGTCACCTCGCCCCGCCCCTTCCCGGCCCCTCCTGAGGCGGCTCCGCCATTCTCCCGGCGCCGTTCCCGGGGCCGGTTCTGAGCCGGGACCGGCGCTGGTCCCGGGGCTCCTTCGCCACCGGAGCGTCCCCAAGGTGTCCCCAAGTTGTCCCCAGTGATCATGGAGCCCCAGGAGGTGCGACGGGGGCGGAGGGGGCAGTGGGGGATGGGGGTACAGGGGGCCGACAGTGCGGGGTGGCAGAGGGGTCGGGGGGTCACAACGGGACAGAGGGGACAGCAGAGCCCTCCAGGGAGGGGACAGAGGGGACCCCGGGAAGGCAAGAGAGCCAATCCAGGAATCCACAAGTGCCATCACGTCCCTGACACCTCCCCTGCCCCCTCCCCAGCTGTCCCCAGCCCTGCTGCAGCCGCAGGTCACCGTGGTGGCCACCCTGGGCGAGCTGGTGGCCACCCTGCCCAGACAGGACGAGATGCTGATGTTAGAGTCCCCAAGCTGCCTGTACTGGGACCTGGAGTTCTTCAGCAGGGAGCTCCGCTCCACCCTGTACCGCATCGATGACCCCTGGTGGCGCCACAGTGTCACCTCCGATGATGACGACCCTGCCACCTCCCTGAGCCCGGCCCTGGCCGCCTACAAGAGCATCCCGTGGATGGCCTGGTTGGCTGCGGGGTTTGCCGCCGGTGAGTGGCTGTGCTCAGTGTCTGCGCTCGTGAACGGCTGGGCCCGGCTGGCCAGGACAGCCACCGAGCTCCGCAACGCCTGGAGGGAGGTGACCAACAGAGCGGCCGACAGGGCGGGCACTGCCACCGCCCTGGGCAGGGAGCTGCAGGACGAGGCTGCCCGTTATGGGACAGCTCAGGAAAACATGGGGGAGCTGGGTCAGGGCATGGGCGGGGAGGAGGGGGACGTGGTTGGAGCCAGGCGTGAAGCCCAGGTGAGGGAAGAGGCCAGAGAGGCTGCCAGCGAGGCAAGAAGGGCCGCCATGGTGAGAGAGCGAGCAGAGGTGGCCCTGGGGCTGATGGAGCGCTTGGTGGCCGCGTGTGACGAAGCCGCCGCGTTCCCTCGGAAGCTGCAGCGCCTGCTCAGGGACACCCTGGCCGACCCCAAGGGGACAAAGAAGCTGTCCACCTATGTCCCCGAGGACTTGCTGTCCGAGGCTGAGCGGCTGTGGGAGGCCAGCGCCCACCTGGGCAAGGATCACCTGCTGGGGGCTGTCGATGACATCACCGAGTTCTATTTCACTGGTGCTCCCACCATCCCCAGTGCCACTGGGGTGGCTGAGCGGTGCCAAAGAGCCATCGAGGACATCCCAAGGCTCCTTCGAGCTCCGGAGAGTCCCCAGAGTGTCCCCAAGGTGTCCTCAGTGAGCATGGAGCCCCAAAAGGTGCGATGGGGGGAAGGTGGCACGGAGGAGGAGGGGACACAGGGGGTGGCAGCAGGGAAAAGAGGCTGACAAAGTGATGGAGGGGACCGAGGAGACCCTTCAGGGCCACGGGGCCACCACAGGAGGCCATAAGTGCCACCAGGTCCCTGACACCTCCCCTGTCCCCTCCCCAGCTGTCCCCGGCCCTGCTGCAGCCGCCGGTCACTGTGGTGGCCACCCTGGGCAAGCTTTTGGCCACGCTGCCCAGTCAGGACGAGATTCGCCTGCTTGAGTCCCCAGGGTGCCTGTACTGGGAGCTGGAGGATTTCACCAAGGAGCTCCAGTACGCCCTGTACCGCATTGATGACACCTGGAGGTGCCACGATGTCACCTCTGATTATGAGGACTATGTCACCTCCCTGAGCCAGGCCCTGGCCGCCTACAAGAGCACCCCAGGGACCACCTGGGACAGCGTGACAATGGCAGCCAGCAAGTGGCAGCGGTCGGTGGCTGTGCTTGTGGACAGGTGGGCTGAGCTGGCCAGGAAAGCCACCAAGCTCTGTGAGGCCTGCAGGGATTTGGCCACCGAGGCGGCCGACATGGCGGGCACTGCCACCGCCCGGGCCAGGGAGCTGCAGGACGAGGCTGCCCGTGATGGGACAGCTCAGGAAAACATGGTGGAGCTGGGTCAGGCCCTGGGCAGGGAGGAGGGGGCTGAGGTGGTGGCCGGGCGTGAAGCCCAGGTGAGGAGAGAGCCCAGGGTGGCTGCCACCGAGGCAAGAAGGGCCACCAAGGTGAGACAGTGGGCAGAGGTGGCCCTGGGGCTGCTGGAGCGCTTGGTGGCCGCGTGTGACGAAGCCACCGCGTTCCCCCGGGAGCTGCAGCACATGCTCAGGGACATCGAGGCCGCCCTGAAGAAGACAAGTAAGGCATCCCCTAATGTCCCCAAGGCCTTGGTGGCCAAAGTGGCCCTGGCCGAGCGGCTGTGGGAGGCCAACGCCCGCCTGGCCACGCGTCACCTGCTGGGGGCAGTTGATGACATCATCAAGTTCTATTTCACTGGTGGTCCTGCCAGACCCAGTGCCTGTGGGGTGGCCGAGCGGTGCCAAAGAGCCATCGAGGACATCCCAAGGCTCCTTCAACACCCAGAGCATCACCAGAGTGTCCCCAAGGTGTCCCCAGTGACCATGGAGCCCCAAGAGGTGCGACAGGGGGAGAGGGGGACGGGGGGGACACGGGGGATGGCAGCGGGGACAAAAGGCTGACAGAGGGACAGAGGGGCAAAGCAGAACCCCTCGAGGGCAGAGGGGCCAACACAGGAGGCCACAAGTGCCACCAGGTCCCTGACACCCTCCCCTGTCCCCTCCGCAGGTGTCCCCTCCGCAGCTGCAGGTGCTGGTGGCCGTGGTGGCCGCCCTGGGCGAGGTGGTGGCCACCGTCACCGGGCCACACAGGGACAAGTTCCCAAACTCCCTGGATGAGGACCTGAAGAACTTCACCCGGAGCCTCCGTGCAATCCTGAACCACGGCGGTGTCACCTCCCTGGGCCACCATGGTGTCCCCTCCCTGGGTCGGATCCTGGCCACCCTTGGGGCTACCCCTGGGAACACCTGGGTTGATGTGAGAGCCGCAGCCAAGGCATGGCAGAAGTTGGTGGCCAGGCTTGTGGACAGCTGGGACTGGCTGGCCAGAGAGGCCACCAAGCTCTGTGACAACCACAGGAAGGTGGTCATGGAGCAGCAGCTGATGGTGGCCCTGGACAAGGAGGAGGTGACCAGGGAAATGGCCACACACGATGCCCAGGTGGCAGCAGCCACCAATGAGGCCATGGGAGAGGCTGTGGTGGCCACCAGGAGGGGACACTGGGCTGTGGTGGCCCTGGGGCTGCTGCAGCGCTTGGTGGCCATGTGTGACAGAGCCACCTTGTTCAGCTGGAACATGGAGTGGCAGCTCAGGGACATCAAGGCCATCCTGAAGGGGACAAACAAGGCATCTCCTGATGTCCTCCAGGTCTTGGTGGCCAAGGTGGCCAAGTTTGAGTGGCTGTGGGATGCCAGCACCCGCCTGGCCAAGGAGCACCTGCTGGGGACACTTGGGGACATCCACGACCTCCTCTTGAGTCCCTGTGGTGGCCCTGGTGGCCCTGGCAGCCGCGCGGTGGCCGAGCGGTGCCAAAGAGCCATCGAGGACATCCCAAGGCTGCTGCAGGAAAGTTTCACATAGAAACAGTGACATCATCAGGGACATCGCTGCTGTCACCTGTCCCCTCCTTGTGCACTATTTGAGACAGATTTGGGGAGATTTCTGGGATTTTTCAATGATACTGTCTCAAATCCTGATGGGAATTCCTGGGGTGATCTCACTGGGGACACTCTAGGGATGCTCAGGGACACTTGGGACACTCAGGGACATACTGGGACACTCTGGGGACACTCAGGGACAGAGGTGACTGAGTCACTTCAGCAACTTCGAGCTTTCCACTGTGTCTGCAGCAGAGCTGGGATATAAATGACAATTTAATAGTTGCCTTTTGCACTTTTCTATTGACTTTTGCACATTGTTATTGATCACCAGCAATTTGATACAGTGTTTGATACTGATATTGATTATTGATGATTCCTTGTAGCTGCTGGTTGGTGCAATATAATCCATCAGTTCATGTGTGCACCGTACAGCCTATTAATAAATAAAGGAATGAATGTATAATTTAATGACTAAATAAATAAATAAATAAATGTTCTCTATATAAATCACATCAGGCTGATCTGAAGTCCGTGTAAGACACATCACTTGGCCCCTGTCACTGCCCTATTTTCTGAAAAAATCTGCTGTGCCCAGGATTCTTCTCCTGGGAAGCCTCAGGGAAAAAAAGAAAATAATTTTCTGATTTGCTTCTCCTGTGTTTTGCTGCTTTGGAATGTGGTTGGAGATTGTTTATGCAACATGTGAATTGTTTTAAGTTAATGACCAATCACAGCCAGCTGTGTCGGGGCTCTGGAAGGAGTCACGAGTTTTTATTATTCATTCTTGTAAAGCCTTCTGTCTGTATCCTTTCTCTATTCTTATAGAGTTATAGAACAGCATTCTTTAATATAAAATAATATCATAAAATGATAAGTTAGCCTTCTAAGAACATGGAGTCAGGTTCTCAATTCCTCCTTCATCCTGGGGCCCCAGCAAATACCACAGACCCCACTGAGGGACGAGTGGTCAATAAATCCACCCCAACGTTCCCTGAGGGGAGCACAGCCAGGGAGCTGCTTCAAGGCGCTGTCACTGAGATATTTCCCCTTGGAAACCCTGGGTGGGATGGAAATACACCCGAGCAGATGGCAAAACTGAAATGATATCAAACCCTCGAGGAAGGGATCCAACAGCTGAGGGAAGTGGCAGCGTTGGAGGGACTCTTTGGGAGGGATGGAACCCTTGATAATGACCCCGACAAGGTCAGGTGCACAGGGCAAATGCTGTGGGGTCTGGCAAATCTGGGGCCATCTCAATGCACCACCTGCATTGCAAGGATTGATGCTGATACCAACCGAGAGACCATGGACTCTGTCACCAACAAGCTCAGAAATTGTGAGAAATGCGCATTTTATTATTAACTTTTCAAAATATTAAAATGAGTATTATATGTGTTATGTTAGAAAGTGATGATGTATTAATTTTCTTAAGTAATGTGTTAAATATAGTTTTAAGTTACAACATAATGTTAAAATAGAAATTATGCTATGTAAGATACTCTTTTTGACTCATATCTCAAAACACCTTCCAGGCAACCTCCAGCAGTTTATCTGTGTCTTGAACTCCCTTTATCTTTTCTTCTTGTGTCGTTTGAAGCCTGACCCATGCTAAACAAAACCAGATGTGCTTTACCCTCAGCTGATTCAGGATCTAGATCAGTGTATTTGATGGCATTCTGTTCACCTGTTTAAAAAATCAGTGGGTGAGTCATCACCATTTTGCCTCACTTGGTGAAGCTTTGACCAATTTACAGCCTTAGAGACCCCATGTTTTAACCCACATTCCACGAGGCTTTGATATCATTTCAGTTTTGCCACCTGTTTGGGTGTATTTCCATCCCACCCAGGGTTTCCAAGGGGAAATATCTCAGTGACAGCGCCTTGAAGCAGCTCCCTGCCTGTGCTCCCCTCAAGGAACGTTGGGGTGGATTTATTGACCACTCATCCCTCAGTGGGGTCAAGGGATGTGTCTGACACAGAGTTCAGACCAGCCCAGTCTGATTTATATAAAAGATATTTATTTATTTATTTAAGTGATGTGTCTGACACAGAGCTCAGACCAGCCCAGTCTGATTTATATAGAGGATATTAATAAATTAAATGCTCCTTCTCCACAGGGGAAGCTTTCTTGGGTGACTTTTCCTGAGTTGCCTTCTTGCTAGGTTGGGATGAACTCCTTCAGTTGGGCTCATGTCTCAAACCCCTTCCAGGCAGCCTCTGGGAGTTTATCTCTATCTCAAATTCCCTTTATCTCTGCTTTCTTTACGGCCGGACGGGGCTGTGCACAAATCACCGGCGGGACAGGACTGCTGGGAACGTGCCTGGAGCTGTTTGATTTTCCAGCATCACTCTCATCCCATGGTCATGGCAGTGGGAAGATGCAGCAGCTCACATCCCAGGCAGCAGACAGAGAACTCGGTGTCACACTCACTTTATCAGTTTTTTGGCCGATCACACAAAGCAGAAGCACACTGACAGTGGTTCCACCCAGCCACTGTGAGCACAGGTACCTTTGGTTAAACAATGCCGGCTTATTCCGAATACAATCCCTGCTCGTGAGCCTTAAACACAATGCACAGAGCTCCAGTACTGAGCTCCAAACTTCCAATATCTCGCTAGATAAACTTTTCTGCAGCTCAGGGAGTTATTCTAGACAAGCATTAATGCACAGACCATTGTCCTGTTTGTCCTTGCTCTTCTACATTTTAAATAATTTTTCTGCTGCCCAATCTCATGGCTACTGCTGAGCTCTAATCACAGTTCTGCTGTCTCTGAGGCCTTTGGCAGCTTCCCCAAAACCCTCTGATTTTGGGCATTCCCACACTAAAGAGTTCTAAGAGTTCTATTATAGATATATTATGGATATATTATAGATTTAATAATAAATAATTATAAAACACTGAATAGTTCCAATAGATATGTTATAGATATATTCATAAATAGTTATAAAATAATTAATAGTTCTATTATAGATATATTATGGATATATTATAGACATAATCATAAATAGTTATAAAATAATAATAGTTCTATTATAGATATATTATAGATATAATAGTAAATAGTTTTAAAATACTAAATACTTCTATTATAGATATATTATAGATATAATTGTAAATAATTATAAAATTCTAAATAGTTACAATAGTTCTGTTAGAGATATATTAGAGATCTATGTCTAGTTATACTAAATACTTGCAATATTATAGATATATTAGAGATGTAGGAGTAAATAGCTATAAAATAATAAATAGTTCTAGTTATAATAGGTCTATTATAGTTATAGTTACATTATAGTTTTATTATAGCTATAATACTAAATATAGTTTAAATAGTTGTATTACAGTTAAAATTCCAAATAGTTCTAATTATAATAATAATATTCTAATTATATTACAGCTATAATACTAAAGACTTATAATAGTTATTGTTCTGTTTGAAAGCAAAACCAGTGAGAGACTCCAAGCCAGAAACAGAATTTATTAGGAAAAGGGAAAAGCCCAAATACACGCAGGAGTGCAAAACGAAACCACGGCCAGAGCCGGAATTCCGCGTTTCCGCCGGAAGCGGCCGACGCCGCCGCGGGGGAACTTCCGCCAGTACTTCTGCCAGCGCGGCTTCTGATTGGTCCGCGCCGCGTTTGGCGCTTCTCGCCAGAGGTGTCGCGAGAGAAGCAGCGCGGCCATGTTTGTTGAGGGCGATTCTGTGGGCTCCTCAGAGCGCTCGGCGTTCCCTCCTAAATCCAGCCGGGAAGGGCGGAATGAATCCGCCTGGGAATGGCGGGATGGAGCCGGAATCCCCTGGGGATGGAGCCTAAATCGCCTGGGACTGAGCCTAAACCCCCTGGGATTGAGCCACAGCGCCCAAATCCTTGAGCTTCCCACGGACTGGGGCGGTACTGGAAAGGGCGGTCGGTGACGTCACCTCGCCCCGCCCCTTCCCGGTCCCTCCTGAGGCGGCTCCGCCATTCTCCCGGCGCCGTTCCCGGGGCCGGTTCTGAGCTGGGACCGGAGCTGGTCCCGGGGTTCCTTCGCCACCGGAACGTGCCCAAGGTGTCCCCAGTGAGCATGGAGCCCAAGGAGGTGCAATAGGAGGGGAGAGGAGGCGAGACGTGGTGTGGTGAAAGGGGTAGTGGGGGAGAGGAGAGGATACGAGGGGCAGCAGAGGGCACAGCAGAGAGGTCAGAGAGATGGCGGAGGGGTCAGCAGTAGGGACGGGGCGGGGGCAAAGGTTACGAGGCTGCAGGGATTGCAGCGGGAACAGGGAAGGGACAGACGGGCAGCAGAGTCCTCCAGGGAGAGGGACAAAGGACGCCTCGGTGGCAGAGGGCCAGGTGCCTGATACCACCCCTGTCCCCTCCCCAGCTGTCCCCGGCCCTGCTGCAGCCGATGGTCACCGTGGTGGCCACCCTGAGCGAGCTGCTGGCCACCCTGCCTAGTGGGGAGGAGATGAAGCCGTTCGCGCCCCTGGGTTCCCCTTCCTGGGAGCTGCAGTTCTTCATCAGTCACCTGCGGGCCACCCTGTACCGCATGGATGACATCTGGAGGCGCCGCAATGTCACCTCTAACGATGATGAACCTCCCACCTCCCTGAGCCAGGCACTGGCCACCTACAAGAGCACCCCAGGGACCATCTGGGACCGTGTGACAATGGCGACCATCATGTGGCAGTGGTCGGTGGATGTTCTTGGGAACAGCTGCGTCCAGCTGGCCAAGAAGGCCAGGAGGCTCCGCCACTCCTGCAGGGAGGTGGCCACCAAGGCGGCCGACATGGCAGCCACCGCCACCGCCCGGGCCAGGGAGCTGCAGGCCGAGGCTGCCCGTGATGGGAGAGCTCAGGAAAACATGGTGGAGCTGGATCAGGCCCTGGGCGGGGAGGAGGGGGCCGAGGTGATGGCCAGGACTGAATCCCGGGTGAGGGAAGAAGCCATGGAGGCTGCCAGTGAGGCAAGAAGGGCCACCATGGTGGGACAGCAGCTGGAGGTGGCCCAGGGGCTGCTGGAGCACTTGGTGGCCGCGTGTGACGAAGCCATCGTGTTCCCCCGGGAGCTGCAGCGCCTGCTCAGGGACACCAAGGCTGCCATGGAGGAGACAAATGAGGCGTCCCCCCATGTCCCCGAGGCCTTGGTGGCCAAGGTGGCCTTGGCCGAGCGGCTGTGGGAGGCCAACGCCCGCCTGGCCAAGGATCACCTGGGGAAGACACTTCCAGACATCATCGACTGCTTGTTCAGTGGTGATCCCGCCAGCCCCAGTGCCTGTGGGGTGGCCGAGCGGTGCCAAAGAGCCATGGAGGACATCCCAAGGCTTGTTCAACCCCCAGAGCATCCCCAAGACGTCCCCAAGGTATCCCCAGTGAGCATGGAGCTCCAGAAGATGCAATGGGGGGGGGAGGTGGTGGGGAAGGGGACAGAGGGGACACTGGGGGGAGAGGGGGCAATGGAGGGTGGGGGGGGGTGAGGGGACACGTGGGGTTGGGGGGGGTGGCAGAGGGGACAGCAGGGGCTGGGAGGGGCTGCAAGTGTGGTGGTAGGGGATGCCAGAGTGGAGAGTAGTGGGAGCAGGGGGGTGGCGGGGGGGAGGGGTACGAGGGGAGGGGCAGGGGGTGTCAGAGGGAACAAGAGGGTGAGAAAGGGATGGAGGGGACAAAGGGGACTCCTCGAGGGCAGGGGGCCACCACAGGAGGCCACAAGTGCCATGACCTTCCCCTGTCCCCTCCCCAGCTGTCCCCGGCCCTGCTGCACCCGCCAGTCACCGTGGTGGCCATCCTGGGCGAGCTGCTGGCCACTTGGTGCAGTCTGTACGAGGTGATGAGGATGCTCCAGTGCCAGACAGACCTGTACAATGGCCTGGAGGACTTCACCAGGGAGCTCTGGCACAGCCTGCGCAGCATTAATGAGCCCTGGTGGGAGCCCATTGTCCCCTTCGGTGACAATGACGCTCCTGCCTCCCTGATGTGGGCCCTGTCCATCTACAAGGGCTCAGTGACCTGCTCAATCAGTGTGACACAGATGGCCCGCCGGTGGGAGGGGTTGGTGTCTGCATCTGCGAACAGCTGGGCCCAGCTGGCCAGGAAGGCCACCGAGCTCTGCAACACCTGGAGGGAGGTGGCCAACAGGGCGGCCAACAGGGCGGGCACTGCCACCGCCCGGGCCAGGGAGGTGCAGGACGAGGCTGCCCGTGATGGGACAGCTCAGGAAAACATGGTGGAGCTGGGTCAGGCCCTGGGCGGGGAGGAGGTGGCTGAGGTGGTGGCCAGGAAAGAAGCCCAGGTGAGGAGGCAGGCCATGGTGGCTGCCAGCGGGGCAAGAAGGGCCACCATGGTGAGACGGCGGGCAGAGGTGGCCCTGGGGCTGCTGGAGCGCTTGGTGGCCGCGTGTGACGAAGCCACCGAGCTCCCCCGGGAGCTGCAGTGCCTGCTCAGGGACATCCAGGCCACCCTGAAGGGGACAAATGAGGCGTCCCCCAAAATCCCTGAGGGCTTGGTGGCCAAGGTGGCCGAGGCCAAGCGGCTGTGGGAGGCCAACATCCGCCTGGCCAAGGATCACCTGCTGACAGCACTTGATGATATCATTGATTTCTATTTCATTGATGACCCTGACAGACCCAGTTTCTGTCACGTGGCCGAGCAGTGCCATAGAGCCATTGAGGAGATCCCAAATCTGCTGCAGGGATGATGATGTCACTGCCCTGACATCATTATGGCAGTGGCATCACTGGGGACATCGCTGCTGTCACCTGTGCCCTCCCCGTGCAGTATTTGAGACGAATTGGGGGAATTTTCTGGGATATTTCAATGATTCTGTTGATTTATTAAAATTATGGCTATTAATTTAGTACCAATATCTAGCTGTGATGGACAAAGACTCTCTAGCAGTTTAAAATTAGAATGTGCGTGTTTATTGCAACGCAGGCAGTGTGTGGGATGGCTCCCAAATACACGCCACAATTTACAGGCGATTGCAGAGCCCTTTTATCTATACAAGTATTGAATACTCGTATGCAAGTATTGAACCACCCAAAATACAAATGCATATTCATACCTTTGGCACATCCCAGTCCCACTTCATATGGCAATTAGTTCGAAAGCCATTAAGCATTTGTAGTTTGTTCCCCGAAATGGGTCGGTGGTCCTTTTTATGGGGAGGGGTCCCAAAATGAGGAAGTAAATGAACTCTTCCTTGTTGTGACCTTTCTACTTTTTCCAGGCAAATATGACAAATGAGCCCTTGGTAGAACCCCCAATTCCCTGTCTTCAGTTGGTTTCAGAACAGAGGAGGCCTAAAATTGTCTTATGTTCCTAAGAGCTGTTTATCAGTTTCTATATTTTTCATTAAAAACCCAACTAACCAAATACTATGGTGACGAGCAATCAATTGTTAGTTAACTACTAACTCTTAACTTTATCAAGGCCTACCCATTTATTTTTATTAACTTCTAATAAAGCTTATCTCTAACTAAAACTTCAGCTCCTCTAAAATCTCTAAATTCCTTAAAGTTTATGTCTGACTGTTCCGAATCCTGATGGGAATTCCTGGGGTGACATCACTGGGGACACTCAGGGACAGGGGTGACTGAGTCCCCTCTGCAGCTTCCGGCTTTCCACTGTGCCTGCAGCAGAGCTGGGTTGTCACCATGATATTTTATGAAAAATCTCTTTGCCAGGATTTCTTCTCCTCGGAAGATGAGAAGCCTCAGAGGAAAAGAAAAACAATTCTGATTGCTTCTCCCTGTGTTTTGCTGCTTTGGAATGTGGCAAGTGCATCTTTGATTGGTTCGATGTGAATTGTTTTTACTTAATGACCAATCCCAGTCCAGCTGTGTCGTGCTGTCTGGTCAGTCACGGGGTTTTTATTATTCATTCTTTTCTAGCTTTCTAATGTATCCTTTCTCTGTATAGTTTAGTATAGTTTTAGTATAACATTAATAATGTAATGTAATGTAATGTAATGTAATGTAATGTAATGTAATGTAATGTAATATAATATAATATAATGTAATGTAATGTAATGTAATGTAATGTAATGTAATGTAATATAATAATATAATATAATGTAATGTAATATAATATATATAATACAATGCAATATAATATAATATAATATAATATAATATAATATAATATAATATAATATAATATAATATAATATAATATAATATAATATAATATAATATAATATAATATAATATAATATAATATAATATAATATATATATGTAATGTAATGTAATGTAAAATATAATATAGTATAGTATAGTATAGTATAGTATAATATAATATAATTAATATAATGTAATATAATATAATATAAAATAATATAATCAGCCTTCTAAGGAATACAGAGTCAGATTCATCTCTTCCCTCATCCTGGGACGCTCGCAAACACCGCCAGCACTGGGTCATAAATGACAATTTAAGAACTGGCTTCTACAGTTCTGCATTGCCTTTTGCACTTTTGTGTTGCCTTTTGCACATTGGTATTGCTCCCCAGCAATTTGATACAGGAGCTGCAGCGCAGGGTTGAGGACACTGTAGACACCATGGAGGGGACAGCAGAGGGGCAGGGCGTGGCACTGGGGACAAAGGACAGTGCTCAAGGGCATGGGGCCACCCCAGGAGGTTACAAGTGCCACCAGGTCCCTGACACCTCCCCTGTCCCCTCCCCTGCCTGTGAAAAATGCGTATTTTATGATTGACATTTTGCAAATATTAAAATGAATATTATATGTGTTATGTTAGAAAGTGATGCTAACAAACCACAAATGCTTAATGGCATTCGAACTAATTACCATAGGAAGTGGGGACTGGGATGTACCAAAGATATGAATATTAATTTTCTTAAGTGGTGCGTTAAATATAGTTTCAGGTTATAACACAATGTTAAAATAGAAACTATGCTATGTAAGACATTTTTTTAAAGAAAGGACTCTAAGCGAAATGGCAGCCACAGGACAGCTCAATCTTTCAGAGAAAGATAATTTTTTTGCTCCCCTTATCAGAAGGAATGAATTCTTCCTGCCTTACTCAGCCTTAAAGTCAGGATTGAGAGGAAGGAGTTGACACTGACCAGACTGAATCCTTTGTTGGAATGGAATTTCTGCATCATGTATGAGATGTATGAATATGCAACAGTCTATTGTTTTTAAGGGTTAATCCCCTGTTAATGTGTGTCCTTTTTTGGGCTTATTTTGCCCAGAAAGAGGTCCCTGGACTGCCTGTAACTCTTTTTCCTTACTGTCTTGTATTGTGCTAAAACCTAATAGTCCAAATATTTATTACTCTAATTATATTACTATTTTTATAACCATTTTATTATTATTAAACATTTTAAAGTTTCAAAACAAGCGATTGGCATTTTTCACACCAGCCAATATATTTTATTATCCTCTTTACAGGCTGTTAATGGGAGTGATCAATACATTTGGGATTCATGTTTGTGTGAACATGTGTCCTTTTTTGGGCTTAATTTGCCCAGAGAGAGGTACCCGGCCTCTTCATGACTATTTGTTTTTATTGTCTCGTATTGTCCTAATCCCAATTGTCCAAATTTTTATTACTTTAATTATATTACTATTTTCATAACCATTTTATTATTATTAAGCTTTTAAAATTCTAAAAACAAGCGATTGGCATTTTTCACAGAAATTATGAGAGTGTGATCAACGGCCCCATGGAGGCTCATGTCTCTGCCCTGGTCAAGGAACTCAAAGAGGAGATGAGGGAGGAGGTGAGGAAGATCAGTGCAGCACCCGTGCGAGTCACAGCCCCCAAAGTCAGAGCCCAACGTCCCCCAGCTGGACAGAGAGGGTGCACCCCACGGGCTGACCTGTGGCTCTGTCTGTGTGACCATGGGGCAGACATGGGAGGGTGGGATGGGAAACCCACTTGTGTTGGGAAGGATGAAAGTCTGACAAGAAAGTCTCACAGGTGTGTGTGCTGGGCAGGAAGACGTGTCCTGGTTGTCCTGCGATTTCACGAGGGGTCACCAGACCTCCCCCATGTTCAGCCTCAGCTGTGAACTCGGCCGGATCCCTTAAGGTCCTGTTTCTTCAGCCTCGGCTGCACCAAACGTCGGGGTCCAGCAGACCCTGTGCCTCCAGCCTAGGCTGCAGCACACGTCAGTGTTCACCGGATGACGTTATGAAGTCAGGGATGGAATGAAAGACTCCAGTCCTCAGGTGGATCAGGAGGCAAAAAGCGTCTGATGAAAATAGCAGGTCTTGTTATAATGTGACTGACTAAGGTGAGACCTGATTGGTCTCAAAGTAAAAAGCCTCTCACAGTATTGGTGAACTATGAATAGCACACTCTGGAGAACCATACCCATAAACAACAGTTACAGAAAGAGAGATAATAATTGTTTGAATTATTTTCTATAAGTTTTCCACAGTTTCCCAGGAAATCCTGGGAGAGCTCTGTCTCTCTCTGTTCAGAGGATATGTGATTATCACAGGTGTCAGGGTGCTTATCCAAGTCAGCCTTCCCTTATCTCTGAATGCTAAATAAAAAAGGTTAACAGGCCTATCAGCAACACCAGCCGCTGTATGATATCATTAGCATTCAGAATGGATCTGAACCCTTCAAAAACTGGTGGGGCAGACCCAAAGAGCTGGGTGAAGGGTTGGGAGAAAATTTCCCCTGGTGTCATTTCCTCACAGTGGGTGCCATTATTAAAGTGACCCCAAAACCATACAGATAGGGTGTGATAGCTCTGAATCCATGTGCCTGCCTTCCAGAGGAAATTAAAAATCCATTAATCGCTCACCTTATTAACCTGTAAAGCAAACTGGATAACAGCCACAGTAGCCTGTCACAGATATATTTTATGACAAATTATTTCGTTAGGATCTTTTTCTCCTGAGCAGCTGAGAGATCTCAGAAACCAAATGTAAACAATGATTATCTGCTGCTCTGGAATGCAACAGGTGCATCTTTGATTGGTCTCATGTGGTTGTTTTTAATTAATGGCCAATCAAAGTCCAGCTGTCTCGGACTCTCTGGTCAGTCACAAGAGTTTATTATCATTCCATTCCTTTCCTTTCAAGTCTTCTGAGAAAATCCATTCTTCTATTCTTTTTGTATAGTTTTAATATAATATATATCATAAAATAATAAATCAATCTTCTGAAACATGGAGCCAAGATTCTCAGCTCTTCCCTCATCCTGGGACCCTTGTCATCACCATCACAGTCCAGGACGGTGAGATGTACCAGGAGTTTGAGATGTATGAGAAGTTTCGTGGGAGGTGAAACTGTGGGGACAGGCAGGCAAGGCAGCAGGGTGTGGCTGCAGCATGGAGAAAATGGAGAGCAGTAATGAAGAAAACAGTGAGGACAGGACAGCGGCAGCCCAGCTCCAAGCAGGGCAGGGAGAGGCGAAGTTCAGGATTCCCGGGGCGCATGAAGTTCAAGAGTCCTGGTCCACATGAGGTTCAGGATTCCCAGAGCACACGAGGTTCAGGATTCCCAGAGCACACAAACAGATCAATTACTGGGGCACACAAAATTCAGTATTCTCAGGGCACACAAAGTGCAGGATTCCCGGGGCACATGAAGTTTAGGGTTACCGGGGCACACGAAATTCAGGGTTCCCAGGGCACATGAAATTCAGGGTTCCCAGGGCACACAAAGTTCAGGAGTCCTGGGACCACAGGGAATTCAGGATTCCCGGAGCACATCAAGTGCAGGATTCCCAGGACACAAAAAGTGCCGGATTCCCGGGGCACATGAAGTTAAGGAGTCCCGGGGCACAGGGAATTCAGAGTTCCTAGGACACACGAGGTGCAGAATTCCTGGGACACACTTAAAAACAGGTTAGAAACTGTTATAAAATAGTTGATAGATCGTTAAGCATGTACTGTCAGCTTGGTTATGCTATTGTAAAAGGGGTTAAAAGGGTAGTTATAATAAATACGGCACTCAACGTACCCTAACACACCTCAGTAAAGTGCACCACCGCCAAGGGAAACGAGTCAGCCTGGACAGAACTGTCATTGGCCAACCAAATGCCTTAAACCTTCATGCAAATGAAGGATCCAAAAAGAAACCAATCCAATGGGACAAAAAACAGGATCAAAAGGGGCTTCTGACCCACTGAATCTGTGCTGCTCCATCTGGGACATCGCTGCTGAAGCAGCCCCAGCCTCAGCGCTGTAGCATCCTTGACGGGAACGCTCCTGCTCGGCCCATGGGCCCCCTTGCTTCAGACCTTTCTTTTTCTTATAATAAATGTTGACATCACTTTAGTCCGGGAGCCTGTTCTAGTTTTTATCAGTTATAGTTAAAAAGTTCAAGTTTTGTTCAGCTAACAATTGACAGTCAAAATAACATCTCAGTTTCCGGTACTGTTTCATAGAGCGCTCCCTCACAACCCTAATTGGGACCAAATTGAGGGAAGGCAGTCGGTACAGAATCACAGAATCACAGAATTTTTAGGTTGGAAGAGACCTTTAAGATCATCGAGTCCAACCCATGTTCTAACACCTCAACTAGATCATGGCACCAAGCGCCACATCCAGTCTTTTTTTAAACACATCCAGAGATGGTGAATCCACCACCTCCCTGGGGGTCATGGCAGAATGGCTCCAGGAGAAGGGAAAACCAGAGGTGGGAGGCAAGACTGGCGAGGGAACTCCCTCCAGAAAAACTCTCAGAGCACTGGGAAAACCCCTGTGGTTCAGAGGTGAGGAGGCCAGCCCGTACCAGACTGCCACTGGTAGCAATGCTGCCACTCACTCACTGCAAAGGAAGAGGAGGAAACACTTGTGAGAAGTGTTACTGTCCCTTGTGGAGAGGAGATACAGTGAGTGCATTAATCAGAGTACACACAAACGTGAATCCCAAATGTACCGATCACTCCCAGTTAACAGCCTGTAAAGAGGATAATAAAATATATTGGCTGGTGTGAAAAACACTAATCACTTGTTTTTAAAATTTTAACAGTTTAATAGAAATAAAAGGGTTATAAAAACAGTAATATAATTAGAGTAATAAAAATTTGGACAATTAGGTTTTAGGACAATAGGAGGCAATAAGAACGAAGAGTTATGGACAGTCCAGGGATCTCTTTCTGGGCAAAATAAGCCCAAAAAAGGACACACATTAACAGAGGATTAACTGCTAAAAACAACAGCCTCTTGCATATTCATACACCTCATACATGATGCATAAATTCCATTCAAACACAGGATTCTGTCTGGGCAGTGTCAGCTTCTTCCTCTCAATCCTGACTGCATCTTCACAGCTGAGTTAGGTGGGAAGAAGGGCATTTCTTCTGATAATGGAGCAATACTTTTTCTCTGAAAGATTTGTGTGTCCTGTGGCTGCTATCTGGTGTGAGTACCTCATTCCTTCCTTTAAAAAAATATCCCACATACATCGTTTCTATTTTAGCATTATGTTTTAACCTAAAAACATATTTTTTATATATACACACTAATTATATCTATACATTGTAAATATATATATATATATATGTAGTAATATATACACTATATTTACACACTAATTAAGAAAATTAATGCAGCATCACTTCCTAACATAACACATAATATTCATTTTGATATTTGTGAAAAGCCAATCATAAAACGTGCGTTTTTCACAGCTGGTTTAAACTATTGCAAACCCCAGCCAGAAGATGTCAGGAGAGTGCCCTAGGAAAGAAAGATGCGCATGGTTTGAAAAAGAAAGTGAAACCAACTTAGAGGATACATTCAAAGAGAAAGAAGTGCAACTGAAAATGCAAAGGGATACAGTGGGACAAATATGTGGAAAGAATCTTTTTATCAATATGGTGGAAAAGATTACGAAAGAATTTAATTTGACTGATTGCTGGGGGTGCAGGGGACAGACTTCAGTGAAATTTGGCATTGGGATGGTAACAGTTTAGGTCCCCTAGACATTTTAAAATGGATTACATCAAGAAAAAGCAGGGTAGTACCCAAAAGAAGGGGAGTGGAAGCTTAAATCAACAATCATAGGGGAAGAGTGTTGATCAAGAAAAGGGAAAATGTATCCTATAGAAGTAGGTGAAACGCCATGTAAAAGATATCTGGTAGCAAATGACACACACACACCAGGGGGATCCCAGAAACTCCCCATTCACATTGGTCAATAGAAAAAACTGAAGGTTAATGTGTGTAAAGTGGAAAAGAAAAAATGTTTGAATGCTCAGGAGATTATATCTGACCGATTCTGAGCAATAGAAAACCTATCCAAATATTGGAAATATTCAACGAATAGATATTCTAATTCCTGGGATTGTTTTGGTTTGAAAAGGAAGTGAGTTTTTTGAGAGTTTGGTGGTTTAACTGATAAGTGTTGAGATTGGAATATTGGCATTTGGTGTGGCTGCTGAGGATATAGAGACTTTTCTGAGAACTCAGGGGTTAAAAGCAGAGACTCTCAGGAGGAAGCTGTTTTAGTTGTGGTCTGGGAAAGAAGTCAGATCTCTTGGGTTCAGCTGCGGGCTGAGCGGGGGAGGGGAAGCCATGCGGCCGGGTGAGGCAGGTTAGAACTTTGGACAGAGAAGGGAAGTGAAGGTTTTTGCAAGACTGAAGGGTAGAAGAACCCTGAGAAGCAGAGGCAGCTCTTCCCCTCCCCCAGGAGAGAGAGCCTGTGCTTGTGGTTTTGTCTGTTTGTGCTGTTTTGAAATTTGATATCCTGTGCTGGCAGCAGGGCTGGCTGAGGAGGAGAAGGGGGGAATGCAGCGAGGGTGCAGCGAGAAGGAGCTGGGCAGGGCAGTGTCAGAGTTCTAGACAGGCCGAGCCTGAGATTTTCACTCTCTTCTTAGATGATAGAAACTTCACAAATGCTGATTATTCTGAAGTGGAATGACAAGACAGATAGAGATGAAATAAAAAGAAATAGGCTAGTGTGATGAAAGTTTGTGCAAGTGAAAGATGTTTGGAGAGTTGAGAAGAATCCTAGGTGGGAGGAGGCGATTGAGTGGCCTTTGGCTGGACTCTTTTCTTGTATAGCCATGGACAGAACCATTTTTTCTGTGACACAGAGAGCGCATTTAGGGGGAGGCAATGACTTGGAGCCAAGAGAGTGCAGTGATGTGATGTGAAGGAGTGGCGTGAACAGAGATGAGGAGTGAAGAGAGTAGTGGTTGCCTTTGACACCTTCAGAGAAGAAGAAGATCTCTGTTCTTGAGACCCCTCGGCCCCAGGGGGTGAATTTGGAGGGGACAGGTGTCCCAAAAGTGAGAGACTGTTGCTTTTTGTGGAACTGGGCAAAGAATCCTTAAAAGGGGCTCTCTAGAAGCAGCTCTGGTCCATGCACAGTGGTGAGAGCACTGGAGATGGAAGGAAGAGGTCACGATAATAAATGTTCTCTGGGCGGTGCCACGTGGGACATGGGAACACAAGAAGTTTCAATTGTGTTTCCTGAAGAAGCCCATAGCACAAGAAGGTCTCCTCTCTTCTTGATAAACTGAGAATTGATTATCTGAAAAATGGTGATAGACTGAGAGTTAATTATCTGGAGAGTAGTAACTGAATTGAGAATCCAAAGTTTTGTCTAACTGTAATGTTTTAGAAATTTAGTGGAGGGAGAAAGAATGTTTTAAAAAGTTTTCCTTCTGAGTTCTGTGTGGTGTTCCTCTCATATGGTTGTCGGTCAATAAAGTTTTTTTCTTTATTTTTCTTTATTCCTAAGCTAGAGCCTGCTTTCCTCTATTTCTAATCACATCTCACAGTGAACACCAGAGAGAATATATTTTCATCAATCACCAGCATTGCACCATCATCAAACCATGACAGGGATGCACCTAAAAGTCTATTTCAGACCTGTGGTAACACAGCCAATGTGCAGTTACCAGGAGGGTGGAGCGGGAGCTGCACAATTGGAGCAATAAAACCATCCTTTTTCTTACTGCCTAAGGATGCAAAATCAAACTTGGGAGTCCCAGTGTGTGATGATCTGGCCAGAAGAAAAAGGAGTTTATTTTGTGGAACCCAAAATTGGAACAATGACATTTGGACCCCACAAAGGATTATCGATACTGATGGGCCGGCTGCCTGGGCCCTAGATGGATCCTGGGGGTACAGAACCCCAGCATACATGCTCAATTGAATCATCCGTCTACAAGCAGTGCTTGAAATCATGTCCAATCAAACAACTCTGACCACTGATCTCTTAAACCAGCAGCAACAACAAACACCATCAGTAATTTACCAGATCCCATTGGCAGTGGACTAACTCCTCACAGAGGAAGGTGGGATCTGTGGGAAATGTAATCCTTCAGAATGCTGCCTGGAGATCAATGACCACTGTCATGTAATTAGAAACATTCCTCAAAATGTTAAAGAACAAACATTTGTTGGAGCACAAAAATGGACCCCCTTGTTTGGAGACCCTGATTGGTGGGACAACTTGTTCACCTGGAATGGTAAATGGTGGAAGAAATTGGTCTTCTTTGTGGTGAGTGCACTGGCAAGTGTAATATTACTACCATGTGTAATTCCCTGTCTAGTGTGGATAGTGACCAGCATTGCCCACAGCAGCAGCATGCTGCAAGGGAACGTGGAAGGGAGAAATGGTGAAAAAGTAATGTTAATGAAAGAACAGAGGGATGAGAATGCCAGAGATGTGCTTGAACAGTACGAGAAACCGAGAAAAGTAGAAATTGAACTCTAAATGGTTGATGTAGGCTGGAAGCCTGATCAAATATTTGGAGGGGGGGAATTGCCAAAAATCGGTTGAAAACTGTTGTAAAATAGTTGATAGATCGTTAAACATGTACTGTTAGCTTGGTTATTATATTGTTAAAGGGGTTAAAAGGGTGGTTATTAGAAATAGGGTACCCAACGTGCCATAGCACACCTCAGTAAAGTGCACCAACCCCCAAGCGAAACGAGCCAGCCTGGACAGAACTGTCATGGGCCAATCAAACACCTTAAACCTTCATGCAAATGAAGGATCCAAAAAGAAACCAATCCAATGGGACAAAAAACAGGATCAAAAGGGGCTTCTGACCCACTGAATCTGTGCTGCTCCATCTGGGACAGCGGGGACATGATGCAGCCCCAGCGCTGAAGCAGCCTCAGCGCTGTAGCATCCTCGACGGGAGCGCTCCTGCTCGGCCCGAGGGCCCCATTGCTTCAGGCCTTTCTTTTTCTTATAATAAATGTTGAAATCACTTTTAGTCCCGGGTGCCTGCTATCGAAATTAACAACATGAAATTCAGGATTCCTGGGGCACGCGGAATTCAGGATTCCCGGTACACACGAGCAGACTGTGATCGGTCCCTCAGGGCTGAGCTCCAGCGCTGGCAGTGAATTCTCTCTGCAGTGAGTGACAGCCTGGGCCGCCCTCCTCTGATGCCAAGGAGCGAGAGGGAGAGGCTGCACCCAACCCCTTTGTTTTTACCTGCCCCTCATTCTCCCGGTATCTCCCTTTTGAAGAAACTCCCAAAAACCAGAGGAGTTTCCCCTCCCGGCCTTCTCGAGCACTCAGCCCTCAGTGCCTCTTGGCAACCCAATGGGCAAAAATCCACAAGTAAAAAGGAAAGAACAGAGAAAAACCCAACCCCCAACAAGGGCTGGTGGCTGCGGGTTTTGCGCACCCAGTGGGGGGTAGTGCTCAGCAGCTGAGCTGAGCTGGGTGTGGAAACCACAGCCAGGTGTAGAAAACAAAGTTCACTCTTGGAAATTGCTTAAGTTTAATAAGGGTTATAAAAGCATTTTGGCACTCAGCCAAAGAACTCGCTCTTAACTTAACCCATTGTTCTCCAGATCGGGTTCCTCTGCAGGGCTACAAACACATTCCTGAGTTTAGACATTATTCAAACATCCCCGGGAGTTGGAACTCTTGTTTGGTTTTAACCTCTGACTTGTCTGCAGGACATTCTCTACATTCCGTCAATAGATTTGATTTCTTCTCCTGCTTCCATCCTGTTGTTTCACACCCTCTGATAAATTTATAAATTCTTCTCAGGTTTGTGTTGCTGTTATCATCAACTGGAGAGGCCAGTCTGCTGGTGTGAGAAACAAGGGAATTGTTTTATACCTGACTCAGTTACACAAAAGCATTTTAATATTCTCTATTTTAACATCTATAACATTAAAACATGCATAGTCTCTATTTTAACATTTATTATTTATCTATTTACTATTTGTCTATTTTTAATATTTTAAGGCCTATGATATATTGATTTGTTATTCCAGCATTAAATCAGTTACACAGTGCACACATAAACTCACCCAGGGTGGCTGCTGTGGTGACTTGCCACTCCAGCAGCTGGGGAGGGGACAGCTGGAGAGGGGACAGGGGAGGTGTCAGGGACCTGGTGGCATTTGTGGTCTCCTGTGCCCTCGTGGGGCTCCTCCCTGGAGAGCTCTGCTCTCCCCTCTGTCCCTTTGTCACCCCCTCATCCCCTCTGCCACCCCCTGCCACCCCCTGTTGTTCCCCCCTTCCCCAGCCACCCTTAGTCCCCTCCACCCCTCTGTCACCTCCCCCCTTCCTGCCACGCCTTCCTATCCCCTGTGTCACCCCCGTGTCCCCCACGCTGGGAATGTCACACCTCCAGGGGCTCCATGGCTGCTGGTGACACTCTGGGGACACTCTGGGATCCCTCTGGGGACACTCTGGGGACACACTGGGCATACTCCAGATGACAAACACTCCCGGGTGACAGTTGGGGACACACAGGAATGTGGCGCAGCCGGATGGAGGAAGCAGGAAGAGGTGACATCACTGTCCCCCCTGCCCACACTGGCTGTGGGGGCAGGGCAGGGTCCCCCCAGTGTCCCCCCGATGTCCCCATCAGAAACTTGATGTCCCCTGAGTGTCCCCACATGGCCCCAGTGTCCCCCTGATGTCCCCAACAGAAACTCGATGTCCCCTGGGTGTTCCCCCAATGTCCCCCACACAGCCGAAGTGCCCCCCAATGTGTGCTGGGGGCACCAGGGACCCACCGGCATGCTGTCGGGACCTTGGGGACACCCCAGTGTCCTTCCCTAGGGGACACCGGGGCCACCCTGATGTCCCCTGTCCTGTTTTGGGTCACCACGACGCCCCCAATGTCCCCATAGTGTCTCCAACAGGACCCCAGTGTGTCCCCAGTGTTCCCAACAGGATATCAGGGGACACTTGAGCCTTGTTGGGGACATTGGGGTCCCGTTGGGGACACTGGGGGGACATTGGGGGGACCCTGCTCTGGCCCCATGGGAAGGGGGGGTGTGACATCACCTCTTCCTGTTTCCCCTATCCGGCCGCGCCTCCTTCCTGCGAGTCCCCAGCTGCCACTCGTGTGTGTTTGTCACCCGGAGTGTCTCTGGAGTGTCCCCAGAGTGTTCCCAGAGTCTCCCCAAGGCATCCCCGGAGTTGCCCCGGCAGCCATGGAGCCCCTCGAGGTGTGACAATCCTGGATGGTGGGGGGGAGGGGACAAAGGGGACACGGGGGTGACAGAGGGGATGGGGGGTGGTAGGAGGGGACGGGGGGAAGTGAAGGGGGGCAGTGGGGGACTAAGGGGACATGGGGGTAGCAGGAAGGGGCAGGAGGGCATAGGAAGGGAGAGGGTGACAGAGGGGTGGAGAGTGGGGACAAGGAGATGCGGCAGAGAGTAGTAGAGGGAACAAGGGGTGACAAAGGGACAGAGGGGACAGCAGAACTCTCCAGGGAAGGAACAAAGGGGACCCCTTGGGGACAGGGGGCCACCGCAGGGGGCCGTAGGTGCCACCAGGTCCCTGACACCTCCCCTGTCCCCTCCCCACCTGTCCCCTGCCCTGCTGCAGCCGCAGGTCACCGTGGTGGCCATCCTGAGCAAGCTGCTGGCCACCCTGCCCAGGAAGAACGAGACTCCGCTCCTGTCTGCAGTGAGCCTGTACCAGGACACGGTGAAATTCACCAGAAAACTCCGGGACACTCTGCGCCGCACTGATGACAGCTGGCGGGACGACAATGTCACCTCCGATGGTGATGACCATCCCAAGTCCCTGAGCCGGGCCCTGGCCGCCTACGAGAGCACCCCATGGACCGACCAGGACCGTGAGACATGGGCACGCATAGGATGGCAGTGGTCTGTGTCTAGGCTCGTGCACAGCTGGGCCGAGCTGGCCAAGAAAGCCACCGAGCTCTGCAACACCTGCAGGGCGGTGGTCACTGAGGCTGCTGACAGTGCGGCCACCGCCACCGCCCGGGCCTGGGAGCTGCAGGACAAGATTGCCTGTTATGGGACACCTCTGGCACAATGGGTGGAGCTGGGTCAGGTCCTGGATGGGGAGGAGGGGGCTGAGGTGGTGGCCAGGTATGAATCCCAGGTGAGGGAAGATGCCATGGTGGCTGCCAGTGAGGCAAGAAGGGCCACCATGGTGAGACAGAGTCTGGAGGCGGCCCTGGGGCTGCTGGAGCGCTTGGTGGCCGCATGTGACGAAGCCACCGCGTTCCCCCGGGAGTTGAAGCGCCTGCTTGAGGACATTGAAGCCATCCTGGAGGGGACAAAGAAGCAGTCCCTTAATGTCCCTGATGACTTGGTGGCCAAGATGACCAAGGCCAAGCAGCTGTGGGAGGCCAACGCCCGCGTGGCCAAGGATCAGCTGTGGAGAACACTTCCAGACACCATCAAATTCTATTTCGATGATGATGCCGTCAGGCCCAGCCCCTGTGAGGTGGCCGAGCGGTGCCAAAGAGCCATCGAGGACATCCCAAGGCTCCTTCACCCCCTGGAGTGTCCCCGAGGTGTACCCGAGGTGTTCCCAGTGAGCATGGAGCCCCAAGAGGTGCAATGGAGGGGGGGGGATGAGGGGAGGGGCAGGGGGTTGCAAAGGGGAAAGGAGGGAGAGGCAGGAAGGGGGGAGGTGAATCATGGGGGAGGGGGCAGTGGGGGATGGGGTGTACACGGAGGGGATGAGACACGGAGGCTGGCAGGGGTGGCAGAGGGGACAGCAGGGGGCCAGGGAGTGGGAGGGCCTGTGAGGGGAGGGGCAGGGGGTGGCAGAAGGAACGAGGCTGACAAAGGGATGGAGGGGACACAGGGGACCCCTCGGGGCCAGGGGATCACCGCAGGAAGCTGTAAGTGCCACCAGTTCCCTGACACCTCCCCTGTCCCCTCCCCAGCTGTCCCTGGCCGTGCTGCAGGTCCAGGTCACCATGGTGGCCATCTTGGGTGAGCTGCTGGCCACTATGCCCTCTCTGGACGACATCATTCTGCTCAAGTGTGCAGTACGTCTGTACCAGGAGCTGGAAGACTTCACAAGAGATCTCCGGGTCACACTGTACTGCATTGAGGGCAGCTGGTGGCGCCACAATGTCACCTCCGATGATGATGACCCTGTCACCTCCCTGAGCCAGGCCCTGGCTGCCTACAAGAGCACCCCGGGGACCGACCAGAACCGTGTGACAATGGTGGCCAGGAAGTGGCACAGGTCGGTGTATGCGCTAGTGGACAGGTGGGCCAAGCTGGCAGAGAAAGCCACCAAGCTCTCCTGTACCTGCAGCTGGGTGGCCACCGAGGCGGCCGACAGGGTGGCCACTGCCACCGCCCGGGCCAGGGAGCTGCAGGCCGAGGCTGCCCGTGATGGGACAGCTCAGGAAAACATGGTGGAGCTGGGTCAGACCCTGGGCAGGGAGGAGGGGGCCGAGGTGGTGGCCAGGAATGAATCCCGGGTGAGGGAAGAGGCCACGGAAGCTGACACCGAGGCAAGAAGGGCCACCATGGTGAGACAGGAGGTGAAGGCGGCCCTGGGGCTGCTGGAGCGCTTGGTGGCCGCGTGTGAGGAAGCCGCCGTGTTCCCCCGGGAGCTGCAGTGGCGGATCAGGGACGCTGATGCCACCCTGAAGGGGACTAATGAGGCCTCCCCCGATGTCCCTGAGGCCTTGGTGGCCAAGGTGGCTGAGGCCGAGCAGCTGTGGGAGGCCAACGCCCGCCTGTCCAAGGATCACCTGGAGGGGACACTTCAAGACATCATCGAGTTCTATTTCAATGGTGATCCTGCCAGCCCCAGTGCCTGTGAGGTGGCCGAGCGGTGCCAAAGAGCCATGGAGGACATCCCAAGGCTCCTTCGACCCCTGGAGTGTCCCCAGAGCATCCCCAAGGTATCCCCAGTTAGCATGGAGCCCCAAGAGGTGCAACGGGGGAGAAGGGGACAGGGGGGACACTGGAGGGGAGGGGGCAATGGGGAATGGGAGGGACATGGGGGATGGCAGGAGGGGATGGTGGGTGGTAGAGGGGGCAGGAGGGAGTAGTTGGAAGAGGGGACTCTTACAGAGAGGGGGAGGGGACAGTGGGGTATGGAGAGAATATGGTGGGGAGGGGACGTGGGTGGTGGCAGAATGGACAGCAGGGGGTGGCAGGAGCTACGAGTGTGGTGGCAGAGGGTGGCAGAGTGGACAGCAGTGGGAACAGGGGGCATGGCAGAGGGGACTGCAGAGGGGCAGGGGGTGGGAGGGACTATGAGGGGAGGGGGTGTCAGAGGGAACAAGAGGCTGACAAAAGGACGGAAGGGGACAAAGGGGTCCCCTTGTGGGCAGGGGGCCACCTCAGGAGTCCATGAGTGCGACCAAGTCCCTGACACCTCCCCTGTCCCCTCCCCAGCTGTCCCCGGCCCTGCTGCAGTCACAGGTCACCGTGGTGGCCACCCTGGGCGAGCTGCTGGCCACCCTGCCCAGGCGAGATGAGATGATGCTGCCTGCATCCGCAGGGCGCCTCTACTGGGACCTGGCGGACTTCACCAGGGACCTCCGTGTCACCCTGTACTGTGTTGATGACACCTGGTGGCGCCACAATGTCACCTCTGATGATGGGGATCCTGACACCTCCCTGAGCCAGGCCCTGGCAGCCTACAAGAGCCCCCAGTGGAGCAACTGGGAAAATGTGACAATGGAGGCCATCAGGTGGCACGGGTTGGTGGCTGTGCTTGTGGACAGGTGGGCCCGGCTGGCCAGGGCAGCGACCAAACTGCACAATACCTGCAGAGAGGTGGCCGCTGAGGCGGCCGACAGGGCGGGCACTGCCACCGCCCAGGCCAGGGAACTGCAGGACACGGCTGCCATTTATGGGATATCTCAGGAAAACCTGATGGAGCTGGGTCAGGCTGTGGGCAGGGAACAGGGAGCTGAGGTGGTGGACGTGCACAAAGCCCAGGTGAGGAGAGATGCCCGGGTGGCCACCAGCCAGGCAACAACGGCCACCATGGTGAGACAGCGGCTGGAGGTGGCCCAGGGGCTGCTGGAGCGCTTGGTGGCCGCGTGTGACGAAGCCACCGCGTTCCCCCGGGAGCTGCAGCGCCTGCTCAGGGACACCGAGGCCGCCTTGGAAGGGACAAATGAGGCGTCCCCCGATGTCCCCGAGGACTTGGTGGCCAAGGTGGCCTCGGCTGAGCGGCTGTGGGACGCCAATGCCCACCTGGCCAAGGATCATCTGCTGGGGGCAGTTCCAGACATCATCAAGTTCTTGTTCACTGGTGCTCCTTCCAATGCCTGTGAGGTGGCCGAGCGGTGCCAAAGAGCCATTGAGGTCATCCCAAAGCTCCTTCGACCCCTGGAGCATCCCCAAGGTGTCCTCAAGGTGTCGCCAGCGAGCATGGAGCTCCAAGAGGTGCCATGAGGAGAGGGGGACTGAGGCGACACTGGAAGGAGGGGGCAATAATGAAGGATAGAAGGGAAACAAGGGGCGTGGTGGGAGGGGCCAAGAGATCACAAAGGGACTGGACGGAGTGGGAGGAAGGGGGGAGGTGGCAGAGGGGGATGGGGGATACATGGTGAGGAGGGGACATGGGGGGCTGGTGGGCGTGGCAGAGGGGACAGCAGTGGGGTGGCAGGGGGGTGGCAGAGGGGACAGCAGAGGGGTAGGGGGTGGGAGGGGCTACAAGGGGAGGGGCAAGGGGTGGCAGAGGGAATAAGCGTCTGACACAGGGGCAGAGGGGCAAAGGGGACCCTTCGGGGGCTGGGGGCCACTGCAGGAGGCTGTAAGGTCCCCGAGGTCCCTGACACCTCCCCTGTCCCCTCCCCAGCTGTCCCTGGCCATGCTGCAGCCACAGGTCACAGTGGTGGCCATCCTGGGAGAACTGCTGGCCACCCTGCCCAGGCGGGACGAGGAGATGTTGCTGCTGCTCATGCCCCCAGGGTGCCTGCACAGGGGCCTGGATGAATTCACCAATGAGCTCTGGGAAAGCATGGGCTACTATGAGGGCGCCTGGTGGCACTGCGATCTCTCCTGGGATATTTCAGAGCCTCCAACCTCCGTGAGCCGGGCCCTGGCTGCCTACGAGAGCACGCCATGGACAACCTGGTTCCATGTGACAGTGGCGGCCAGAGAGTGGCAGGAGTCGGTGGATGTGCTCAAGAAGAGCTGGGCCCAGCTGGCCAAAAAAGCCACCGAGCTCTGCAATGCCTGCAGGGTGATGGCCTCTGAGGCAGCCTCTGAGGAGGCCACTGCCACCGCCAGAGCGAAGAAGCTGCAGGACAAGGCTGCCCGTGTTGGGACAGCTCAGGAAAACACCGTGGAGATGGGTCAGGCTCAGGGCAGGGAGGAAGGGGCCGAGGTGGTGGCTGGGCATGAAGCCCAGGTGAGGAGAGATGCCAGGGTGGCCACCAGCCAGGCAAGAAGGGCCACCAGGAGGAGACAGCGGGTGGAGGTGGCCCTGGGGCTGCTGAAGCGCTTGGTGGCCGCGTGTGACGAAGCCACCGCGTTCCCCCGGGAGCTGCAGTGCAAGGTTGGGGACATCAAGTCAACCCTGGAGGGGACTAATGAGGCATCTCCCAATGTTCCCGAGGACTTGGTGGCCAAGGTGGCTGAGGCCGAGCGGCTGTGGGAGGCCAACGCCCGCCTGGTCAAGGATCACCTGGAGGGGACACTTCAAGACATCATCAAGATCTATTTTGATGGTGGTTCCAGTAGCCCCAGTGAGGTGCCTGAGCGGTGCCAAAGAGCCACCGAGGTCATCCCAAGGCTCCTTCGACCCTTGAAGCTTCCCCAGAGTGTCTCCAAGGTGTCCCCAGTGAGCGTGGAGCTCCAAGAGGTGCAACAGGGGAAGGGGGGGGGTGGCAGCAGGGCGGGAGGGTTGGGGGAAGAGGGGAATGGGGGGGACACAGAGGGTGGAGGGGGGTGGCAAAGAGGACAGCAGTGGGGGCAGGGGGCAGCAGAAGGAACAGCAGAAGGGCAGGGGGTGGGAGGGGCTACAAGGGGAGCAACAGGGGGTGGCAGAGGGAACAAGAGGTTGACAAAAGGACGGAAGGGACAAAGGGGACCCCTCAGGGGCTGGGGGACACTCCAGGAGGCTGCAAGTGCCACCAGGCCCCGGACACCTCCCCAGCTGTCCCCAGCCCTGCTGCAGCCACAGGTCACTGTGGTGGCCATTCTGGGCGAGCTGCTGGCCACCCTGCCCAGGGTGGAGGAGGAGATGCTGCTCTTCATGTCCCCAGGGTGCCCATACTGGGTCCTGGAGGAATTCACCAATGAGCTCTGGGCCACCATGAAGTGCATTGAGGGCACCTGGTGGTGTCACAATGTCACCTCAGATGAGGATGACCCTCCCACCTCCCTGAGCCAGGCCCTGGCCGCCTACAAGAGCACCCCATGGACCCCCCAGAAGCGGGTGACAATGGCGGCCAGGAAGTGGCAGATTTCGGTGGATGCACTCGAGCACAGCTGGGCCCAGGTGGCCAGGAAGGCCACCAAGCTCCACAACACCTGCAGGACCGTGGCCACTGAGGCGGCTGACATGGCGGCCTTCCAAACCACCTGGGCCAAGGAGCTGCAGGACGAGGCTGCCCGTGATGGGACAGCTCAGGAAAACACAGTGGAGCTGGGTCAGGCCCTGGGCAGGGAGGAGGGGGACGATGTGCTGGACGTGCGTGAAGCCCGGGTGAAGAGAAATGCCAGGGTAGCTGCCAGCAGGGCGAAAAGGGCCACCATGATGACACAGCTTATGGAGGTGGCCCTGGGGCTGCTTGAGCGCTTGGTGGCCACATGTGACAAAGCCACTGCATTCCCACGGGAGATGAGACGCAGGGTCGGGGACATCGAGGCTGCCCTGAAGGGGACAAATGCAGCATCCTCCGATGTCCCCGAGGCCTTGGTGACCAAGGTGGCTGAAACGGAGCGGCTGTGGGAGGCCAACGCCCGCCTGGTCAAGGATCACCTGCTGGGGACACTTGGGGACATCATCGAGTTCTATTTCGATGGTGATCCCGTCAGCCCCTGTGGGGTGTCCGAGCAGTGCCAAAGAGCCATCGAGGACATCCCAAGGCTCGTTCGACCCCCGGAGCGTCCCCAGAGCATCCCCAAGGTGTGCCCTGTGAGCGTGGAGCTCCAAGACGTGCAGTGGGATGGGGGGAGAGAGGGAAAGAGGGCACACTGCGCAGAGAGGGGGCACAGGGGCGGTGAAGGGGCGATGAGGGATGGAGGGGACACAGGACGGGTGGCAGGAGGAGACAGGGGGTCCCAAAGGAGATAGGAGGGAGTGGCAGGAAGGGGAGAGGTGACATGGGGGGGAAGGGATACAGGTGCTGGGGGGAGTGGCAGAGTGGACAGCAGTAGGAGCAGGGGGTGGAACAGGCTATGAGGGGAGCGACAGGGGGTGACAGAGGGAACAAGAGGCTTACAAAGAGACGGAGGAGAAAAAAGGGACCCCTCAGGGGCTGGGGGCCACCCCAGGAGGCCATGAGTGCCACCAGGTCCCTGACACCTCCCCTGTCCCCTCCCCAGCTGTCCCCGGCCCTGCTGCAGCCACAGGTCACCGTGGTGGCCACCCTGGGTGAGCTGTTGGCCACCCTACCCAGGCTGGACAAGGAGATACTGCGTCTTGGATCCACAGTGAGCCTGTACTGGGACCTGGTGGACTTCACCGAGAACCTCCGGGTCACCCTGTACTGCGCAGATGACACCTGGTGGTGCCGCAAGGTCAGCTATGATGATGATGATGTTCCTCTCACCTACAATGATGATGACCCTCTCACCTCCCTGAGCCAGGCCCTGGCTGCATGCAAGAGCATCAAATGGACCACCTGGGACGATGTGACACGAGTGGCCAGCAAGTGGCAGGGGTTGGTGTCTGTGCTTGTGAACAGGTGGGCTAAGCTGTCCAGGAAGGCCACCGAGCTCCGCAACACCTGCAGGGATTTGGCCACTGAAGGGGCCGACATGGCGGGCACTGCCACCGCCCGGGCCAGGGAGCTGCAGGACGAGGCTGCCCGTGATGGGACAGCTCAGGAAAACATGGTGGAGCTGGGTCAGGCCCTGGGCCGGGATGAGGGGGCCATGGTGGTGGGTGGGCATGAAGCCCAGGTGAGGGAAGAGGCCAGGGTGGCCACCAACAAGGCAAGAATGGCCACCATACTGAGAAAGCAGATGGAGGCGGCCCTGGGGCTGCTGGAGCGCTTGGTGGCCGTGTGTGACCAAGCCACCAGGTTCCCCCGGGAGCTGCAGCGCAGGGTTGAGGACATCAAGGCTGCCTTGGAGGAGACAAATGAGGCATTCCCCAATGTCCCTGAGGCCTTGGAGGCCAAGGTGGCTGAGGCTGAACAGCTGTGGGAGACCAATGCCCGCCTGGCCAAGGGTCACCTCCTGAAGGCAGTTCCAGACAGCATCAAATTCTTGTTCACTGGTGTTCCTGCCAGCCCCAGTGCCTGTGAGGTGGCCGAGCGGTGCCAAAGAGCCATGGAGGACATCCCAAGGCTCGTTCCACCCTCAGAGTGTCCCCAGAGCGTCCCCAAGGTGTCCCCAGTGAGCATGGAGCCCAAAGAGGTGCAACAGGGGGGAGAGGGGGACAGAAGGGACATTGGGGGGGACACAGGGGCTGATGGGGGGTGGCAGCAGGGACAGGAGGCTGACAAAGGGACGGGGGGGCAAAGGGGACCCCTTGGGGGCACAGGGCCACTGCAGGAGGCCACAAATGCCACCACGTCCTTGACACCCCCACAGCTGCAGGTGCTGGTGGCCGTGGTGGCCACCCTGGGCGAGGTGGTGGCCACCGTGACAGGGTCACATAGGGACAAGTCCTCAGACTCCCTGGATGAGGACCTGAAGAACTTCACCCGGAGCCTCTGTGCAATCCTGAACCACGGCGGTGTCACCTCCCTGGGCCACCATGGTGTCCCCTCCCTGGGCCGGACCCTGGCCACCCTTGGGGCCACCCCCAGGAACACCTGGGCTAATGTGAGAGCCGCAGCCAAGGCATGGCAGAAGTTGGTGGCCAGGCTTGTGGACAGCTGGGACTGGCTGGCCAGAGAGGCCACCAAGCTCTGTGACAACCACAGGAAGGTGGTCATGGAGCAGCAGCTGATGGTGGCCCTGGACAAGGAGGAGGTGGCCAGGGAAATGGCCACGCACGATGCCCAGGTGGTGACAGCCACCAATGAGGCCGTGGGAGAGGCTGTGGTGGCCCCCAGGAGGGGACATTGGGCTGTGGTGGCCCTGGGGCTTCTGCAGCGCTTGGTGGCCACGTGTGACAGAGCCACCTTGTTCAGCTGGAACATGGAGTGGCAGCTCAGGGACATCAAGGCCATCCTGAAGGGGACAAACAAGGCATCCCCTGATGTCCTCCAGGCCTTGGTGGCCAAGGTGGCCAAGTTTGAGTGGCTGTGGGATGCGAGCACCCGCCTGGCTAAGGATCACCTGTTGGGGACACTTGGGGACATTGACAACATCCTCTTGAATCCCTGTGGTGACCATGGTGGCCCTGGTGGCCCTGGCAGCCGCGCGGTGGCCCAGCGGTGCCAAAAAGCCATCGAGGACATCCCAAGGCTGCTGTGGGGACAGTGATGTCACCGCTGCGATGTCACCGGGGTAGTGATGTCACTGGAGAGACTTGTGGACACTTGAGTGCCCCCAGCACCTCATGTCACCAAGAGCTCCTCCCTAAGTGCCACCAGCTCTTTGTGTCACCAAGACCCTTCAAGTGCCACCAGCTCCTCAAATGTCACCAGCACATTGTGTGATCATGAGCTCCATAAGTGCCACCAGCTCCTCGTGTCACAAGTGCTCCTCAAGTGCCACCAGCTCCTCGAGTGCCTCCAGCTCTTTGTGTCACCAAGAGCCATCGTCACCAGCTCCTCGAGTGTCACCAGCACCTCGTGTCACCAAGAGCTCCATAAGTGCCACCAGCATCTCGTGTCACAAGTGCTCCTTAAGTGCCACCAGCTTGAGTGCCTCCAGCTCTTTGTGTCACCAAGACCCTTCAAGTGTCACCAGCTCCTCGAGTGTCACCAGCACCTCGTGTCACCAAGAGCTCCATAAGTGCCACCAGCATCTCGTGTCACAAGTGCTCCTCAAGTGCCACCAGCTCCTCGAGTGCCTCCAGCTCTTTGTGTCACCAAGAGCCATCGTCACCAGCTCCTCGAGTGTCACCAGCACCTCGTGTCACCAAGAGCTCCTTAAGTGCCACCAGCATCTCGTGTCACAAGTGCTCCTTAAGTGCCACCAGCTTGAGTGCCTCCAGCTCTTTGTGTCACCAAGAGCCATCAAGTGCCACCAGCTTCTAGAGTGTCACCAGCACCAGGTGTCACCAAGAGCCCCTCAAGTGCCGCCTGCCTGGGACAGAACTGGTGCCACTGGGCTGGTGGTAGTGCCGTGTCCCCAGTGCCACCTGTGCGGTGTCCCCGTGTCCCTGCAGAGGGGACACGAGGGGTGGTAAAGGGGACATGAGAATTGCAGAAGTGGACAGGGGGCACAAAGGGACAGAGGGAACAGCGGAGCCCTCCAGGGCAAGTGCCACCAGGTCCCTGGCACCTCCAGGTGACAAGTGCCACCAGGTCCCTGTCCCCTCTGCAGCTGCAGGCACTGGTGGCTGTGGTGGCCACCCTGGGCAAGCTGGTGGCCACCGTGACCAGGCCACACAGGGCCAAGGGCCTGTGTGAGTCCCCAAAGTCCCTGCATGAGCACCTGAGGAGATTCACCCGGAGCCTCTGTAGGACCCTGAACCATGGCAGTGTCACCTCCCTGGGCCACCGTGGTGTCCCCTCCCTTGGCTGGGCCCTGGCCACCCTCAGGGTCACCCCTGGGACCACCTGGGCTGACGTGAGAGCTGTGACCAGCGCCTGGCAGGAGTCAGTGGCCAAGCTCGTGGACAGCTGCCACCGGCTGGCCAGAGAGGCCACCGAGCTCCGTGCCACCTGCAGGGAGGTGGCCACTGCTGAGGCCACCGCTCAGGCCACTGCCACCACCCAGGCCAGGGACTGGCAGGACACGGCCACCTGCTTGGGGACAGCTCAGGAAAACACGGTGGCCATGGAACAGGAGCTGCCACTGGCCCTTGACAGGGAGGAGGGCGCCTCAGCAGTGGCTGCGCTGGAGGCCTGGATGGTGGCGGCCACCAAGGAGGTGCTGGTGGCCACCGTGGCCGTGGGAGAGGCTGTGGTGGCCAAGAGCCAGGCAGTGGTGGCCACCAGGAGGGGACAGGAGGTGAAGGCGGCCCTAGGGTGCTGGAGCGCTTGGTGGCCGCGTGTGACAAAGCCACCGCCTTCCCCCAGGAGCTGCAGCGCCTGCTCAGGGACATCGTAGACACCATGGAGGGGACAGAGGAGGAGTCCCCCGATGTCCCCAAGGCCTCGTCAGCCAAGGTGGCCGTGGACACCCGCCTGGCCAAGGATCACCTGCTGGGGACACATGGTGACATCAACAACATCTTCAGTTGTGATTCCAACTGCTCCAGTGCCCCTGTGGTGGCCAAGAAATGCGGAAAAGCCATCGAGGACATCCTGAATCTGCTGCAGGGATGGTGATGTCACTGCCATGACATCATCACGGCAGTGACATCATCAGGGGCATCGCTGCTCGCACCTGTGCCCTCCCCATGCAGTATTTGAGACAAATTTGGGAAATTTTCTGGGATTTTTCATGGATAATGTCCCAAATCTGGATGGGAATTCCTGGGGTGACGTCACTGGGGACACTGAGGGACACTCAGGGGACACTCTGGTAATACTCGGGGACACTCAGGGACAGGGGTGAATGAGTCCCCTCAGCATCTTCCAGCTTTCCACTGTGCCTGCAGCAGAGCCGGGTCATGGATATCAGTTTTATAATTGGCTTTTGCAATTCTGCATTGGCTTCTGCACTTTTGTATTGCCTTTTGCACTTTTGTACTGGGTTTTTCACTTTTTTATTGGCTTTTGTACTTTTGTATTGCCTTTTGTACTTTTTTACTGCCTTTTGCACTTTTTTATTGGCTTTTTCACTTTTTTATTGCCTTTTGCACATTTTTATTGATCACCAGCAATTTGATTTGGTGTTGGGTACTAATACTGATTATCAGTGATTCCTTGTAGCTGCTGGTTGGTGCAATATAATCCATCAGTTCATGTGTGCACCGTACAGCCTATTAATAAATAAATGAATGAATGAATAAATAAATAAATGCCCTTTATATAATTAAACACATAACTAAATGCCCTCTATATAAATCCCACCAGGCTGATCTGAAGTCTGTGTCAGACACGTCACTTGGCCCCTGTCACTGCCATATTTTCTGAAAAAATCTGCTGTGCCCAGGATCCTTCTCCTGGGAAGCCTCAGAGAAAAAAAGAAAATAATTTTCTGATTTGCTTCTCCTGTGTTTTGCTGCTTTGGGATGTGGTTGGAGATTGTTTATGCAACATGTGAATTGTTTTAAGTTAATGACCAATCACAGCCAGCTGTGTCAGGACTCTGGAAGAAGTCACGAGTTTTTATTATTCATTCTTGTTAAGCCTTCTGTCTGTATCCTTTCTCTATTCTTGTAGGGTTATATTATAGTATCCTTTGATATAAAATAATATCATAAAATGATAAGTTAGCCATCTAAGAACATGGAGTCAGGTTCTCAATTCCTCCTTCATCCTGGGGACCCAACAAATACCACAGACCCCACTGAGGGACGAGTGGTCAATAAATCCACCCCAACGTTCCCTGAGGGGAGCACAGCCAGGGAGCTGCTCCAAGGCGCTGTCACTGAGATATTTCCCCTTGGAAACCCTGGGTGGGATGGAAATACACCCGAGCAGATGGCAAAACTAAAATGATATCAAACCCTTGTGGAATGTGGCTTAAAACATGGGGTCTCTAAAGCTGTAAATTGGGCAAAGCTTCACCAAGTGAGGCAAAATGGTGATGGCTCACCCACTGATTTTTTAAACAGGTGAACAGAATGCCATCAAATATACTGATCTAGATCCTGAATCAGCTGAGGGTAAAGCACATCTGGTTTTGTTTAGCATGGGTCAGGCTTCAAATGATATAAGAAGAAAAGATAAAGGGAGTTCAAGACACAGATAAACTGCTGGAGGCTGCCTGGAAGGTGTTTTGAGACATGAGCCCAACTGAAGGAGTTCATCCCAACCTAGCAAGAAGGCAACTCAGGAAAAGTCACCCAAGAAAGCTTCCCCTGTGGAGAAGGAGCAGAGTGCATCCTGTAAGAAATGGGGGCATTGGAACAAGGACTGTCCAGTGCTGAAAGAAAAATCATCATTCCCTCTCGTAGCAGCGGTCCCCAGCGGGGAATAATGAGCCCTGACTCCATGATTGCAGCAGGCTGATCAATCCCTTTGTTATACCATACTTTACTACTGAGAAAAACCCATGGCCCTGGGCAGCCAGTCACAACACACACGTGGATCCAGCTGGTCAATCAAGCCAAACAACCATGGCCAGTGCCCAACTGTTCTGCTTTGAAAGCAAAACCAGTGAGAGACTCCAATTCAGAAATACAGTTTATTAGGAAAAGGAAAAAAAACCCAAATTACAGGCGTGGATCCAATTGGTCAATCAAGCCAAACAACCATGGCCAGTGGCCAACTGTTCTGCTTTGAATGCAAAACCAGTGAGAGACTCCAATTAAGAAATACAGTTTATTAGGAAAAGGGAAAAAAAACCAAATTACAGGCAATAGTACAAAATTAAACCACTGACAGAGTCAGAATACAACCTGACACCCTGCTGGTTAGGGTGGTGGTACCAGTCCAGATGAAATGGTCTTGTTGAAGTGATGATCCTGTAGAAAAGCATCTCCCAATGGGCTGATACCGTTCTGAGTCATGATTGGTCCTGGAGTGCCCATCAAACAGAAATGGCTCCTGGAGGGAGTTATCTCTGAGTCATGGGCATGGCATTGATGGGCCCATCAACAGGAGATAAGGGAAATACAGAGCCCCTCCTGGATTCAGCAGCTCTTGGTGATGGGAATAGAAAACATCTTGATATTGGAGCCTAGGACATAATCCACCCCTCATTCTATTACCATCTATAGCCAAACCAATACTCTCCTTGATATATATATATGTAAAATACAGAATGAAATTTTACACACAGTTCTCAATAAAAATTCGTTCTCCTTGTGGTACACAAAGGGTTTTCCTGTTCTTCTGCATTACCCACCGAGTGTAACACGGTCGTTGGGCAAAATCCTTGGTGCCCCACGTTGGGCGCCAAAATTATGTTCTGGTTTGGAAGCAAAAGCAGTGAGAGACTCCAAGGCAGAAATGCAATTAGGAAAAAGGAAAATAAACCTAACAAACGTGCAATAATACAAAATAAAAACCACTGAGAGAGTCAGAACACAGCCTGACACCCTGCTGGTTAGGGTGGTGGTAGCAGCCCAGATGAAATGGTCTTGTTGAAGTGGTGATCTCATAGAAAAGATCTGGCAGCTCTTGTCCTCTGGAAACCAGTGGGTAAAGGCTGCCTGTTCTGTCCCAAAGCCCAGATGAAATCCAGGTGGGGATGCTGAGCTCCTCCTCTCTGGGCGGAGCATCTCCCAATGGGCTGATACCGTTCTGAGTCATGATTGGTCCTGGAGTGCCCATCAAACAGAAATGGCTCCTGGAGGGAGTTATCTCTGAGTCATGGGCATGGCATTGATGGGCCCATCAACAGGAGATAAGGGAAATACAATGCCCCTCCTGGATTCAGCAGCTCTTGGGGATGGGAATAGAAAACATCTTGATATTGGAGCCTAGGACATAATCCACCCCTCATTCTATTGCCATCTATAGCCAAACCAATACTCTCCTTGATATATATATATGTAAAACACAGAATGAAACTTTACACACAGTTCTCAGTAAAAATTCGCTCTCCTTGTGGTACACAAGGGGTTTCCTCGTTCTTCTGCATTACCCACCGAGTGTAACGCGGTCGTTGGGCAAAATCCTTGGTGCCGCACTTGGGCGCCAAAATTATGTTCTGGTTTGGAAGCAAAAGCAGTGAGAGACTCCAAAGCAGAAATGCAATTAGGAAAAAGGAAAATAAACCTAACAATCATGCAATAGTACAAAATGAAACCACTGACAGAGTCAGAATACAGCCTGACACCCTGCTGGTTAGGGTGGTGGTACCAGTCCAGATGAAATGGTCTTGTTGAAGTGGTGATGCCGTGGAAAAGATCTGGCAGCTCTTGTCCTCTGGAAACCAGCGGGTAAGGGCTGCCTGTTCTGTCCCAAAGCCCAGATGATATCCAGGTGGGGATGCTGAGCTCCTCCCCCCTGGGCATTGCATCTCCCAATGGGCTGATATCATTCTGAGTCATGATTGGTTTAATTGGCATCATTGAGTGCCCATCAAACAGAAATGGCTCCTGGAGGGAGCTATCTCTGAGTCATGGGGCAAGGCATTGATGGGCCCATTAACGGGAGATAAGGAAAAAACAATGCCCTGTGGCCCTGCTTTTTACATTTTTCTGAGCCTTCTGTTTACAGTCTTGTAATGAACTTTCTCAAACACTTTTTGTAAATAACGTATTATTTTGCATTCTTTTCTGGAGGAGGAGCAATTTGATGGACTGTTGGTTTGCCCAGTGTCATTGGAGAGGTGGCACTTTCACCCTCCAATCCTCTGTCACTTTTGGAAATCTACAAATGTTGGAGTCAGAAATTAAAATGCTCTTTTTTACCTTGGGAGAGCTGCGAGTCCGCATCGTGTTATTCCCTGTCCTATAGCGACACCTGGTGGCCGCCGTGTGTGGGACAGCCATGGCTGAGGTTGTATCATTTTCCCGCCCCTTCCTGTTGTGGCGTGGTGATTGCGAGCTGTTTGGCACTTTGCCTGCAGCTCTTGTGGTAACGGCAACCCCCGTGGGTTTCGCGGAGGATTCTCTTGATTTAGACCTCTGGAAAGGTCTCCTGGGACAGAAATGGGTTTCTGTTTCTTGGAGTGATTTTGAAAGATTATTTCTGTGGGCCAGAAAGCAGGGGGGTTTTTTCCATCCCTGTGGAGGCGTTCTCTGGGGAGGCGTGGTCTCTCGTGGGAGGGCATCTCCTAGAAGCTCTTTTTAATGATTGCACTGTAGACGTGGAATCACTGCTGGTGCAGCGGAGAAATTTTGATGCGATTTCTCGGGCATCTGGATTTTGTAGCTCTCGGATTTCCCAGGTGGACCTTTATGTCTCAGATGTGGACGAGGGGAATTCAAATTTCTCTGCGAAGCAGAAGCTTCCCTGTAAGAGCTGAAATGAGAGATGTGGGACTCCAGGCAGCTCTTCAAAATGCAGTTTATTACATCCAAGATGTTCCAGCACTCCAGGGTCATGGGTGACAGAGCTGTGCCTACAGATGTCAGCTCCAGCTGCAGGCAGGCCTGGGGACCCGCATCCCTCATTCAGGCTGTCACTAATGTGTGGGGGAAAAATAACGGGATGCAGAGGTTCAGGGACATCACACCATAACCAATATGATCCAGTGAAGCCAAATTTATTATCCCTGAAGAGACTATATTTATAATAATTCTCTACTGTCCACACATCTCTAGCTAATACATGATTGGTTAGACCTAGCTGTTCACACGTCTAAAATAGGCTGCTGATTGGATCATCTAATTTTTCACGCGTCTGGCTGTGGTTTGTGTCCCACCCATGAACTGTATTTTTCCTTACTTTCCCAAGCTCACTGACAAACTTGCTGTGTCTGGATGACTCTTCTTCTTGTATCTTTTTCAAGGATATACTGACCCCATTTTCTGAATATGTCCATTATTCATTGTTTGTGAACGTGTCCATTGTCCATTATCCAAAGCAGGCTGAATATGGCCATTGTCCTGCAAAAACTCCTCAATCAGCAAAAAATCGCCTACACGAATGGTGCCTCACGTTGGGCGCCACCGTAGGAGTTGAAAAGAGGGATGTGGGACTCCAGGCAGCTCCTCAAACTGCAGTTTGTTACATCCAAGACCTTACAGCAGTCCAGGGCCATGGGTGACACAGCCTGCACCTACAGCTGTCAGCTCCAGCTCCAGGTAAGCCTGGAGACCCGCATCCCTCATTCAGGCTGTTACTGATGGTGCCCCACGTTGGGCGCCACTGTAAGAGCTGAAATGAGAGATGTGGGACTCCAGGCAGCTCTTCAAAATGCAGTTTATTACATCCAAGATGTTCCAGCACTCCAGGGTCATGGGTGACAGAGCTGTGCCTACAGATGTCAGCTCCAGCTGCAGGCAGGCCTGGGGACCCGCATCCCTCATTCAGGCTGTCACTAATGTGTGGGGGAAAAATAACGGGATGCAGAGGTTCAGGGACATCACACCATAACCAATATGATCCAGTGAAGCCAAATTTATTATCCCTGAAGAGACTATATTTATAATAATTCTCTACTGTCCACACATCTCTAGCTAATACATGATTGGTTAGACCTAGCTGTTCACACGTCTAAAATAGGCTGCTGATTGGATCATCTAATTTTTCACGCGTCTGGCTGTGGTTTGTGTCCCACCCATGAACTGTATTTTTCCTTACTTTCCCAAGCTCACTGACAAACTTGCTGTGTCTGGATGACTCTTCTTCTTGTATCTTTTTCAAGGATATACTGACCCCATTTTCTGAATATGTCCATTATTCATTGTTTGTGAACGTGTCCATTGTCCATTATCCAAAGCAGGCTGAATATGGCCATTGTCCTGCAAAAACTCCTCAATCAGCAAAAAATCGCCTACACGAATGGTGCCTCACGTTGGGCGCCACCGTAGGAGTTGAAAAGAGGGATGTGGGACTCCAGGCAGCTCCTCAAACTGCAGTTTGTTACATCCAAGACCTTACAGCAGTCCAGGGCCATGGGTGACACAGCCTGCACCTACAGCTGTCAGCTCCAGCTCCAGGTAAGCCTGGAGACCCGCATCCCTCATTCAGGCTGTTACTGATGGTGCCCCACGTTGGGCGCCACTGTAAGAGATGAAATGAGAGATGTGGGACTCCAGGGGCTCTTCAAAATGCAGTTTATTACATCCACGAGGTTACATCACTCCAGGGTCATGGGTGACAGAGCCTCTGCCTACAGCTGTCAGCTCCAGCTGCAGGCAGGCCTGGAGAGCCTTTGGTTTAGGTTACAGTGCATTATTTACCTTCCTTTGCTGAGCATCTTAATGCAGTAGAACCAATCTCTACCTTTACTTTTACCTATAGCCTATCATAACTACTATCATTACCATATTCATGTTGTTGTTCTCGCATCACTAAAAGTTAGTTCATTACAGTTGAAGCCAGAAGTTTTTCAGTTTTCTTGCAGTGGAAAATTCTGAGACCTTTGTTCTACTTGCCACATTGCTGATTTTTTTGCCTGTGCTAACTTTCTGCTTGGTAAAAACATCTTCGTGCTTGAGGTGGGTTTATCCTTTGCTCTAAGCCATAAAACCCCTTCTAACGAACACACCCTTTGCCTCCTTGGTTACCCAGTAAGACTGGCTCAGCAATTCTTTTCTTCTACATCAAAACTTGCTTCCATCTCTATTCCCTCTTCAGATTCTACATTCAAAACTCTTCCTGCCAAGCACAGATACCTGTGAGACTTTCTTGTCAGACTTTCATCCTTCCCAACAGAAGTGGGTTTCCCATCCCACCCTCCCATGTCTGCCCCATGGTCACACAGACAGAGCCACAGGTCAGCCCGTGGGGTGCACCCTCTCTGTCCAGCTGGGGGACGTTGGGCTCTGACTTTGGGGGCTGTGACTCGCACTGGTGCTGCACTGATCTTCCTCACCTCCTCCCTCATCTCCCTCATCCCCTCTTTGAGTTCCTTGACCGCAGCAGAGACATGAGCCTGCATGGGGCCGTTGATCACGCTCTCATAATTTCTATGAAAAACACCAGTCACTTGTTTTTAGAATTTTAATAGTTAAATAGCAATATATTAATTATAAAAATAGTAATATATTTAGAGTAATCAAAATTTGAACACTTAGGATTTAGGACAATATCAGACAATAAAAATAAAGAGTTACAGACAGTCCAGGTACCTCCCTCTGGGCAAAATAAGCCCAAAATAGAACACACATTAACAGAGGATTAACCCTTAAAAACAATTGACTGTTGCATATTCATACATCTCATCTATGATGCATAAATTCCATTCCAACAAAGGATTCTGTCTGGTCAGTGTCAACTTCTTCCTCTCAATCCTGACTTCAGGGCTGAGCGAGGCGTGAAGAAGTTTGTTCCTTCTGATGAGGGAGCAAAAAATTCTTTCTCTGCAAGATTGTGGTGTCCTGTGGCTGCCATCTTGCTGTGAGTCCTTTCTTTAAAAAAAAGGCTTACATTGCATAGTTTCTATTGTAACATTATGTTATAACCTGAAACTATATTTAACGCACCACTTAAGAAAATTTTTACAGCATCACTTTCTAACATAACACATATAATACTCATTTTAATATTTTGAAAAGTTAATAATAAAATGCGCATTTCTCACAATTTCTGAGCTTGTTGGTGACAGTGCCCACTGTCTCTCGGTTGATATCAGCATCAATCCTTGCAATGCAGGTGGTGCATTGAGATGGCCCCAGATTTGCCAGACCCCACAGCATTTGCCCTGTGCACCTGACCTTGTCAGGGTCATTATCACGGGTTCCATCCCTCCCAAAGAGTGCCTCCAACGCTGCCACTTCCCTCAGCTGTTGGATCCCTTCCTCGAGGGTTTGATATCATTTCAGTTTTGCCATCTGCTCGGGTGTATTTCCATCCCACCCAGGGTTTCCAAGGGGAAATATCTCAGTGACAGAGCCTTGAAGCAGCTCCCTGGCTGTGCTCCCCTCAGGGAACGTTGGGGTGGATTTATTGACCACTCGT
The DNA here is from genome assembly GCF_963513975.1 of Fringilla coelebs. Classification (NCBI taxonomy): domain Eukaryota; kingdom Metazoa; phylum Chordata; class Aves; order Passeriformes; family Fringillidae; genus Fringilla; species Fringilla coelebs. Next base: position 286,661 of record NC_140057.1, on the reverse strand, counting down.
CCCTCAGTGGGGTCTGTGGTATTTGTTGGGTCCCCAGGACAAAGGAGGAACAGAGAATCTGACTCCATGTTCTTAGAAGGCTAACTTATCATTTTATGATATTATTTTATATTAAAGAATGCTGTACCATAACTCTACAAGAATAGAGAAAGGATACAGAGAGAAGGCTTTACAGGAATGAATAATAAAAACTCGTGACTCCTTCCAGAGTCCCGACACAGCTGGCTGTGATTGGTCATTAAGTTAAAACAATTCACATGTTGCATAAACAATCTCCAACCACATTCCAAAGCAGCAAAACACAGGAGAAGCAAATCAGAAAATTATTTTCTTTTTTTCTCTGAGGCTTCCCAGGAGAAGAATCCTGGGCACAGCAGATTATTTCAGAAAACGGGGCAGTGACAGGGGTCAAGTGACGTGTCTGACACAGACTTCAGATCAGCCTGGTGGGATTTATATAGAGGACATTTAGTTATGTGTTTATTTATATAAAGGGCATTTATTTATTTATATAAAGGACATTCATTCATTCATTCATTCATTCATTCATTCATTCATTCATTCATTTATTTATTAATAGGCTGTACGGTGCACACATGAACTGATGGATTATATTGCACCAACCAGCAGCTACAAGGAATCAATAATCAATATCAGTATCAAACACTGTATCAAACTGCTGGTGATCAATAAAAATGTGCAAAAGGCAATAGAAAAGTGCAAAAGGCAATTATTAAATTGTCATTTATATCCCAGCTCTGCTGCAGACACAGTGGAAAGCTGGAATTTGCTGAGGGGAGTCATTTACCCCAATCCCTGAGTGTCCCCTGAGTGTCCCAAGAGTTTCCCTGAGTAACTCCTGAGTGTCCCTGAGTGTCTCCAGAGTGTCCCAGCATGTCCCTGAGTGTCCCAAGTGTCCCTGAGCATTCCTAGTGTGTCCTCAGTGAGATCACCCCAGGAATTCCCCCCAGGATTTGAGACAGTATCATTGAAAAATCCCAGAAATTTACCCAAATCTGTCTCAAATACTGCACAAGGAGGGGACAGGTGACAGCAGAGATGTCCCTGATGATGTCACTGTTTCTATGTCAAACTTTCCTGCAGCAGCCTTGGGATGTCCTCGATGGCTCTTTGGCACCGCTCGGCCACCGCGCGGCTGCCAGAGCCACCAGGGCCACCTGAGGGATGCAAGAGGAGGTCGTGGATGTCCCCAAGTGTCCCCAGCAGGTGCTCCTTGGCCAGGCGGGTGCTGGCATCCCACAGCCACTCAAACTTGGCCACCTTGGCCACCAAGACCTGGAGGACATCAGGGGATGCCTTGTTTGTCCCCTTCAGGATGGCCTTGATGTCCCTGACCTGCCACTCCATGTTCCAGCTGAACAAGGTGGCTCTGTCACACGTGGCCACCAAGCGCTGCAGCAGCCCCAGGGCCACCACAGCCCAATGTCCCCTCCTGGGGGCCACCACAGCCTCTCCCATGGCCTCATTGGTGGCTGCTGCCACCTGGGCATCGTGCGTGGCCATTTCCCTGGTCACCTCCTCCTTGTCCAGGGCCCCCATCAGCTGCTGCTCCATGACCACCTTCCTGTGGTTGTCACGGAGCTTGGTGGCCTCTCTGGCCAGCCAGTCCCAGCTGTCCACAAGCCTGGCCACCAACTTCTGCCATGCCTTGGCTGCGGCTCTCACATCAGCCCAGGTGGTCCCAGTGGTGGCCCCAAGGGTGGCCAGGGTCCGGCCCAGGGAGGGGACACCATGGTGGCCCAGGGAGGTGACACCGCCGTGGTTCAGGATTGCACAGAGGCTCCGGGTGAAGTTCTTGAGGTCCTCATGCAGGGAGTTTGGGAACTTGTCCCTGTGTGGCCCAGTTACGGTGGCCACCACCTCGCCCAGGGTGGCCACCACGGCCACCAGCGCCTGAAGCTGTGGACGTGTCAAGGACGTGGTGGCATTTGTGGCCTCCTGCAGTGGCCCCGTGCTCCCAAGGGGTTCCCTTTGCCCCTCTGTCCCTTTGTCAGCCTCCTGTCCCTGCTGCCATCCCCCATCAGCCCCTGTGTCCCCCCCAATGTCCCTTCTGTCCCCCTCTCCCCACTGTTGCACCTCTTGGGGCTCCATGCTCACTGGGGACACCTTGGGGACGCTCTGGGGACACTTTGAGGGTCGAAGGAGCCTTGGGATGTCCTCAATGGCTCTTTGGCACTGCTCGGCCACCTCACGGGCAATGAGGCTGGTGGGAGGCTTAGTGAAATAGAACTTGAGGATGTCATCAACTGTCCCCTCCAGGTGATCCTTTGCCAGGCGAGCACTGGCCTCCCACAGCCGCTCGGCCTCGGCCACCTTGGCCACCAAGGTCTCAGGGACATCAGGGGACGCCTCATTTGTCCTCTCCAGGGCGGCCTCGATGTCCCCGAGCAGGTGATGCAGCTCCCGGGGGAACGCGGTGGCTTCGTCACACGCGGCCACCAAGCGCTCCAGCAGCTCCAGGGCCGCCTCCAGCCGCTCTCTCACCATGGTGACCCTTCTTGCCTCTCTGGCCTTTTCCCCTCTCTGGACAAACAGCCTCATTGTCCATTCGTCCTCTGTCATCTCTGCCCTGGGCATGAACATGGCCCACAGCGTTTGTCTGAGTGCAACTGTCATGGGCACCCTGCTCCTGCAGCTCCCTAGCCCGGCCATTGGCCACCTGGTGTCCACCTCAGCGGCCACCTCCCTGCAGGTGTGGAGGAGCTCGGTGGCTTTCTCGGCCACCTGGGCCCAGCTGTCCACAAGATCAGCCACCAACCCCTGCCACTTGCTGGCCGCCATTGTCACACGCTTCAGGGTGGTCCCTGGGGTGCTCCTGTAGGCGGCCAGGGCCTGGCTCAGGGAGGTGACAGTGCCACCATCATCATCAGAGGTGACATTGTAGTGGCCCCAGGCGGTGTTAATGCTGTACAGGGCGGACCAGAGCACCTTGGTGAATTTCTCCAGGTCCTGGTAGAGCCTCGCTGCGGACCTGAGCAGCAGCATCATCTCGATCAGACAGGGCAGGGTGGCCAGCAGCTCGCCCAGGGTGGCCACCACGGTGACCTGTGCCTGCAGCAGGGCCGGGGACAGCTGGGGAGGGGACAGGGAAGGTGTCAGGGACCTGGTGGCACTTACGGCCTCCTGACCCGCTGCCCCCGAGGGATCCTTTTTCCCTCTTCCTGGAAGGTTCTGCTGTCCGTCTGTCCCTCCCCTGTTCCCGCTGCCACCTCTGTCACTTCCCTCGTAGCCTCCGCCATCTCCCTGCCCTCATTGCTGTCCCCTCCGCCTCCTCCCTGCCCACTCTGCTGTCCCCTCCGCCACCTCCCTGCCCTCATTGCTGTCCCCTCCGCCTCCTCCCTGCCCACTCTGCTGTCCCCCCAGTCACCCCCGGATCCTCTCCTTTCCCCCACTGCCCCCTTTCACCACGCCACGTTTCCCCTCCTCTCCCCTCCTGTCGCACCGCCAGGGGCTCCATGATCACTGCAGAAACCTTGGGGACACCTTGGGGACGCTCCGGTGGCGAAGGAGCCCCGGGACCAGCGCCGGTCCCGGCTCAGAACCGGCCCCGGGAACGGCGCCGGGAGAATGGCGGAGCCGCCTCAGGAGGGACCGGGAAGGGGCGGGGCGAGGTGACGTCACCGCCCGCCCTTGCCAATACCGCCCCAATCCATGGTAGCGCCAGGATTTGGGCGCTGTGGCTCAATCCCAGGGGATTTAGGCTCAGTCCCAGGGGATTTAGGCTCAATCCCAGGGGATTTAGGCTCCATCCCCAGGGGATTCAGGCTCCATCCCGCCATTCCCAGGCGGATTCATTCCGCCCTTCCCGGCTGGATTTAGGAGGGAACGCGGAGCGCTCTGAGGAGCCCACAGAATCGCCCTCAACAAACATGGCCGCGCTGCTTCTCTCGCGAGACCTCTGGCGAGAAGCGCCAAACGCGGCGCGGACCAATCAGAAGCCGCGCTGGCAGAAGTACTGGCGGAAGTTCCCCCGCGGCGGCGTCGGGCGCTTCCGGCGGAAACGCGGAATTCCGGCTCTGGCCGTGGTTTCGTTTTGCACTCCTGCGTGTATTTCGGCTTTTCCCTTTTCCTAATAAATTCTGTTTCTGGCTTGGAGTCTCTCACTGATTTTGCTTTCAAACCAGAACATCAACTATTATACGTCTTTAGTATTATAGCTGTAATATAATTAGAATATAATTATTATAATTAGACCTATTTGGAATTTTAACTGTAATACAACTATTAAAACTATATTTAGTATTATAGCTGTAATATAACATAGAAAGCTCCAGCCTTTGGGCACTTTGGTTCAATCCAAGGGGATTTATCTCAGTCCCAGTGGATTTAGGCTCGATCCCGCCACTCCCACGGACTGGGGCGGTACTGGAAAGGGCGGTCGGTGACGTCACCTCGCCCCGCCCCTTCCCGGTCCCTCCTGAGGCGGCTCCGCCATTCTCCCGGCGCCGTTCCCGGGGCCGGTTCTGAGCCGGGACCAGCGCTGGTCCCGGGGCTCCTTCACCACCGGAGCGTCCCCAAGGTGTCCCCAAGGTGTCCCCAGTGATCATGGAGCCCCAGGAGGTGCGACGGGGGCGGAGGGGGCAGTGGGGGATGGGGGAACACGAGTGCGACAGTGCGGGGTGGCAGAGGGGTCGAGGGGTCACAACTGGACAGAGGGGACAGCAGAGCCCTGCAGGGAGGGGACAAAGGGGACCCCGGGAAGGCAAAAGAGCCAATCCAGGAAGCCACAAGTGCCATCATGTCCCTGACACCTCCCCTGTCCCCTCCCCAGCTGTCCCCAGCCCTGCTGCAGCCACAGGTCACCGTGGTGGCCACCCTGGGCGAGCTGGTGGCCACCCTGCCCAGACAGGACGAGATGCTGATGTTAGAGTCCCCAAGCTGCCTGTACTGGGACCTGGAGTTCTTCAGCAGGGAGCTCCGGTCCACCCTGTACCGCATCGATGACCCCTGGTGGCGCCACATTGTCACCTCCGATGATGACGACCCTGCCACCTCCCTGAGCCCGGCCCTGGCCGCCTACAAGAGCATCCCGTGGATGGCCTGGTTGGCTGCGGGGTTTGCCGCCGGTGAGTGGCTGTGCTCAGTGTCTGCGCTCGTGAACGGCTGGGCCCGGCTGGCCAGGACAGCCACCGAGCTCCGCAGCGCCTGGAGGGAGGTGACCAACAGAGCGGCCGACAGGGCGGGCACTGCCACCGCCCTGGCCAGGGAGCTGCAGGACGAGGCTGCCCGTTATGGGACAGCTCAGGAAAACATGGGGGAGCTGGGTCAGGACCTGGGCAGGGAGGAGGGGGACGAAGTTGGAGTCAGGCATGAAGCCCAGGTGAGGGAAGAGGCCATGGTGGCTGCCAGCGAGGCAAGAAGGGCCACCATGGTGAGAGAGCGGGCAGAGGCGGCCCTGGGGCTGCTGGAGCGCTTGGTGGCCGCGTGTGACGAAGCCACCGCGTTCCCCCGGGAGCTGCAGCGCCTGCTCAGGGACACCCTGGCCGACCCCAAGGGGACAAAGAAGCAGTCCACCGATGTCCCCGAGGACTTGCTGTCCGAGGCTGAGCGGCTGTGGCAGGCCAGCGCCCGCCTGGCCAAGGATCACCTGCTGGGGGCTGTCGATGACATCACCGAGTTCTATTTCACTGGTGCTCCCACCATCCCCAGTGCCACTGGGGTGGCCGAGCGGTGCCAAAGAGCCATCGAGGACATCCCAAGGCTCCTTCGAGCTCCGGAGAGTCCCCAGAGTGTCCCCAAGGTGTCCCCAGTGAGCACGGAGCCCCAAAAGGTGCGATGGGGGAAGGTGGCACGGAGGAGGAGGGGACACAGGGGGTGGCAGCAGGGAAAAGAGGCTGACAAAGTGATGGAGGGGACAGAGGGGACCTTTCAGGGGTAGGGGGACCACCACAGGAGGCCATAAGTGCCACCAAGTCCCTGACACCTCCCCTGTCCCCTCCCCAGCTGTCCCCGGCCCTGCTGCAGCCGCCGGTCACTGTGGTGGCCACCCTGGGCAAGCTTTTGGCCACGCTGCCCAGTCGGGACGAGATTCGCCTGCTTGAGTCCCCAGGGTGCCTGTACTGGGAGCTGGAGGATTTCACCAAGGAGCTCCAGTACACCCTGTACCGCATTGATGACACCTGGAGGTGCCACGATGTCACCTCCGATTATGAGGACTATGTCACCTCCCTGAGCCAGGCCCTGGCCGCCTACAAGAGCACCCCAGGAACCACCCGGGACAGCGTGACAATGGCGGCCAGCAAGTGGCAGGGGTCAGTGGATGTGCTTCTGGACAGGTGGGCTGAGCTGGCCAGGAAAGCCACCAAGCTCCGCGAGGCCTGCAGGGAGGTGGCCAATGAGGCGGCCGACATGGCGGGCACTGCCACCGCCCGGGCCAGGGAGCTGCAGGACGAGGCTGCCCATGATGGGACAGCTCAGGAAAACATGGTGGAACTGGGTCAGGGCATGGGCGGGAAAGAGAGGGCTGAGGTGGTGGCTGGGCATGAAGCCCAGGTGAGGAGAGAGCCCAGGGTGGCTGCCACCGAGGCAAGAAGGGCCACCAAGGTGAGGCAGTGGGCGGAGGTGGCCCTGGGGCTGCTGGAGCGCTTGGTGGCCGCGTGTGACGAAGCCACCGCGTTCCCCCGGGAGCTGCAGCGCCTGCTCAGGGACATCGAGGCCGCCCTGGAGAGGACACGTAAGGCATCCCCTAAGGTCCCCAAGGCCTTGGTGGCCAAAGTGGCCCTGGCGGAGCGGCTGTGGGAGGCCAACGCCCGCCTGGCCACGCGTCACCTGCTGGGGGCAGTTGATGACATCATCAAGTTCTATTTCACTGGTACTCCCGCCAGCCCCAGTGCCTGTGAGGTGGCCGAGCGGTGCCAAAGAGCCATCGAGGACATCCCAAGGCTCCTTCGACCCTCAGAGTGGCCCCAGAACGTCCCCAAGGTGTCTCCAGTGAGCATGGAGCTCCAAGAGGTGCGACAGGGGGAGAGGGGGACGGGGGGGACACTGGGGGGGACACGGGGGATGGCAGCGGGGACAAAAGGCTGACAGAGGGACAGAGGGGCAAAGCAGAACCCCTCGAGGGCATGGGGGCCAACGCAGGAGGTCACCAGTGCCACCAGGTCCCTGACACCCTCCCCTTTCCCCTCCCCAGCTGTCCCCTCCGCAGCTGCAGGCGATGGTGGCCGTGGTGGCCGCCCTGGGTGAGGTGGTGGCCACCGTGACAGGGCCACACAGGGACAAGTCCCCAAACTCCCTGGATGAGGACCTGAAGAACTTCACCCGGAGCCTCCGTGCAATCCTGAACCACGGCGGTGTCACCTCCCTGGGCCACCATGGTGTCCCCTCCCTGGGTCGGATCCTGGCCACCCTTGGGGCCACCCCTGGGAACACCTGGGCTGATGTGAGAGCCGCAGCCAAGGCATGGCAGAAGTTGGTGGCCAGGCTCGTGGACAGCTGGGACTGGCTGGCCAGGGAGGCCACCAAGCTCTGTGACAACCACAGGAAGGTGGTCGTGGAGCAGCAGCTGATGGTGGCCCTGGACAAGGAGGAGGTGACCAGGGAAATGGCCACGCACGATACCCAGGTGGTGACAGCCACCAATGAGGCCATGGCAGAGGCTGTGGTGGCCCCCAGGAGGGGACATTGGGCTGTGGTGGCCCTGGGGCTGCTGCAGCGCTTGGTGGCCACGTGTGACAGAGCCACCTTGTTCAACTGGAACATGGAGTGGCGGCTCAGGGACATCGAGGCCATCCTGAAGGGGACAAACAAGGCATCCCCTGATGTCCTCCAGGTCTTGGTGGCCAAGGTGGCCAAGTTTGAGTGGCTGTGGGATGCCAGCACCCGCCTGGCCAAGGAGCACCTGCTGGGGACACTTGGGGACATCCACGACCTCCTCTTGTGTCCCTGTGGTGGCCCTGGTGGCTCTGGCAGCCGTGCGGTGGCCGAGCGGTGCCAAAGAGCCATCGAGGACATCCCAAGGCTGCTGCAGGAAAGTTTCACATAGAAACAGTGACATCATCAGGGACATCACTGCTGTCACCTGTCCCCTCCTTGTGCAGTATTTGAGACAATTTGGGTAAATTTCTGGGATTTTTCAGTGATACTGTCTCAAATCCTGGGGGGAATTCACTGGGGAAACTCTAGGGATGCTCAGGGACACTGGGACACTCAGGGACATGCTGGGACACTCTGGGGACACTCAGGGACAGTGGTGACTGAGTCACTTCAGCAACTTCGAGCTTTCCACTGTGTCTGCAGCAGAGCTGGGATATAAATGACAATTTAATAATTGCCTTTTGCAGTTTTCTATTGACTTTTACACATTGTTATTGATCACCAGCAATTTGATACAGTGTTTGATACTGATATTGATTATTGATGATTCCTTGTAGCTGCTGGTTGGTGCAATATAATCTATCAGTTCATGTGTGCACTGTACAGCCTATTAATAAATGAATGAATGAATGAATAATGAATGAATGAATAAATAAATAAATAAATAAATGCCCTCTATATAAATTACACCAGGCTGATCTGAAGTCTGTGTCAGACACGTCACTTGGCCCCTGTCACTGCTCTGTTTTCTGAAAAAATCTGCTTTGCCCAGGATTCTTCTCCTGGGAAGCCTCAGAGAAAAAAAGAAAATTATTTTCTGATTTGCTTCTCCTGTGTTTTGCTGCTTTGGAATGTGGTTGGAGATTGATTATGCAACATGTGAATTGTTTTAAGTTAATGACCAATCACAGCCAGCTGTGTCGGGACTCTGGAAGGAGTCACGAGTTTTTATTATTCATTCTTGTAAAGCCTTCTGTCTGTATCCTTTCTCTATTCTTATAGAGTTATAGAACAGCATTCTTTAATATAAAATAATATCATAAAATGATAAGTTAGCCTTCTAAGAACATGGAGTCAGGTTCTCAATTCCTCCTTCGTCCTGGGGACCCAGCAAATACCACAGACCCCACTGAGGGACGAGTGGTCAATAAATCCACCCCAACGTTCCCTGAGGGGAGCACAGCCAGGGAGCTGCTTCAAGGCGCTGTCACTGAGATATTTCCCCTTGGAAACCCTGGGTGGGATGGAAATACACCCGAGCAGATGGCAAAACTGAAATGATATCAAACCCTCGAGGAAGGGATCCAACAGCTGAGGGAAGTGGCAGCGCTGGAGGGACTCTTTGGGAGGGATGGAACCCTTGATAATGACCCCGACAAGGTCAGGTGCACAGGGCAAATGCTGTGGGGTCTGGCAGATCTGGGGCCATCTCAATGCACCACCTGCATTGCAAGGATTGATGCTGATACCAACCGAGAGACAGTGGGCTCTGTCACCAACAAGCTTAGAAATTGTGAGAAATGCGCATTTTATTATTAACTTTTCAAAATATTAAAATGAGTATTATATGTGTTATGTTAGAAAGTGATGATGTATTAATTTTCTTAAGTAATGTGTTAAATATAGTTTTAAGTTACAACATAATGTTAAAATAGAAATTATGCTATGTAAGATACTCTTTTTGACTCATGTCTCAAAACACCTTCCAGGCAACCTCCAGCAGTTTATCTGTGTCTTGAACTCCCTTTATCTTTTCTTCTTGTGTCGTTTGAAGCCTGACCCATGCTAAACAAAACCAGATGTGCTTTACCCTCAGCTGATTCAGGATCTAGATCAGTATATTTGATGGCATTCTGTTCACCTGTTTAAAAAATCAGTGGGTGAGCCATCACCATTTTGCCTCACTTGGTGAAGCTTTGCCCAATTTACAGCTTTAGAGACCCCATGTTTTAACCCACATTCCACGAGGCTCTGATATCATTTCAGTTTTGCCATCTGCTCGGGTGTATTTCCATCCCACCCAGGGTTTCCGAGGGGAAATATCTCAGTGACAGCGCCTTGAAGCAGCTCCCTGGCTGTGCTCCCCTCAGGGAACGTTGGGGTGGATTCATTGACCACTCGTCCCTCAGTGGGGTCAGTGATGTGTCTGACACAGAGTTCAGACCAGCCTGGTCTTATTCATATAAAAGATATTTATTTATTTATTTAAGAGATGTGTCTGACACAGAGTTCAGACCAGCCCAGTCTGATTTATATAGAGGATATTAATAAATTAAATGCTCCTTCTCCACAGGGGAAGCTTTCTTGGGTGACTTTTCCTGAGTTGCCTTCTTGCTAGGTTGGGATGAACTCCTTCAGTTGGGCTCATGTCTCAAACCCCTTCCAGGCAGCCTCCAGGAGTTTATCTCTATCTCAAATTCCCTTTATCTCTGCTTTCTTTACGGCCGGCTGGGGGCTGTGCACCAATCACCGGCGGGACAGGACTGCTGGGAACGTGCCTGGAGCTGTTTGATTTTCCAGCATCACTCTCATCCCATGGTCATGGCAGTGGGAAGATGCAGCAGCTCACATCCCAGGCAGCAGACAGAGAACTCCATGTCACACTCACTTTATCAGTTTTTTGGCCGATCACCCAAAGCAGAAGCACACTGACAGTGGTTCCATCCAGCCACTGTGAGCACAGGTACCTTTGGTTAAACAATGCCGGCTTATTCCGAATACAATCCCTGCTCGTGAGCCTTAAACACAATGCACAGAGCTCCAGTACTGAGCTCCAAACTCCCCAATACCTCGCTAGATAAACTTTTCTGCAGCTCAGGGAGTTATTCTAGACAAGTATTAATGCACAGACCATTGTCCTGTTTGTCCTTGATTTTCTACATTTTAGATAATTTTTCTGCTGCCCAATCTCATGGCTACTGCTGAGCTCTAGTCGCAGTTCTGCTGTCTCTGAGGCCTTTGGCAGCTTCCCCAAAACCCTCTGATTTTGGGCATTCCCACACTAAAGAGTTCTAAGCGTTCTATTATAGATATATTATGGATATATTATAGATATAATAGTAAATAATTATAAAACACTGAATAGTTCCAATAGATATGTTATAGATATATTCATAAATAGTTATAAAATAATTAATAGTTCTATTATAGATATATTATAGATATAATAGTAAATAGTTATAAAATACTAAATAGTTCTATTATAGATATATTATAGATATAATTGTAAATAATTATAAAATATTCAATAGTTACAATAGTTCTGTTATAGATATATTAGAGATATATGTCTCGTTTTACAATACTAAATACTTACAATATTATAGATATATTAGAGATGTAGGAGTAAATAGCTATAAAATAATAAATAGTTCTAGTTATAATAGGTCTATTATAGTTAGGGTTACATTATAGTTATATTACAGCTATAATAGTAAATATAGTTTTAATTGGTGTATTAGTTAAAATTCCAAATAGTTCTAATTATAATAATAATATTCTAATTATATTATAGCTATAATACTAAATAGTTATAATAGTTATTGTTCTAGTTTGAAAGCAAAATCACTGAGAGACTCCAAGCCAGAAACAGAATTTGTTAGGAAAAGGGAAAAGCCCAAATACACGCAGGAGTGCAAAACGAAACCACGGCCAGAGCCGGAATTCCGCGTTTCCGCCGGAAGCGGCCGACGCCGCCGCGGGGGAACTTCCGGCAGTACTTCTGCCAGCGCGGCTTCTGATTGGCCCGCGCCGTGTTTGGCGCTTCTCGCCAGAGGTGTCGCGAGAGAAGCAACGCGGCCATGTTTGTTGAGGGCGATTCTGTGGGCTCCTCAGAGCGCTCGGCGTTCCCTCCTGAATCCAGCCGGGAAGGGCGGAATGAATCCGCCTGGGAATGGCGGGATGGAGCCGGAATCCCCTGGGGATGGAGCCTAAATCGCCTGGGACTGAGCCTAAATCCCCTGGGATTGAGCCACAGCGCCCAAATCCTTGAGCTTCCCACGGACTGGGGCGGTACTGGAAAGGGCGGGCGGTGACGTCACCTCGCCCCGCCCTTTCCCGGTCCCTCCTGAGGCGGCTCCGCCATTCTCCCGGCGCCGTTCTCGGGGCCGGTTCTGAGCTGGGACCGGCGCTGGTCCCGGGGCTCCTTCGCCACCGGAGCGTGCCCAAGGTGTCCCCAGTGAGCATGGAGCCCAAGGAGGTGCAATAGGAGGGGAGAGGAGGGGAGACGTGGTGTGGTGAAAGGGGTAGTGGGGGAGAGGAGAGGATACGGGGGGCAGCAGAGGGCAGAGCAGAGAGGTCAGAGAGATGGCGGAGGGGTCAGCAGTAGGGACGGGGCGGGGGCAAAGGTTACGAGGCTGCAGGGATTGCAGCGGGAACAAGGGAGGGACAGACGGGCAGCAGAGCCCTCCAGGGAGAGGGACAAAGGACGCCTCGGTGGCAGAGGGCCAGGTCCCTGATACCACCCCTGTCCCCTCCCCAGCTGTCCCCGGCCCTGCTGCAGCCGCTGGTCACCGTGGTGGCCACCCTGAGCGAGCTGCTGGCCACCCTGCCTAGTGGGGAGGAGATGAAGCCGTTCGCGCCCCTGGGTTCCCCTTCCTGGGAGCTGCGGTTCTTCATCAGTCACCTGCAGGCCACCCTGTACCGCATGGATGACATCTGGAGGCGCCGCAATGTCACCTCTAACGATGATGAGCCTCCCACCTCTCTGAGCCAGGCACTGGCCACCTACAAGAGCACCCCAGGGACCATCTGGGACCGTGTGACAATGGCGACCATCATGTGGCAGTGGTCGGTGGATGTTCTTGGGAACAGCTGTGTCCAGTTGGCCAAGGAGGCCAGGAGGTTCCGCCACTCCTGCAGGGATTTGGCCACCAAGGCGGCCAACATGGCAGCCACCGCCACCGCCCGGGCCAGGGAGCTGCAGGCCGAGGCTGCCCGTGATGGGAGAGCTCAGGAAAACATGGTGGAGCTGGGTCAGGCCCTGGGCGGGGAGGAGGGGGCCGAGGTGATGGCCAGGACTGAATCCCGGGTGAGGGAAGAAGCCATGGAGGCTGCCAGCGAGGCAAGAAGGGCCACCATGGTGGGACAGCAGCTGGAGGCGGCCCAGGGGCTGCTGGAGCGCTTGGTGGCCGCGTGTGACGAAGCCATCGCGTTCCCCCGGGAGCTGCAGCGCCTGCTCAGGGACACCAAGGCTGCCATGGAGGAGACAAATGAGGCGTCCCCTGATGTCCCCGAGGCCTTGGTGGCCAAGGTGGCCTTGGCCGAGCGGCTGTGGGAGGCCAACGCCCGCCTGGCCAAGGATCACCTGGGGAAGACACTTCCAGACATCATCGACTGCTTGTTCAGTGGTGATCCCGCCAGCCCCAGTGCCTGTGGGGTGGCCGAGCGGTGCCAAAGAGCCATGGAGGACATCCCAAGGCTTGTTCAACCCCCAGAGCATCCCCAAGACGTCCCCAAGGTATCCCCAGTGAGCGTGGAGCTCCAGAAGATGCAATGGGGGGGGGGGAGGTGGTGGGGAAGGGGACAGAGGGGACACTGGGGGGAGAGGGGGCAATGGAGGGTGGGGGGGAGGGGACACGTGGGGTTGGGGGGGGTGGCAGAGGGGACAGCAGGGGCTGGGAGGGGCTGCAAGTGTGGTGGTAGGGGGTGCCAGAGTGGAGAGTAGTGGGAGCAGGGGGGTGGCAGGGGGGAGGGGTACGAGGGGAGGGGCAGGGGGTGTCAGAGGGAACAAGAGGGTGATAAAGGGATGGAGGGGACAAAGGGGACTCCTCGAGGGCAGGAGGCCACAAGTGCCATGACGTCCCTGACCCTTCCCCTGTCCCCTCCCCAGCTGTCCCCGGCCCTGCTGCACCCGCCAGTCACCGTGGTGGCCATCCTGGGCGAGCTGCTGGCCACTTGGTGCAGTCTGTACGAGGTGATGAGGCTGCTCCAGTGCCAGACAGACCTGTACAATGGCCTGGAGGACTTCACCGGGGAGCTCCGGCAGAGCCTGCGCAGCATTAACGAGCCCTGGTGGGAGCCCATTGTCCCCTTCGGTGACAATGACGCTCCTGCCTCCCTGATGTGGGCCCTGTCCATCTACAAGGGCTCAGTGACCTGCTCAGGCAGTGTGACACAGATGGCCCGCCGGTGGGAGGGGTTGGTGTCTGCGTCTGCGAACAGCTGGGCCCAGCTGGCCAGGAAGGCCACCGAGCTCTGCAACACCTGGAGGGAGGTGGCCACCAAGGCGGCCAACAGGGCAGCCACTGCCACCGCCCGGGCCAGGGAGGTGCAGGATGAGGCTGCCCGTGATGGGACAGCTCAGGAAAACATGGTGGAGCTGGGTCAGGCCCTGGGCGGGGAGGAGGTGGCTGAGGTGGTGGCCAGGAAAGAAGCCCAGGTGAGGAGGCAGGCCATGGTGGCTGCCAGCGGGGCAAGAAGGGCCACCATGGTGAGACGGCGGGCAGAGGTGGCCCTGGGGCTGCTGGAGCGCTTGGTGGCCGCGTGTGACGAAGCCACTGAGCTCCCCCGGGAGCTGCAGCGCCTGCTCAGGGACATCCAGGCCACCCTGAAGGGGACAAATGAGGCGTCCCCCAAAATCCCTGAGGGCTTGGTGGCCAAGGTGGCCGAGGCCAAGCGGCTGTGGGAGGCCAACATCCGCCTGGCCAAGGATCACCTGCTGACGACACTTGATAATATCATTGATTTCTATTTCATTGATGACCCTGACAGACCCAGTTGCTGTCGCGTGGCCGAGCAGTGCCATAGAGCCATTGAGGAGATCCCAAATCTGCTGCAGGGATGATGATGTCACTGCCCTGACATCATTATGGCAGTGGCATCATCGGGGACATCGCTGCTGTCACCTGTGCCCTCCCCGTGCAGTATTTGAGACGAATTGGGGAAATTTTCTGGGATATTTCAATGATTCTGTTGATTTATTAAAATTATGGCTATTAATTTAGTACCAATATCTAGCTGTGATGGATAAAGACTCTCTAACAATTTAAAATTAGAATATGTTTATTGCAACGCGGGCAGTGTGTGGGATGGCTCCCAAATACACACCACAATTTACAGGTGATTGCAGAGCCCTTTTATCTATACAAGTATTGAATACTCGTATACAAGTATTGAACCACCCAAAATACAAATGCATATTCATATCTTTGGCACATCCCAGTCCCACTTCATATGGTAATTAGTTGGAAAGCCATTAAGCATTTGTGGTTTGTTCCCCGAAATGGGTCGGTGGTCCTTTTTATGGGGAGGGGTCCCAAAATGAGGAAGTAAATGAAGTCTTCCTTGTTGTGACCTTTCTACCTTTTCAAGGCAAATATGACAAATGAGCCCTTGGTAGAACCCCCAATTCCCTGTCTTCAGTTGGTTTCAGAACAGAGGAGGCCTAAGAGTTCCTAAGAGCTGTTTATCAGTTTCTATATTTTTCATTAAAAACCCAACTAACCAAATACTATGGTGACAAGCAATCAATTATTAGTTAACTACTAACTCTTAACTTTATCAAGGCCTACCCATTTATTTTTATTAACTTCTAATAAAGCTTATCTCTAACTAAAACTTCAGCTCCCCTAAAATCTCTAAATTCCTTAAAGTTTATGTCTGACTGTTCCGAATCCTGATGGGAATTCCTGGGGTGACATCACTGGGGACACTGAGGGACAGGGGTGACTGAGTCCCCTCTGCAGCTTCCGGCTTTCCACTGTGCCTGCAGCACAGCTGGTTGTCACCATGATATTTTATGAAAAATCTCTTTGCCAGGATTTCTTCTTCTCGGAAGATGAGAAGCCTCAGAGGAAAAGAAAAACGATTCTATCTGATTGGTCCTCCCTGTGTTTTGCTGCTTTGGAACGTGGCAAGTGCATCTTTGATTGGTTTGATGTGAATTGTTTTTACTTAATGACCAATCCCAGTCCAGCTGTGTCGTGCTCTCTGGTCAGTCACAGGGTTTTTATTATTCATTCTTTTCCAGCTTTCTAACGTATCCTTTCTTTCTATAGTTTAGTATAGTTTTAGTATAACATTAATAATATAATATAATATAATATAATATAATATAATATAATATAATATAATATAATAATAATATAATATAATAATCAGCCTTCTAAGAAATACAGAGTCAGATTCATCTCTTACCTCATCCTGGGACCCTCGCAAACACCGCCAGCAATAGTCATAAATGACAATTTAAGAACTGGCTTCTACAGTTCTGCATTGCCTTTTGCACTTTTGTGTTGCCTTTTGCACATTGTTATTGCTCCCCAGCAATTTGATACAGGAGCTGCAGCGCGGGGTCGAGGACACTGTAGACACCATGGAGGGGACAGCAGAGGGGCAGGGCGTGGCACTGAGGACAAGAGGCTGACAAAGGGATGGAGGGGACAAAGGACACTGCTCAAGGGCATGGGGCCACCCTAGGAGGTTGCAAGTGCCACCAGGTCCCTGACACCTCCCCTGTCCCCTCCCCTGCCTGTGAAAAATGCGTATTTTATGATTGACTTTTCGCAAATATTAAAATGAATATTATTTGTGTTATGTTAGAAAGTGATGCTGTATTAATTTTCTTAAGTGGTGCAAGGGGTGCGTTAAATGTAGTTTCAGGTTATAACACAATGTTAAAATAGAAACTATGCTATGTAAGACATTTTTTTAAAGAAAGGACTCTCAGCGAGATAGCAGCCACAGGACACCTCAGTCTTTCGGAGAAAGAGAATTCTTTTGCTCCCTTATCAGAAGGAATGAACTTCTTCCTGCCATGCTCAGCCCTAAAGTCAGGATTGAGAGGGAGAAAATGACACTGACCAGACAGAATCCTTTGTTGGAATGGAATTTATGCATCATGGATGAGGTGAATGAATATGCAAAAAGCTATTGCTTTTAAGGGTTAATCCTCTGTTAACCTGTGTCCTTTTCTGGGCTTATTTTTCCCAGAAAGAGGTATCCAGACTGTCTGTAACTCTATGTTTTTGTTGTCTCATATTGTCCTAAATCCTAATTGTTCAAATTTTTATTACTCTAATGATATTACTATTTTTATAACTAATTTATTGCTATTAAACTTTTAAAATTCTAAAAACAAAGGATTGGCGTTTTTCATAGAAATTATGAGAGTGTGATCAATGGCCCCATGCAGGCTTATGTCTCTGCCCTGGTCAAGGAACTCAAAGAGGAGATGAGGGAGATGAGGGAGGAGGTGAGGAAGATCAGTGCAGCACCCGTGTGAGTCACAGGCCCCAAAGTCAGAGCCCAACGTCCCCCAGCTGGACAGAGAGGGTGCACCCCACGGGCTGACCTGTGGCTCTGTCTGTGTGACCATGGGGCAGACATGGGAGGGTGGGATGGGAAACCCACTTCTGTTGGGAAGGATGAAAGTCTGACAAGAAAGTCTCACAGGTATGTGTGCTGGGCAGGAAGATTTTTGAATGTTGAATCTGAAGAGGGAATAGAGATAGAAGCAAGTTTTGATGTAGAAGGAAAGAATTGCTGAGCCAGTCTTACTGGGTAACCAAGGAGGCAAAGGGTGTGTTAGTTAGAAGGGGTTTTATGGCTTAGAGCAAAGGATAAACCCACCTGAAGCAAGAAGATGTTTTTACCAAGCAGAAAGATAGCACAGGCAAAAAAATCAGCAATGTAGCAAGTAGAAAAAAGGTCTCAGAATTTTCCACTGCAAGAGAAGTGAAAAACTTCTGGCTTCAACTGTAACGAACTAACTTTTAGTGATGCGAGAACAACATGAATATGGTAATTATAGTAGTTATGATAGGCTATAGGTAAGAGTAAAGGTATAGATTGGTTCTTCTGCATTAAGATGTTCAGCAAAGTATATAATGCATTGTAACCAAAACCAAAGGCTCTCCAGGCCTGCCTGCAGCTGGAGCTGACAGCTGTAGGCAGAGGCTCTGTCACCCATGACCCTGGAGTGCTGTAACATCCTGGATACAATAAACTGCATTTTGAAGAGCCGCTGGAGTCCCACATCTCTCATTTCCTCTCTTACAGTGGCGCCCAACGTGCGGCACCATCAGTAACAGCCTGAATGAGGGATGCAGTTCTCCAGGCTTACCTGGAGCTGGAGGTGACAGCTGTAGGTGCAGAATGTGTCACCCATGGTCCTGGACTGCTGTAAGGTCTTGGATGTAACAAACTGCAGTTTGAGGAGCTGCCTGGAGTCCCACATCCCTCATTTCAACTCCTACAGTGGTGCACAGGGCAAATGCTGTGGGGTCTGGCAAATCTGGGGCCATCTCAATACACCGCCTTCATTGCAACAATGATTGATGCTGATACCAACCGAGAGACAGTGGGCTCTGTGGCCAACAAGCTCAGAAATTGTGAAAAATGCGTATTTTATGATTGGCTTTTCACAAATATTAAAATGAGCATTATATGTGTTATGTTAGAAAGTGGTGCTGTATAATTTTCCTAAGTAGTTTTCCTAGGGTGACATTGTGATGCTGGCATCCCCATTTGTCAATTCTGTTTGTTCTGGATATTATGTTCTGTGCCTTCAAGACTGGCTCTGAAGAGCAAAGTTTTGTTTTGTTTGGTTTGGTTTTGTTTTGTTTTGTTTTATTACCAGCCTGCTCCCCCACAGCTGGTGGGACACACAGACGGGGCAGTACATAGCGCTGCTTTTGCTTTGCTCTTGCTCTTGCTTCTGCTTTGCTCCTGCTTTGCTCTTGCTTTTTGCTCCTGCTCATTAGTTATTTTAGCTCAGCACTCCGAATTTTTCCCTGGACTGTTTTTCCTTTCCCTTTTCTGGAACCACTCCAGCCTCCTCCTGACTGGGCCCTGGGAAACACCCAGAGTTTGCACCCTGTGGCTGCAGCAGCTGCCCCAGCGCTGGAGGGGCTGATAACAGTGACCACCCCCAGAGAAACTTTCTGAATTTGTCATCTTTTTCAGAGCGGTGACAGAGTGCTGTCATCCGGTAATGTTCATTTTGTGTGCTGGGGGTGCTGTGCCTGTTCAATAAACAGGTTCTTTCCACTTCTCTCCGAGGAATCCTTCCCAAACCAGGCGGGGGGAGGGGCAGTGTGGGTTTGCTCTCTGGAGGGGCCCCTTTGGGGATTCTCTCCCAAATTTGCCCTAAACCAGGACATGCAGTTGTAATATCAAATAGTTACATTAGTTATATAATGGTTATATTACAGGTATAGTACTAAATAGAGTTACAATATTTATAGTTATACTAAAGTTATTACATTTATGATACTAAATATTTATAGTCATAATAGTTACATTTTAGTTATATAATATTAAATACTTATCGTAAAAATAGTTATATATCTATTTCAGCTATAGTACTAAATACAGTTATAATAGTGACAGGTACATTGCAGTTATAATACTAAAAAGTTATAACAGTTATAGTCATTTTACAGTTATAATATTAAATAGTTAAAGTAAAAATAGTTATATATATAATACTACATCGATATATAATATTAAAAGTTATAATAATTATATAATACGAAATGGTTATAGTTATAATATTTATATTATGGTTCTATTACAACTATAATATTAAATAGTTATAGCTATTATAACTATAATATAACTATTATTCTATCAAGTGTTATGTAACTATTTAGTATTATAATTGTAGTGTAACTATAATATACTAAATAGTGATATAATCCTAAATAGTTATAGGTATAATAGCTGCATTATGGTTCTATTACAGCTAGAATACTAGTTATAATAGTTCGAGTTATGTTGCAGTTATGATACTAAATATAGTTACAGCTGTTAT
The DNA here is from genome assembly GCF_963513975.1 of Fringilla coelebs. Taxonomy (NCBI): domain Eukaryota; kingdom Metazoa; phylum Chordata; class Aves; order Passeriformes; family Fringillidae; genus Fringilla; species Fringilla coelebs. Next base: position 267,070 of record NC_140057.1, on the reverse strand, counting down.
ACTGCAGTTATAATATTATATAGTTATAAGAGTTACATTAAAATTATAGTAGAGCTATATACTAAATATAGTTTTAATAGTTGTATTGCAGCTATAATATTAAATAGTTCTACTTATAATAGTTATATTCTAGTTTATTACAGCTATAATACTAAAGACTTATAATAGTTGTTGTTCTGGTTTGAAAGCAAAACCAGTGAGAGACTCCAAGCCAGAAACAGAATTTATTAGGAAAAGGGAAAAGCCCAAATACACGCAGGAGTGCAAAACGAAACCACGGCCAGAGCCGGAATTCCGCGTTTCCGCCGGAAGCGGCCGACGCCGCCGCGGGGGAACTTCCGCCAGTACTTCTGCCAGCGCGGCTTCTGATTGGCTCGCGCCGCGTTTGGCGCTACTCGCCAGAGGTCTCGCGAGAGAAGCAGCGCGGCCATGTTTGTTGGGGGCGATTCTGTGGGCTCCTCAGAGCGCTCCGCGTTCCCTCCTAAATCCAGCCGGGAAGGGCGGAATGAATCCGCCTGGGAATGGCGGGATGGAGCCTAAATCCCCTGGGGATGGAGCCTGAATCCCCTGGGATTGAGCCAAAGCGCCCAAATCCTGGAGCTCCCATGGATAGGGGCGGTGCTGGAAAGGGCGGTCGGTGACGTCACCTCGCCCCGCCCCTTTCCGGTCCCTCCTGAGGCGGCTCCGCCATTCTCCCGGCGCCGTTCCCGTGGTCGGTTCTGGGCCGGGACCGGCGCTGGTCCCGGGGCTCCTTCGCCACCGGAGCGTCCCCAAGGTGTCCCCAGTGAGCATGGAGCGCCGGGAGGTGCGATAGAGGCAGTGGGGGATGGGGGGACACGGGGGCGACAGTGGGGGGTGGCAGAGGTGTCGGGGGAGTGACAAAGGGACAGAGGAGACAGCAGAACCCTCCAGGGAGGGGACAAAGGGAACCCCGGGAGGGCACAGGGCCACCCCAGGAGGCCAGAAGTGCCACCATGTCCCTGACACCTCCCCTGTCCCGTCCCCAGCTGTCCCCGGCCCTGCTCCAGCCACAGGTCACCGCGGTGGCCATCCTGAGCGAGCTGGTGGCCACCCTGCCCAGGAAGAACGAGACTCTGCTCCTGTCTGCAGTGAGCCTGTACCAGGACACGGTGAAATTCACCAGGGAACTCCGGGACACTCTGCGCTGTACTGATGACAGCTGGCGGGACCACAATGTCACCTCCGATGGTGATGACCATCCCAAGTCCCTGAGCTGGGCCCTGGCCGCCTACGAGAGCACCCCAGGGACCCCCCATAAACATGTGACATGGGCGGCCTTAGATTGGAAGTGGTCTGTGGCTCAGGTCATGCACAGCTGGGCCGAGCTGGCCCAGAAAGCCACCGAGCTCTGCAACACCTGCAGGGCGGTGGTCACTGAGGCTGCTGACAGTGCGGCCACCGCCACGGCCCGGGCCTGGGAGCTGCAGGACAAGGCTGCCTATTATGGGACACCTCTGGCACAATGGGTGGAGCTGGGTCAGGTCCTGGATGGGGAGGAGGGAGCTGAGGTGGTGGCCAGGTATGAAGCCCAGGTGAGGGAAGAGGCCATGGTGGCTGCCAGTGAGGCAAGAAGGGCCACCATGGTGAGACAGAGTCTGGAGGCGGCCCTGGGGCTGCTGCAGCGCTTGGTGGCCGCGTGTGACGAAGCCACCGCGTTTCCCCGGGAGTTGAAGCGCCTGCTTGAGGACATTGAAGCCATCCTGAAGGGGACAAAGAAGCAGTCCCTCAATGTCCCTGACGACTTGGAGGCCAAGGTGGCCGTGGCCAAGCAGCTGTGGGAGGCCAATGCTCGCGTGGCCAAGGATCAGCTGTGGGGGACACTTCCAGACACCATCAAATTCTATTTTGATGGTGATCCTGCCAGCCCCAGCCCCTGTGAGGTGGCCGAGCGGTGCCAAAGAGCCATCGAGGACATCCCAAGGCTCCTTCAACCCCTGGAGTGTCCCCAAGGTGTACCTGAGGTGTTCCCAGTGAGCATGGAGCCCCAAGAGGTGCAATGGAGGGGGGGGGATGAGGGGAGGGGCAGGGGGTCGCAAAAGGGAAAGGAGGGAGAGGCAGGAAGGGGGGAGGTGAATCATGGGGGAGGGGGCAGTGGGGGATGGGGTGTACACGGAGGGGATGAGACACAGGGGCTGGCAGGGGTGGCAGAGGGGACAGCAGGAGAGCAGTGGGGTGGCAGAAGGGACAGCAGGAGAGCAGTGGGGTGGCAAAGGGGACAGCAGAGGAGCAGGGAGTGGGAGGGCCTATGAGGGGAGGGGTAGGGGGTGGCAGAAGGAACAAGAGGCTGACAAAGGGATGGAGGGGACACAGGGGACCCCTCGGGGCCAGGGGATCACCGCAGGAAGCTGTAAGTGCCACCAGTTCCCTGACACCTCCACTGTCCCCTCCCCAGCTGTCCCTGGCCGTGCTGCAGGTCCAGGTCACCATGGTGGCCATCTTGGGTGAACTGCTGGCCACTCTGCCGTCTCTGGACGACATCATTCTGCTCGAGTCTGCAGCACGTCTGTACCAGGAGCTGGAAGGCTTCACAAGAGATCTCCGGGTCACGCTGTACTGCACTGAGGGCAGCTGGTGGCGCCACAATGTCACCTCCGATGATGATGACCCTGTCACCTCCCTGAGCCAGGCCCTGGCTGCCTACAGGAGCACCCCAGGGACCGACCAGAACCGTGTGACAATGGTGGCCAGGAAGTGGCACAGGTCGGTGTATGCGCTAGTGGACAGGTGGGCCAAGCTGGCAGAGAAAGCCACCAAGCTCTCCCGTACCTGCAGCTGGGTGGCCACCAAGGCAGCTGACATGGTGGCCACTGCCACTGCCCGGGCCAGGGAGCTGCAGGACGAGGCTGCCCGTGATGGGACAGCTCAGGAAAACATGGTGGAGCTGGGTCAGGCCCTGGGCAGGGAGGAGGGGGCCGAGGGGGTGGCCAGGACTGAATCCCAGGTGAGGGAAGATGCCATGGAGGCTACCAGTGAGGCAAGAAGTGCCACCATGGTGGGACAGCGGCTGGAGGCGGCCCGGGGGCTGCTGGAGCGCTTGGTGGCCGCGTGTGAGGAAGCCGCCGTGTTCCCTCGGGAGCTGCAGTGGCGGATCAGGGACGCCGATGCCGCCCTGAAGGGGACAAATGAGGCCTCCCCCGATGTCCCCGAGGACTTGGTGGCCAAGGTGGCCGAGGCTGAGCGGCTGTGGGAGGCCAACGCCCGCCTGGCCAAGGATCACCTGGAGGGGACACTTCAAAACATCATCGAGTTCTATTTCAATGGCGATCCTGCCAGCCCCAGTGCCTGTGAGGTGGCCGAGCGGTGCCAAAGAGCCATCGAGGACATCCCAAGGCTCCTTCAACCCCTGGAGTGTCCTGAAGTCCCCAAGGTGTCCCCAGTGAGCATGGAGTTCCAAAAGGTGTGACGGGGGGGAGGGGGGGGAACAGAGGTGACACTTGGTGGGGAGGGGGCAATGGGGGATGGAGGGACATTGTGGATGGCAGGAGGGGACAGGAGGTCACAAAGGGGACAGGAGAGAATGGCAGGAACTAAGAGGTAACAGACTAGTGGAAGGGAGGTAGAGGGGGCAATGGGGGATGGCGGGATACAAGGGGGAGGGGACATGAGTGATGGCAGAAAGGACAGGGGGTGGCAGGGGCTATGAGTGTGGTGGCAGGTGGTGGCAGAGGGGACAGCAGTGGAGGCAGGGTGTGGGCAGGGCGATGAGGGAAGGGGCAGGGGGTGTCAGAGGGAACAAGAGGCTGACAAAGGGATGGAGGAGACTAAAGGGACCCCTTGGCAGCAGGGGGCCACCTCAGGAGGCCATAAGTGCCACCAGGATCCTGACACCTCCCGTGCCCCCTCCCCAGCTGTCCCCAGCCCTGCTGCAGGTCCAGGTCACTGTGGTGGCCATCCTGGGCCAGCTGCTGGCCACCTTGCCCAAGCGGGACAAGATGAAGCTTGTGTCCACAGTGGACCTGTACAGGGATCTGATGGACTTCACCAAGGATCTCCGGATCACCCTGTACTGCACTGATGACACCTGGAGGCGCCACAATGTCACCGTGGATGATGATGACCCTGTCACCTTTGTGAGCCGGGCCCTGGCCGCCTACAAGAGCAGCCCAGGGACCACCTGGGACAGTGTGACGATGGCGGCCAGGAAGTGGCAGCGGTCAGTGGCTGTGCTTGTGGACAGGTGGGCCTGGCTGGCCAGGACAGCTGCCAAGCTCCGCAACACCTGCATAGAGGTGTCTGCTGAGGCGATTGACAGGGCGACCACCACCACCGACGAGGCAAGGAGGCAGCAGTACTGGGCTGCCCCTGATGGGACAGCTCAGGAAAACACGGGTCAGGCCCTGGGAAGGGAGGAGGGGGCCGAGGAGGTGGACATGTACAAAGCCTATTACAGGAGAGAGGCCATGGAGGCTGCCAACGAGGCAGCAAGGGCCACCATGGTGAGACAGCGGCTGGAGGCAGCCCTGGGGCTGCTGGAGCGCTTGGTGGCCGCATGTGACGAAGCCACCGCGTTCCCCCGGGAGCTGCAGCGCAGGGTTGGGGACATCGAGGCTGCCCTGGAGGAGACAAATGAGGCGTCCCCAGATGTTCCCGAGGCCTTGGTGGCCAAGATGGCTGTGGCTGAACGGCTGTGGGAGGTAAACGCCTGCCTGGTCAAGGATCACCTGTTGGGGGCAGTTGATGACATCACCAAGTTCCTGTTCACTGGTGCTCCTGTCATCCCCAGCGTCTGTGGGGTGGCTGAGCGGTGCCAAAGAGCCACTGAGAACATCCCAAGGCTCCTTCGACCCCTGGAGTGTCCCCAGAGTGTCCCCAAAGTGTCCCCAGTGGGCATGGAGCCCCAAGAGGTGCAACGAGGGGGTCGGGTTGGTGGGGTGGGGGAAGGAGGAGGGGGGGACAGATGGGAAACTGGGTGGGAGGTGGCAATTATTGGGGATTGAGGGGACACAGGGCTGGTGGGAGGGGACAGGTGGTTGCACAGGGGACAGGAGCAAGTGGCAGGAGAGTGGAGGTGGGGGGGAGGGGCAGTGGGGGATAGGGTCTACATGGGGGAGAGGGGAAACGGGGCTGGTGGGGGTGGCAGAGGGGACAGCAGTGGGGTGGCAGGGTGGTGGCAGAGGGGACAACAGCGGGGCAGGGTGTGGGAGGGGCTACAAGGGGAAAGGCAGGGGGTGGCAAAGGGAACAGGAGGCTGGTAGAGGGATGGAGGGGACAAAGGACTCCTCGGGGGCCAGGGGCCACCCTAGGAGGCCACAAGTGCCACCAGGTCCCTGACGCCTCCCCTGTCCCCTCCCCAGCTGTCTCCGGCCATGCTGCAGCCACAGGTCACAGTGGTGGCCACCGTGGGTGAGCTGCTGGCCGCCCTGCCCAGGCGGGACGAGGAGGAGATGCTGCTGCTCGTGTCCCCAAGGTGCCTCTACGGGGACCTGGTGGGCTTCGCCGAGCAGCTCCAGTGCAACGTATATTACCCTGATGACACCTGGTTCCACTGCAATAACATCTCTGACAGTGAACCTCCCACGTCCCTGAGCCGGGCCCTGGCTGCCTACAAGAGCACCCCATGGACCGCCTGGTTCCGTGTGACATGGGCAGCCTTCAAATGGCAGGGCTGCGTGGATCTGATTGTTCAGTGCTGGGCCAAGGTGACCAGGAAGGCCACCAAGTTCCGTGACACCTACAGGAAGGTGGTCACTGAGGCGGCCAAAATGGCGGCCACTGCCACTGCCCTGGCCAGGGAGCTGCAGGCCGAGGCTGCCCGTGATGGGACAGCTCAGGAAAACATGGTGGAGCTGGGTCAGGCCCTGGGCAGGGAGGAGGGGGCTGAGGTAGTGGGCAGGTATGAAGCCCAGGTGAGGGAAGGGGCCAGAGTGGCTGCCAGCCTGGCCACTAGGGCTAGCAGGAGGAGACAGCGGCTGGAGGTGGCCCTGGGGCTGCTGGAGCGCTTGGTGGCCGCGTGTGACGAAGCCACCGCGTTCCTTCAGGGTGTACAGCGCAGGGTTGGGGACATCAAGGCCACCCTGAAGGGAACAAATGAGGCCTCCCCTGATATCCCTGAGGACTTGGTGGCCAAGGTGGCCGAGGCCGAGCGGCTGTGGGAGGCCAACGCCCGCCTGGTCAAGGATCACCTGGAGGGGACACTTCACTACATCATCGAGTTCTATATCTATGGTGAACCCACCAGCGCCAGTGCCCGTGAGGTGGCCGAGCGGTGCCAAAGAGCCATCGAGGACATCCCAAGGCTCCTTCGACCCCAGAAGCGTCCCCAAGGTGTCCCCAAGGTTTCCTCAGTGAGCGTGGAGCCCCAAGAGGTGCGATGGTGCAGGGGGGAGGGGAACAGAACAGAGGGAACACTGTGGGTGGGAGGGGAGGGGGCAATGGGGTATACGGGGGCCATGGGGGGTGGTGGGGGTGGCAGAGGGGACAGCAGAGGGGCAGGGAGTGGGAGGGCCTATGAAGGGAGGGGCAGGGTGTGGCAGAGGGAACAAGAGGCTGACAAAGGGATAGAGGGTATAAATGGGGTCCCTGGGGGGCTGGGGGCCACTCCAGGAAGCCACAAGTGCCATCAGGTCCCTGACACCTCCCCTGTCCCCTCCCCAGCTGTCCCCAGCCCTGCTGCAGCCACAGGTCACTGTGGTGGCCATATTGGGCGCGCTGCTGGCCACCCTGCCATGGGTGGACGAGGAGATGCTGGTGTTAATGTCCCCAGGGTGCCTGCCCTGGGATCTGGAGAACTTCACCAATGAGCTTTGGGTCACCCTGTACCGCACTGATGACACCTGGAGGCGCCGCAATGTCACCTCCAATGATGATGACCCTGTCACCTTCCTGAGCCGGGCCCTGGCTGCCTACAGCAGCACCCCGGGGACCACCTGGGACTGTGTGACAATGGCAGCCAGGAAGTGGCAGCAGTCGGTGGCTCAGCTTGAGGACAGCTGGGCCAAGCTGGCCAGGAAAGCCTCCGAGCTCCGTGAGACCTGCAGGGCGGTGGCGAATGAGGCGGCCGACAGGGAGGCCACTGCTGTCACCTGGGCCAGGGAACTGCAGGACAAGGTTGCCCGTGATGGGACAGCTCAGGAAAACATGGTGGAGCTGGGTCAGGCCCTGGGCGGTGAGGAGGGGGCCAAGGGGGTGGATGACCGTGAAGCCCGGGTGAGGAGAGAGGCCAGGGAGGCTGTTGGCTGGGCAACAACGGCCACCATGGTGAGAGAGCAGATGGAGGCGGCCCTTGGGCTGCTGGAGCGCTTGGTGGCCGCGTGTGACGAAGCCACCGCGTTCCCCCGGGAGCTGCAGCGCAGGGTTGGGGACATCGAGGCTGCCCTGGAGGGGACAAATGAGGTGTCCCATGATGTCCCCGAGGACTTGGTGGCCAAGGTGGCCGAGACCGAGCGGCTGTGGGAGGCCAGTGCTCGCCTGGCCAAGGATCACCTGGTGGGGACAGTTCGAGACATCATCGACTTCTATTTCAATGAAGATCGCACCAGCCCCAGTGCCTGTGGGGTGGCTGAGCGGTGCCAAAGAGCCATCGAGGACATCCCAAGGTACCTTCAACTCCCAGAATGTCCCCAGAGCGTCCCCAAGGTTTCCCCAGTGAGCACGGAGCCCCAGGAGGTGTGTGGGTTGTGGGGGGGGGGGGTGTGGAAGAGGGGGCAGAGGGGAAATCGGGGGGGCAGGGGACATAGCGGGTTGTTGAAAGAGTACAGTGGGTGATGGGGGGGACAGGAGGGATTGGCAGGAAGAGGGAAGGTGACAGAGAGGTGGAGGGAAAATGGGGGGAAGGGGAAAGTGGGGGAGGACGTGGACACGGTGTTGGGGGGTGGCAGAGGGAACAAGAGACTGACAACGGGATGGAGGGGACAAAGACCCCACAGGGGCAAGGGGCCACCACAGGAGGCCACATGTGCCATCAGGTCCCTGACACCTCCCCTATCCTCTCCCTAGCTGTCCCCAGCCCTGCTGCAGCCACAGATCACTGTGGTGGCCACCCTGGGCGAGCTGCAGGCCACCCTGCCCAGTCTGGATGCGATGATGCTGCCTGTGTCCACAGTGAGCCTGTACTGGGACCTGGTGGACTTCACTGAGAACCTCTGGGTCACCCTGTACTGCATTGATGACACCTGGTGGTGCCGCAATGTCACCTCTGATGATGATGACTCTCTCACCTCCCTGAGCCAGGCCCTGGCCGCCTATGAGAGCACAGAATGGACCACTTGGCACCATGTGACAATGGTGGCCGGCCAGTGGCAGCGGTCAGTGGCTGTGCTTGTGGACAGGTGGGCCAAGCTGGCCAGGAAAGCCACCAAGCTCTGCAACACCTGCAGGGAGGTGGCCCCTGAGGCGGCCGACATGGCGGCCACCGCCACCGCCCGGGCCAGGGAGCTGCAGGATGAGGCTACCCGTGATGGGACAGCTCAGGAAAACATGGTGGAGCTGGGTCAGGCCCTGGGCAGGGAGGAGGGGGGTGAGGTGGTGGCCGGGCATGAAGCCCAGGTGAGGGAAGTGGCCAGGGTGGCTGCCAGTGAGAGAACAAAGACCACCATGATGAGACTGCTGCTGGAGGCGGCCCTGGGGCTGCTGGAGCGCTTGGTGGCTGCGTGTGACGAAGCTGCCGTGTTCCCCCGGGAGCTGCAGCGCAGGGTTGGGGACATTGAGGCTGCCCTGAAGGGGAGAATTTACAGATTCTTTGATGTCCCCGAGGACTTGGTGGCCAAGGCAGCCATGGCTGAGCGGCTGTGGGAGGCAAACGCTCGCCTGGCCAAGGATCACCTGCTGGGGACTGTCGATGACATCATCAAGTTATTGTTCACTGGTGCTCCTGCCAGCCCCAGTGTCTGTGGGGTGGCCGAGCAGTGCCAAAGAGCCATCGAGGACATCCCAAGTCTCCTTCGACCCCCGCAGAGTCCCCAGAGCATCCCCAGGGTGTCCCCAGTGAGCATGGAGCCCCAAGAGGTGAGATGGGGGTGGGGTCGGGGGGGGGAGAACAGAACAGGGGAGACACTGGGTGCAGACGGGGCAATGAGGGAGAGAGGGGACACGGTGGGAGTGGCAGGAGGGGACAGGTGGTCCCTAAGGGGACAGGAGGGAGAGGCAGGAAGGGGGGAGGTGACAGACGGGTGGAGGGGAAAGGGAGGGGGAGGGGGCAATGGGAGATGGGGATGACTTGGGGGGAGGATTGGACATGGGAGATGGCAGGCTGTGGCAGAGGGGACAGCAGAGGGTGGCTGGGGCTACAAGTGTGATAGCAGGGGGTGGCAGAGGGGACAAGAGGGTGACAGAGGGGACAGCACAGCCCTCCAGGAAGGGGACAGAGGGGACCCCGCGAGGGCACAGGGGCCCCCCCAGGAGGCCCCAAATGCCACCAGGTCCCTGACACTTCCCGTTTCTCCTCCCTAGCCATCCCTTTCCCAGCTGCTGGAGGCTCTGGTGTCCGTGGTGGCCACCCTGGGTGAGGTGGTGGCCACCGTGACCGGGCCACACCGGGGTGTGCGGCGCTGTGTGCCCCCGAAGACCCTGCACGCGGCCCTGAGGAACTTCACCTGGAGCCTCCGTAAGAGCCTGGACCACCCCGGTGTCACCTCCCTGGGTGACTCTGGTGTCACCTCCCTGGGCCAGGCCCTGGCCACCCTCAGGGCAGCCCCAGGGGTCACCTGGGCCAATGTGAGAGCTGTGGCCAGTGCCTGGCGGGAGTTGGTGGCTGCACACGAGCAGAGATGGGAACAGCTGAAAGAGGAGGCCACCAAGCTCCATGATGCCTGTGAGGACGTGGCCAACGCCTGGGCCAGGGACCAGCAGGACGAGGCCACCCACAGGGGGACAGCTGGGGACAACCTGGTGGCCACAGCCCAGCAGCTGCCAGTGGCCCTGGACAGGGATGAGGAGGCTTCAGCGGATTCCATGCGCAATGCCCAGATGGCAGCGGCCACCAACGAGGCCGTGGTGGCCACCAGGCGTGCAAGGATGGCCATCAGGAGGAGACATTGGTCCGAGGTGGCCCTGGGGCCGCTGCACCACTTGGTGGACGCGTGTGACAGAGCCTCTGAGTTTATCAGTTGCACTGAGTGCCAGCTCAGGGACATTGATGCTGCCCTGGAGGGGACAAATGAGGCGTCCCCTGATGTCCCTGAGGACTTGGTGGCCAAAGTGGCCAAGGCCGAGCAGCTGTGGGAGGCCAGTGCCCGGCTGTTCAAGCATCACCTGCTGGGGACACTTGGGGACATCCACAACTTCCTCTTGAGTCCCTATGGTGGCCGTGGTGGCCCCAATGGCCCTGGCAGCCGCGCAGTGGCCGAGAGGTGCCAAAAAGCCATCGAGGACATCCCAAGGCTGCTTCAAGACAGTGACGTCACCGCTGCGACATCATCACGGCAGTGACAGCATTGGGGACATTGCTGCTGTCACCTGTGCCCTCCCCATGCAGTATTTGAGACAAATTTGGGGAATTTTCATTGAAATTGCCCCAAATCCTGATGGGAATTCCTGGGGTGATGTTACTGGGGACACTCAGGGGACACTCTGGAATACTCAGGGACACTCAGGGAACACTCAGGGACAGGGGTGAATGAATCCCCTCAGCAGCTTCCAGCTTTCCACTGTGCCTGCAGCAGAGCCAGGGTATAAATGACAATTTAATAATTGGCTTCTGCAATTCTGCATTGCCTTCTGCACTTTTGTATTGCCTTTTGCACTTTTGTATTGCTTTTTGTACTTTTGTACTGCCTTTTGTACTTTTGTATTGCCTTTTGCATTTCTGCATTGCCTTTTGCACAGTGTTATTGGTCACCAGCAATTTGATATGGTATTTGATACTGATATTGATTATGAGTGATTCCTTGTAGCTGCTGGTTGGTGCAATATAATCTATCTGTTCATGTGTGCACCGTACAGGTTATTAAGAATTTAATTAATTTATTAATATCTCTATATAAATCAGACCAGGCTGATCTGAGCTCTGTGTCAGACACATCACTTGACCCCACTGAGGGACGAGTGGTCAATAAATCCACCCCAACGTTCCCTGAGGGGAGCACAGCCAGGGAGCTGCTTCAAGGCACTGTCACTGAGATATTTCCCCTTGGAAACCCTGGGTGGGATGAAAATACACCCAAACAGATGGCAAAACTGAAATGATATCAAACCCTCGAGGAAGGGATCCAACAGCTGAGGGAAGTGGCAGCGTTGGAGGGACTCTTTGGGAGGGATGGAACCCATGATAATGACCCCGACGAGGTCAGGTGCACAGGGCAAATGCTGTGGGGTCTGGCAAATCTGGGGCCATCTCAATGCACCGCCTGCATTGCAAGGATTGATGCTGATACCAACCGAGAGACAGTGGGCTCTGTCACCAACAAGCTCAGAAATTATGAGAGTGTGATTAATGGCCCCATGCAGGCTCATGTCTCTGCCGTGGTCAAGGAACTCAAAGAGGAGATGAGGGAGATGAGGGAGGAGGTGAGGAAGATCAGTGCAGCACCCGTGTGAGTCACAGGCCCCAAAGTCAGAGCCCAACGTCCCCCAGCTGGACAGAGAGGGTGCACCCCACGGGCTGACCTGTGGCTCTGTCTGTGTGACCATGGGGCGGACATGAGAGGGTGGGATGGGAAACCCACTTCTGTTGGGAAGGATGAAACTCTGACAAGAAAGTCTCACAGGTGTGTGTGCTGGGCAGGAAGATTTTTGAATGTTGAATCTGAAGAGGGAATAGAGATGGAAGCAAGTTTTGATGTAGAAGGAAAGAATTGCTGAGCCAGTCTTACTGGGTAACCAAGGAGGCAAAGGGTGTGTGAGTTAGAAGGGGTTTTATGGCTTAGAGCAAAGGATAAACCCACCTCAAGCACGAAGATGTTTTTACCAAGCAGAAAGAGAGCACAGGCAAAAAAATCAGCAATGTAGCAAGTAGAAAAAAGGTCTCAGAATTTTCCACTGCAAGAGAACTGAAAAACTTCTGGCTTCAACTGTAATGAACTAACTTTTAGTGATGCGAGAACAACAACATGAATATGGTAATTATAGTAGTTATGATAGGCTATAGGTAAAAGTAAAGGTATGGATTGGTTCTACTGCATTAAGATACTCAGCAAAGAAAAGTATATAATGCATTGTAACCAAAATTAGAGGGTCTCCTGCAGCTGGAGCTGACAGCTGTAGGCAGAGGCTCTGTCACCCACGACCCTGGAGTGCTGGAACATCTTGGATATAATAAACTGCATTTTGAAGAGCCCCTGGAGTCCCACATCTCTCATTTCATCTCTTACAGTGGTGCCCAACGTGGGGCACCATCAGTAACAGCCTGAATGAGGGATGTGGGTCTCCAGGCCTGCCTGCAGCTGGAGCTGACAGCTGTAGGTGCAGAATGAATCACCCATGGCCCTGGACTGCTGTAAGGTCTTGGATGTAATAAACTGCATTTTGAAGAGCCCCTGGAGTCCCACATCTCTCATTTCCTCTCTTACAGTGGCGCCCAACGTGGGGCACCATCAGTAACAGCCTGAATGAGGGATGTGGGTCTCCAGGCTTACCTGGAGCTGGAGCTGACAGCTGTAGGTGCAGGCTGTGTCACCCATGGTCCTGGACTGCTGTAAGGTCTTGGATGTAACAAACTGCAGTTTGAGGAGCTGCCTGGAGTCCCACATCCCTCATTTCAACTCCTACAGTGGTGCACAGGGCAAATGCTGTGGGGTCTGGCAAATCTGGGGCCATCTCAATACACCGCCTTCATTGCAACAATGATTGATGCTGATACCGACCGAGAGACAGTGGGCTCTGTGGCCAACAAGCTCAGAAATTGTGAAAAATGCGTATTTTATGATTGGCTTTTCACAAATATTAAAATGAGCATTATATGTGTTATGTTAGAAAGTGGTGCTGTATAATTTTCCTAAGTAGTTTTCCTAGGGTGACATTGTGATGCTGGCATCCCCATTTGTCAGTTCTGTTTGTTCTGGACATTATGTTCTGTGCCTTCAAGACTGGCTCTGAAGAGCAAAGTTTTGTTTTGTTTGGTTTGGTTTGGTTTGTTACCAGCCTGCTCCCCCACAGCTGGTGGGACACACAGACGGGGCAGTACATAGCGCTGCTTTTGCTTTGCTCTTGCTCTTGCTTCTGCTTTGCTCCTGCTTTGCTCTTGCTTTTTGCTCCTGCTCATTAGTTATTTTAGCTCAGCACTCCGAATTTTTCCCTGGACTGTTTTTCCTTTCCCTTTTCTGGAACCACTCCAGCCTCCTCCTGACTGGGCCCTGGGAAACACCCAGAGTTTGCACCCTGTGGCTGCAGCAGCTGCCCCAGCGCTGGAGGGGCTGATAACAGTGACCACCCCCAGAGAGACTTTCTGAATTTGTCATCTTTTTCAGAGCGGTGAGAGAGTGCTGTCATCTGATATTGTTCATTTTGTGTGCTGGGGGTGCTGTGCCTGTTCAATAAACAGGTTCTTTCCACTTCTCTCTGAGGAATCCTTCCCAAACCAGTTGGGGGGGGGGCAGTGTGGGTTTGCTCTCTGGAGGGGCCCCTTTTGGGGATTCTCACCCAGATTTGCCCTAAACCAGGACAGTATGGTGTAGATGGTGATAGAAGAAGAGGTGGATTATATCCTAGGTTCCAATATAAAATATATTCTATTCCCATCCTCAAGAGCTGTTGAAACCAGGAGGGGCATTGTTGCTATAGGACACAAAATAACGCGATTGGAAACGCAGCTCTCCCAAGGTAAAAAAGAGCACTTTTCATTTCTGACTCCAATATTTGTAGATTTCCAAAAGTGACAGTGGACTGGAGGGTGAAAGTGCCTCCTCTCCAATGACACTGGGCAAACCAACAGTCCATCAAATTTCTCCTCCTCCAGAAAAGAATGCAAAATAATACGTTATTTACAAAAAGTGTTTGAGAAAGTTCATTACAAGACTGTAAACAGAAGACTCACAAAAATGTAAAAAGCAGGGCCACAGGGCATTGTTTTTTCCTTATCTCCAGTTAATGGGCCCATCAATGCCTTGCCCCATGACTCAGAGATAACTCCCTCCAGGAGCCATTTCTGTTTGATGGGCAATCAAGGACCAATCATGACTCAGAATGATATCAGCCCATTGGGAGATGCTCCGCCCAGTGGGAGGAGCTCAGCATCCCCACCTGGTTATCATCTGGGCTTTGGGACAGAACAGGCAGCCCTTACCCGCTGGTTTCCAGAGGACAAAAGCTGCCAGATCTTTCCTACGGGATCAACACTTCAACAAGACCATTTCATCTGGACTGGTACCACCCTGCTAACCAGCAGGGTGTCAGGCTGTGTTCTGACTCTCTCAGTGGTTTTTATTTTGTATTATTGCATGTTTTTGGGGCTTTTTTTCCTTTTTCCTAATTGCATTTCTGCCTTGGAGTCTCTCACTGGTTTTGCTTCCAAACCAGAACATAATTTTGGCGCCCAACGTGCAGCACCAAGGATTTTGCCCAACGACCGCGTTACACTGGGTGGGTAATGCAGAAGAATGGGGAAACCCCTTGTGTACCACAAGGAGAACGAATTTTAACTGAGAACTGTGTGTAAAGTTTCATTCTGTGTTTTACATATATATATATATCAAGGAGAGTATTGGTTTGGGTATAGATGGTAATAGAATGAGGGGTGGATTATGTCCTAGACTCCAATATAAAGATGTTTTCTATTCCCATCCCCAAGAGCTGCTGAATCCAGGAGGGGCATTGTATTTCCCTTATCTCCTGTTAATGGGCCCATCAATGCCATGCCCATGACTCAGAGATAACTCCCTCCAGGAGCCATTTCTGTTTGATGGGCACTCCAGGACCAATCATGACTCAGAACGGTATCAGCCCATTGGGAGATGCTTTTCTACAGGATCACCACTTCAACAAGACCATTTCATCTGGGCTGCTACCACCACCCTAACCAGCAGGGTGTCAGGTTGTATTCTGACTCTGTCAGTGGTTTTATTTTGTACTATTGCATGTGTTTTGGGGTTTTTTCCCTTTTCCTAATAAACTGTATTTCTTAATTGGAGTCTCTCACTGGTTTTGCATTCAAAGCAGAACAGTTGGGCACTGGCCATGGTTGTTTGGCTTGATTGATCAATTGGATCCACGTGTGTGTTGTGACTGTCTGCCCAGGGCCATGCGTTTTTCTCAGTAGTAAAGGATGGTATAACAAAGGGATTGATCAGTGATGTGTCTGACACAGACTTCAGATCAGCCTGGTGTGATTTATATAGAGGTCATTTATTTATTTATGTATTTATATATATAAAGGGCATTCATTCATTCAATTATTCGTTCATTCATTAATAGGCTGTACAGTGCACACATGAACTGATGGATTATATTGCACCAACCAGCAGCTACAAGGAGTCATCAATAATCAATATCAGTATCAAATACCGTATCAAACTGCTGGTGATCAATAATAATGTGTAAAAGGCAATACAAAAGTGCAAAAGGCAATTATTAAATTGTCATTTCTATCACAGCTCTTCTTCATCCACAGTGGAAAGCTCGAATTCGCTGAGGGGAGTCATTCACCCCAATCCCTGAGTGTCCCCTGAGCGTCCCAAGTGTCCCCAGAGTTTCCCTGAGTATCTCCTGAGTGTCCCTGAGTGTCCCCGGAGTGTCCCCAGTGAGATCACCCCAGGAATTCCCCTCAGGATTTGAGACAGTATCATTGAAAATTCCCAGAAAACTCCCCAAATCTGTCTCAAATACTGCACAAGGAGGGGACAAGTGACAGCAGCGATGTCCCTGATGATGTCTCTGCCGCTATGTCAAACTTTCCTGCAGCAGCCTTGGGATGTCCTTGATGGCTCTTTGGCACCGCTCGGCCACCGCACGGCTGCCAGGGCCACCGGGGCCACCATGGCCACCACAAGGACTCAAGAGGATGTTGTCGATGTCCCCAAGTGCCCCCAGCAGGTGATCCTTGGCCAGGCGGGTGCTGGCATCCCACAGACAGTCAAACTTGGCCACCTTGGCCACCAAGGCCTGGAGGACATCAGGGGACACCTCGTTTGTCCCCTTCAGGGTGGCCTCGATGTCCCTGAGCCGCCACTCCATGTTCCAGTTGAACAAGGTTGCTCTGTCACATGTGACCACCAAGCGCTGCAGCGGCCCCAGGGCCACCACAGCCCAATGTCCCCTCCTGGGGGCCACCACAGCCTCTCCCACGGCCTCATTGGTGGCTGCTGCCACCTGGGCATCGTGCGTGGCCATTTCCCTGGCCACCTCCTCCTTGTCCAGGGCCACCATCAGCTGCTGCTCCATGACCACCTTCTCACGGAGCTTGGTGGCCTCTCTGGCCAGCCAGTCCCAGCTGTCCACGAGCCTGGCCACCAACTTCTGCCATGCCTTGGCTGCGGCTCTCACATTGGTCCAGGTGGTTCCTGGGGTGGTCCTGAGGGTGGCCAGGGCCCGGCCTAGGGACGGGACACCACAGTGGCCCTGGGAAGTGACACCGCCATGGTTCAAGATCACATTGATGCTCCGGGTGAATCTCCTCAGGTCCTCATGCAGGGAGTTGGGGGACTTGTGTAGGAACTTGCCCCTGTGTGGCCCTGTCACGGTCGCCATCACCTCGCCGAGGGTGGCCACCACAGCCACCAGCACCTGCAACTGTGGAGGGGAGACCTGGGGAGGGGACAGGGGAGGTGTCAGGGACCTGGTGGCACTTGTGGCCTCCTGTAGTGGCCCCCGTGACCCCAAGGGGTCCCCTTTGCCCCTATGTCCCTTTGTCAGCCCCCTGTCCCCACTGCCACCCCCCGCCAGCCCCCTTGTTCCCCCAGTGTAGTCTCTGTCCCCCCCACCCTCCCCCCGTCGCACCTCTTGGAGCTCCATGCTCACTGGGGACACCCTGAGGACGCTCTGGGGACACTCTGGCGGTCGAAAGAGCCTTGGGATGTCCTCCGTGGCTCTTTGGCACCACTCGGCCACCCCACAGGCACTGCGCCCTGCAGGACCAGCAGTGAAATAGAAGTCGATGACGTCGTCAATTGCCCCCACCAGGTGATCCTTGACCAGACGGGTGTTGGCCTCCCACAGTTGCTCGGCCACGGCCACCTTGGCCACCAAGGCCTTGGGGACATCGGGGGATGCCTCATTTGTCCCCTTCATGGTGTCCCTGGTGTTCCTGAGCAGGCGCTGCAGCTCCCGGGGGAACGCGGTGGCTTCGTCACACGCGGCCACCAAGCGCTCCAGCAGCCCCAGGGCTGCCTCCACCCGCTGTCTCACCATGGTGGCCCTTGCTGCCTCGCTGGCAGCCACCATGGCCAGTCTCCTCACCCAGGCTTTATGCCCAGCCACCACCTTGGCCCTATCCTCCCTGTCCAGGGCCTGACCCAGCTTAATCATGTTTTTCTGAGCTGTCCCATAACAGGCAGCCTTGTCCTGCAGGTCCTCTGCCCGGGTGGCGGCGGTGGTCGCCCTGTCCGCCACCTCAGTGGCCATCACCCTGCAGGTGTTGCGGAGCTCGGTGGCCTTCCTGGCCAGCCGGGCCCACCTGTCCACAAGCACAGCCACCGACCGCTGCCATTCACTGGCCACCATCATCACATCGTCCCAGGTGGTCCCTGGGGTGCTCTTGTAGGCGGCCAGGGCCTGGCTCAGGGAGGTGACATAGTCCTCATAATCGGAGGTGACATCGTGGCACCTCCAGCTGTCATCAATGCGGTACAGGGCGTACTGGAGCTCCTTGGTGAAATCCTCCAGGTCCCAGTACAGGCACCCTGGGGACATGAGCAGCAGCATCATCTCCTCATCCCGACTGGGCAGGGTGGCCAGCAGCTCACCCAGAGTGGCCACCACAGTGACTGGCACCTGCAGCAGCGCCGGGGACAGCTGGGGAGGGAACAGGGGAGGTGTCAGGGACCTCATGGCACTTGTGGCCTTTCTGTGGTGGTCCCCTGCACCTGAGGAGTCCCATTTGTGCCCTCCATACCTTTGTCAGCATCTTGTTTCCTCTGCCACCCCCCACCAGCCCCTGTGTCCCCTCCCACTCTGTGTCCCCTCCATTCACCCTGTGCCCCCTCCCCCCCCAGCATCCTCTCTGTCCCCCTCTCCCCCCTGCCCCCCCATCGCACCTCTTGGGGCTCCATGCTGACTGGAGACACCTGCGGGATACCTTGGGGATGCTCCGGGAGTTGAATGAGCCTTGGGATGTCCTCGGTGGCTCTTTGGCACCGCTCGGCCACCTCACGGGCACTGGGGCTGGCAGGAGCACCAGTGAACAAGAACTTGGTGATGTCGTCAACTGCCCCCAGCAGGTGATCCTTGGCCAGGCGGGCGTTGGCCTCCCACAGCCGCTCGGCCTCGGCCACCTTGGCCACCAAGTCCTTGGGGATATCAGGGGACACCTCACTTGTTCCTTTCAGGGTGGCCTCGGTGTCCCTGAGCAGGCGCTGCAGCTCCCGGGGGAACGCGGTGGCTTCGTCACACGCGGCCACCAAGCGCTCCAGCGGCCCCAGGGCCGCCTCCACCCGGTCTCTCTCCATGGTGGCCCTTCTTGCCTCGCTGGCAGCCACCATGGCCTCTCTCCTCACCCAGGCTTCATGGCCGGCCACCACCTCGGCCCCCTCCTCCTCACCCAGGGCCTGACCCAGCTCCACCATGTTTTCCTGAGCTGGCCCATAACGGGCAGCCTCGGCCTGCAGCTCCCTGGCCCAGGCAGTGGCGGTGGCTGCCTCAGTGGCCGCCTTGGTGACCACTTCCCTCCAGGCGTTGCGGAGCTCGGTGGCCTTCCTGGCCAGCCGGGCCCAGCTGTTCACGAGCGCAGACAGCGACCACTGCCACTCCCAGGCTGCCATTGTCACATGGAACTGGGGGGTCGATCGGGGGCTCTCATAGGCAGCCAGGGCCCGGCTCAGGGAGGTGGGAGGGTCACCATCATCGGATGTGTCAGTGCGGCGCCACCAGGTGGCATCAGTGCGGTACAGGGTGACCCGGAGCTCCCTGGTGAAGAACTCCAGGTCCCAGTACGGGCACCCTGGGGACCAGGGCCGCATCATCTCGTCCTGTCTGGGCAGGGTGGCCAGCAGCTCGCCCAGGGTGGCCACCACGGTGACCTGTGGCTGCAGCAGGGCCGGGGACAGCTGGGGAGGGGACGGGGCGGTGTGAGGGACCTGGTGGCACTTGCAGCCTCCTGTGGTGGCCCCCTGACCCCGAGGGTCCTTTTTGCCCTTCCCTGGAGGGCTCTGCTGTCCCCTCTGTCACTTTGTCACCCCCCCAACCCCTCTGTCACCCCCTGCCATCTCCTGTTGTACCCCCTTCTCCCCTCTGTCACCCTCCCCCTTCCTGCTATGCCCTCCTGTCCCCTTTGTGACCCCCTGTCCCCTCCCACCACCCCCATGTCCCCTCCGTCCCCCACTGCCCCCTTCACCCCCCCACCGTGTCCCCTCTCTCCCCTCCTCCCCCCACCTCTCTGGGATTGTTGCACCTCTCGGGACTCCATGGCTGCTGGGGACACTCCAGGGACACTCCGGGGACACTCTGGGGGCACTCCAGGGACACTCTGGCAACACTCTGGGTGACAAACACGCCCGGCTGACAGTTGGGGAAACGCAGGAATGTGGCGCAGGCGAATAGGGGAAACGGGAAGGGGTGATGTCACTTCCCCCTGACCGTGGGGCCAGGCTGGGGTTCTCAATGTCCCCCGCTGTCCCCAACAGGACCCCTCAGGGTCCCCAACAAGGCCCAAGTGGCCCCTGATGTCCTGTTGGGGATGCTGGGGACACACCGGAGTCCTGTTGGGGACGCTGTGGGGACATCAGAGATACTGTGGTGACTCAAAATGGGACAGGGGACATCAGGGTGGTGTCCCAAAGGGAAGGACACAGAGATGCCTCCAGGGTCCCCGCTGTGTCCCTGGTGTCCCCAGCTGGACACTTGGGCCATGTGGGGACACATCAGGGTCCTGTCGGGGACATTGGGGGGACATTGGGGACCCTGCCCTGGCCCTTCAGGTGGGGAGGGCAAGGGGGTCAGTGATGTCACCTCTTCCTACTTCCTTCATCCATCTGAGCCACATTCCTGTGTATCCCCAACTGTCACCCAGGCGTGTTGGTCACCTGGAATATCTCCAGAGTGTCCCTGGAGTGTTCCCAAGGTGTCCCTAGTGTATCCCCAGTGTGTCCCCAGAGTGTCCCCAGAGTGTCCCCAGAGGCCATGGAGTCCCTCGAGGTGTGACAATCCCGGTGTGGGGGGACATGGGGGTGACAGAGGGGACAGAAATGTGTGGCAGGACAGGAGGAGGTGACAGAGGGGTGGAGGGGACCGAGGGTGGCTGATAGAGGGGGGACCGCAGGAGGTGGCAGGGGGTGGCAGACAGGACGAGGGGGTGACAAAGGGACAGACGGACAGCAGAGCCCTCCAAGGATGGGAGAAAGAGGACCCCGGGAGGGCACAGGGGCCACCAGGTCCCTGACACCTCCCCTGTCCCCTGCCCAGGTGTCCCGTTCTCAGGTGCTCTGGGCTCTGGTGGACATGGTGGCCACCCTGGTCAAGGTGGCAGCCACCGTGACCGAGCCACAGAGGGATGAGCAGCAGCACGTGTCCCCAGAGTCCCTGAGGAGCTTTGCCTGGCACCTCCATAGCGCCCTGAACCACCGTGGTGTCACCCTCCTGGGCCACCGTGATGTCCCCTCCCTCAGCCAGGCCCTGGCGACCCTCGGGTCTACCCCGGGGGCCACCTGGACCAATGTGAGAGCCTCACCCTAGGCCTGGCAGGAGTCAGTGGGCTGCTTGGAGAGAGTTGCTACCTGCTGTCCCTGGAGGGCATCCGAGCTCTGTGAGGCAGGTGAGGATGAGGCTAGTGAGGATGAGGCCACCACCGAGGCCACCACTCAATCCACCGCCCAAACCAGGGACTCGCAGGACAAGGCCACCCACTGGGAGACAGCTGGGGACAACCTGGTGGCCACGGCCCAGTAGGCGCCAGTGGCCCTGGACAGGGAGGAGGTGGCCTCAGCAGGGGCCGTGCCCAAGGCCCAGGTGGCAGCGGCTACCGAGGAGGAGGAGATGGCCACCAACGATGAGGAGGAGGAGGCAGCCAGTGAGGAGGAGTCGGCCACCAGGAGGGGACAGCACTCACAGGTGGCCCTGGGGCTGCTGGACTGCTCGGTGGTCACGTGTGAAAGAGCCAGGTATTTTGTCTTCGAGATGTGGCGCCAGCTGGAGGCCATCGGGGCCACCCTGAATGAGACAAATGAGGTGCCCCTCGATGTCCCCTGGGCCGTGGTAGCCACGGTGGCCAAGGCTGAGCAGCTGTGGGAGGCCAGCGCCCGCCTGGCCATGTGTCACCTGCTGGGAATACTTTGGGCCATCTGCAGGCTCCTCACAAAGCCCCCTGGGGGGCTCTGGTGGCTCTGGTGGCTCCGATGGTCCCAGTGGCTCTGGTGGCTCTGATGGCTCCAGTGGCTGTATGGTGGCCGAGTGGTACTAAGAAGCCATCAAGGACATCCCAAGGCTGCTGTGGGGAGAGTGATGTCACAGCTGTGATGTCATTGAGGGCAGTGACATCATTTGGGACATCACCGCTGTCACCTGTCCACTCCCCACGTGGGATTTGAGACAAATGTGGGGAATTTTCTGGGAATTTTCATTGATACTGTCCCAAATCCTGATGGGACATTCTTGGGGTGACATCACTCAGTGACACACAGGTAGGACACTCAGGGACACTCGGGGACACTCAGAGACACTCAGTGACACACAGAGAGGACACTCAGGGAGGACACTCAGGGATGCTCAGGGGCACTCAGGGACAGGGACAGGGGTGAATGAGTCCCCTCAGCAGCTTCCAGCTTTCCACTGTGCCTGCAGCAGAGCTGGGTGATAAATGACAATTTAATAACTGGCTTCTGCAGTTCTGCATTGGCTGCTGCAATTCTGTATTGGCTTTTGCAAAAAAAATGCTTTCACAAGTGTTTTGCTCTGGTACTTGATTATTGATTATTGATAATTCCTTGTAGCTGCCCGCTGGTACAATATAATTGATCCGTTTATGTGTGCACCGTGTAACCAATTTAATGCTGGAATAACAAATCAATATATCACAGGCCTTAAAATATTAAAAATAGACAAATAGTAAATAGATAAATAATAAATGTTAAAATAGAGACTATGCATGTTTTAATGTTATAGATGTTAAAATAGAGAATATTAAAATGCTTTTGTGTAACTGACTCAGGTGTAAAACAATTCCCTTGTTTCTCACACCTGCAGATCGACCTCTCCAGGTGATGATAACAGTGACACAAACCTGAGAAGAATTTATAAATGGATCAGGGGGTGTGAAACAACAGGATGGAACCAGGAGAAGAAATCAAATATATTGACCTAATCTACAGAATGTTCTGCAGACAAGTCAGAGGTTCAAACCAAACAAGAGCTCCTGGAACATCCAAACCTTCCTGGAATGTTTGAATAATGTCTAAACTCAGGAATGTGTTTGTAGCCCTGCAGAGGAACCCGATCTGGAGAACAATGGGTTAAGTTAAGAGCGAGTTCTTTGGCTGAGTGCCAAAATGCTTTTATAACCCTTATTAAACATTTACAGTTTTCAAAGAGTGAACTTTGTTTTTCACACCCGGCTGTGGTTTAGGGGGAGCCTCGCTGCTGAGCGCTGACCCCGCCCCGGGGCTCACTGGAATTCCCCAAAACCGCAGCCACCAGCCCTTCTTGGGGGTTGGGTTTTTCTGTTCTTTCCTTGTCATTTGTGGAAATTTTTTACCATTGAGTTGCTGACAGGCACTGAGGGCTGAGTGCTCGAGAAGGCCGGGAGGGGAAACTCCTCTGGTTTTTGGGAGTTTCTTCAAAAGGGGGAGATACCGGGAGAATGAGGGGCAGGTAAAAACAAAGGGGTTGGGGGCAGCGTCTCTTTATTTTGCTCTTTGGCATCAGAGGAGGGCGGTCAGGCTGTCACTCACTGCAGAGAGAATTCACTGCCAGCGCTGGAGCTCAGCCCTGAGGGACCAATCACAGTCTGCTCGTGTGCAGCGGGAATTTGGAATTCTGTGTCCCCTGGGAATCCTGAATTTCATGTGCCCTGGGAATCCTGAATTTCATGTTGTTAATTTCGAGAGCAGGCTCCTGGACGAAAGTGATTTCAGCATTTATTATAAGAAAAAGAAAGGCCTGAAGCAAGGGGGCCCTCGGGCCGAGCAGGAGCGTTCCTGTCGAGGATGCTACAGCGCTGAGGCTGCTTCAGCGCTGGGGCTGCATCATGTCCTCGTTGTCCCAGATGGAGTGGCACAGATTCAGTGGGTCAGAAGCCCCTTTTGATCCTGTTTTTTGTCCCTTTGGGTTGGTTTCTTTTTGGATCCTTCCTTTGCATGAAGGTTTAAGGTGTTTGATTGGCCCATGACAGTTCTGTCCAGGCTGGCTCGTTTCATTTAGTGTTGGTGCACTTTACTGAGGTGTGCTATGGTACGTTGGGTACCCTATTTCTAATAACCACCCTTTTAACCCCTTTAACAATATAATAACCAAGCTAACAGTACATGCTTAACGATCTATGAACTATTTTACAACAGTTTCTAACTGATTTTTGGGAATTCCCCCTTCTATTTGACCAGACTTCCTGCCTGCATCAACCATTTAGAGTTCAACTTCTACTTTTCTCAGTTTCTCGTACTGTTCAAGCACATCTCTGGCATTCTGATCACTCTGTTCTTTCATTAACATTACTTTTTCACCATTTCTCCCTTCCACGTTCCCTTGCAGCATGCTGCTGCTGTGGACAATGCTGGTCACTATCCACACTAGACAGGGAATTACACATGGTAGTAATATTACACTTGCCAGTGCACACACCACAAAGAAGACCAATTTCTTCCACCATTTACCGTTCCAGGTGAACAAGTTGTCCCACCAATCAGTGTCTCCAAACAAGGGAGTCCATTTTTGTGCTCCAACAAATGTTTGTTTTCTAACATTTTGAGGAATGTTTCTAATTACATGACTGTGGTCATCGATCTCCAGGCAGCATTCTGAAGGATTACATTTCCCATAGATCCCTCCTTCCTCTGTGAGGAGGTCGTCCACTGCCAATGGGAACTCGTAAATTACTGATGGTGTTTGTTGTTGCTGCTGGTTTAAGAGATCAGTAGTCAGAGTTGTTTGATTGGACATGATTTCAAGCACTGCTTGTAGACGGATGATTCAATTAAGCATGTATGCTGGGGTTCTGTACCCCCAGGATCCATCTAGGGCCCAGGTAGCCAGCCCATCAGTATCTATAATCCTTTCTGGAGTCCAAATTTCATTGTTCCAATTTTGGGTTCCACAAAATAAACTCCTTTTCTTTCTGGTCAGATCATCATACACTGGGACTCCCAAGTTTGATTTCGCATCCTTAGGCAGTAAGAAAAAGGATGGTTTTATTGCTCCAGT
This sequence comes from Fringilla coelebs, assembly GCF_963513975.1. NCBI lineage: Eukaryota > Metazoa > Chordata > Aves > Passeriformes > Fringillidae > Fringilla > Fringilla coelebs. The sequence goes on along the minus strand of NC_140057.1, from coordinate 242,683 downwards.
TGTGCAGCTCCCGCTCCACCCTCCTGGTAAGTGCACATTGGCTGTGTTACCGCAGGTCTGAAATAGACTTTTAGGTGCATCCCTGTCATGGTTTGACGCTGGTGCAATGCTAGTGATTGATGAAAATATATTCTCTCTGGTGTCGACTGTGAGATGTGATTAGAAATAGAGCAAAGCAGGCTCTAGCTTAGGAATAAAGAAAAATAAAGAAAAAAAGTTTATTGACCGAAAACCATATGAGAGGAACACCACACAGAACTCAGAAGGAAAACTTTTTAAAACATTCTTTCTCCCCCCACTAAATTTCTAAAGCATTACAGTTAGACAAAACATTGGATTCTCAATTCAGTTACTACTCTCCAGATAACTAACTCTCAGTCTATCACCATTTTTCAGATAATCAATTCTCAGTTTATCAAGAAGAGAGGAGACCTTCTTGTGCTATGGGCTTCTTCAGGAAACACAATTGAAACTTCTTGTGTTCCCATGTCCCACATGGCACCGCCCAGAGAACATTTATTATCCTGACCTCTTCCTTCCATCTCCAGTGCTCTCACCACTGTGCATGGACCAGAGCTGCTTCTAGGGCGCCCCTTTTAAGGATTCTTTGCCCAGTTCCACAAAAAGCAAGAGTCTCTCACTTTTGGGACACCTGTCCCCTCCAAATTCACCCCCTGGGGCCGAGGGGTCTCAAGAACAGAGATCTTCTTCTTCTCTGAAGGTGTCAAAGGCAACCACTACTCTCTTCACTCCTCATCTCTGTTCACGCCACTCCTTCACATCACATCACTGCACTCTCTTGGCTCCAAGTCATCGCCTCCCCCTAAATGCGCTCTCTGTGTCACAGAAAAAATGGTTCTGTCCATGGCTATACAAGAAAAGAGTCCAGCCAAAGGCCACTCAATCGTCTCCTCCCACCTAGGATTCTTCTCAACTCTCCAGACATCTTTAACTTGCACACACTTTCATCACACTAGCCTATTTCTTTTTATTTCATCTCTGTCTCTCTTCTCATTCCGCTTCAGAATAATCAGCATTTGTAAAGTTTCTATCATCTAAGAAGAGAGGGAAAATTTCAGGCTCGGCCTGTCTAGAACTCTGACACTGCCCTGCCCAGCTCCTTCTCGCTGCACCCTCGCTGCATTCCCCCCCTTCTCCTCCTCAGCCAGCCATGCTGCCAGCACAGGATATCAAATTTCAAAACAGCACAAACAGACAAAACCACAAGCACAGGCTCTCTCTCCTGGGGGAGGGGAAGAGCTGCCTCTGCTTCTCAGGGTTCTTCTACCCTTCTGTCTTGCAAAAGCCTTCACTTCCCTTCTCAGACCAAAGTTCTAACCTGCCTCACCCGGCCGCATGGCTTCCCCTCCCTGGCTCAGCCTGCAGCTGAACCCAAGAGATCTGACTTCTTTCCCAGGCCACAACTAAAACAGCTTCCTCCTGAGAGTTCTCTGCCTTTAACCCCCTGTGCTCTCAGAAGCGTCTCTATATCCTCAGCAGCCGCACCAAATGCCAATATTCCAATCTCAACACTTATTAGTTAAACCAGCAAACTCTCAAAAAACTCACTTCCTTTTCAAACCAAAACAATCCCAGAAATGAGAATATCTATTCGTTGAATATTTCCAATATTTGGATAGGTTTTCTATTGCTCAGAATCGGTCAGATATAATCTCCTGAGCATTCAAACATTTTTTCTTTTCCACTTTACACACATTAACCTTCAGTTTTTTCTATTGACCAATGTGAATGGGGAGTTTCTGGGATCCCCCTGGTGTTTGTGTGTCATTTGCTACCAGATATCTTTTACATGGTGTTTCTCCTACTTCTATAGGATACATTTTCCCTTTTCTTGATCAACACTTTTCCCCAATGATTGTTGATTTAAGCTTCCACTCCCCTTCTTTTGGGTACTACCCTGCTTTTTCTTGATGTAATCCATTTTAAAATGTCTAGGGGACCTAAACTGTTACCATCCCAATGCCAAATTTCACTGAAGTCTGTCCCCCGCACCCCCAGCAATCAGCCAAATTAAATTCTTTCGTAATCTTTTCCACCATATTGATAAAAAGATTCTTTCCACATATTTGTCCCACTGTATCCCTTTGCATTTTCAGTTGCACTTCTTTCTCTTTGAATGTATCCTCTAAGTTGGTTTCACTTTCTTTTTCAAACCATGCCCATCTTTCTTTCTTAGGGCACTCTGCTGACATCTTCTGGCTGAGGTTTGCAATAACCAGCTGTGAAAAACGCACGTTTTATGATTGGCTTTTCACAAATATCAAAATGAATATTATGTGTTATGTTAGAAAGTGATGCTGCATTAATTTTCTTAATTAGTGTGTAAATATAGTGTATATATTACTATATATATATATATATATATATATATATATATACAATGTATATATATAATTAGTGTGTATATATAAAAAATATGTTTTTAAGTTAAAACATAATGCTAAAATAGAAATGATGTATGTGGGATATTTTTTTAAAGGAAGGAATGAGGTACTCACACCAGATAGCAGCCACAGGACACACAAATCTTTCAGAGAAAAAATATTGCTCCATTATCAGAAGAAATGACCTTCTTCCCACCTCACTCAGCTCTGAAGATGCAGTCAGGATTGAGAGGAAGAAACGGACACTGACCAGACAGAATCCTGTGTTTGAATGGAATTTATGCATCATGTATGAGGTGTATGAATATGCAAGAGGCTGTTGTTTTTAGCAGTTAATCCTTTGCTAATGTGTGTCCTTTTTTGGGCTTATTTTGTCCAGAAAGAGGTACCCGGGCTGTCCATAACTCTTTGTTCTTATTGCCTCCTATTGTCCTAAAACCTAATTGTCCAAATTTTTAATACTCTAATTATATTACTATTTTTATAACCATTTTATTTCTATTAAATTTTTAAAATTTTAAAAACAAGTGATTAGTGTTTTTCACACCAGCCAATATATTTTATTATCCTCTTTGCAGGCTGTTAACTGGGAGTGATCAATACATTTGGGATTCATGTTTGTGTGTACTCTGATTAATTCACTCACTGAATCTCCTCTCCACAAGGGACAGTAACACTTCTCACAAGTGTTTCCTCCTCTTCCTTTGCAGTGAGTGAGTGGCAGCATTGCTACCAGTGGCAGTCTGGTACGGGCTGGCCTCCTCACCTCTGAACCACAGGGGTTTTCCCGGTGCTCTGAGAGTTTTTCTGGAGGGAGTTCCCGAGCCAGTCTTGCCTCCCACCTCTGGTTTTCCCTTCTTCTGGAGCCATTCTGCCATGACCCCCAGGGAGGTGGTGGATTCACCATCTCTGGATGTGTTTAAAAAAGATTGGATGTGGCGCTTGGTGCCATGATCTAGTTGAGGTGTTAGAACATGGGTTGGACTCGATGATCTTAAAGGTCTCTTCCGACCTAAAAATTCTGTGATTCTGTGATTCTGTACCGACTGCCTTCCCTCAATTTGGTCCCAATTAGGGTTGTGAGGGAGCGCTCTATAGAACAGTACCAGAAACTGAGATGTTATTTTGACTGTCAATTGTTAGCTGAACAAAACTTGAACTTTTTAACTATAACTGATAAAAACTAGAGCAGGCTCCTGGACTAAAGTGATTTCAGCATTTATTATAAGAAAAAGAAAGGCCTAAAGCAAGGGGGCCCATGGGCCAAGCAGGAGCGTTCCCGTCAAGGATGCTACAGCGCTGAGGCTGGGGCTGCTTCAGCAGCGATGTCCCCGATGGAGCGGCACAGATTCAGTGGGTCAGAAGCCCCTTTTGATCCTGTTTTTTGTCCCATTGGATTGGTTTCCTTTTGGATCCTTCATTTGCATGAAGGTTTAAGGCACTTGATTGGCCCACGACAGTTCTGTCCAGGCTGACTCGTTTCCCTTGGCGGTGGTGCACTTTACTGAGGTGTGTTATGGTACCTTGAGTACAGTATTTATTATAACCGCCCTCTTAACCTCTTTTACAATATATTAACCAAGCTAACAGTACATGTTTAATGATCTATCAACTATTTTACAACAGTTTCTATCCTATTTTAAAGTGTGTCCCAGGAATCCACTGCCTCGTGTTTCCCGGGAACCCTGAATTCCCTGTGCCCCAGGACTCCTTAACTTCATGTGCCCCGGGAATCCTGCACTTCGTGTGCCCCGGGAATCCTGCACTTCATGTGCACAGTGAATCCTGCAATTTGTGTGTCCTGGGAATCCTGTACCACGTGTGCCCTGAGAATATTGAATTTCATGTGCCCCAGGAATTGATCTGTTTGAGTGCTCTGGGAATCCTGAACTTCGTGTGCCCCAGGAATCCTGAACTTTGTGTGCTCTGGGAATTCTGAACTTTGCCTATCCCAGGAATCCTGACTTTCTTGTACCCCAGGACTCCTGAATTTCGTGTGCCCCGGGACTCCTGAATTTCATGTGCCCCGGGAATCCTAAACTTCATATGCTCTGGGAATCTCAAATTTTATGTTCAATGGGATTTCTGAATTCCGCGTGCCCCGGGAATCCTGAATTTGGTGTTCCCCATGAACGTGGAACCTCCCTCGATTCCTGAATTCCGTGTAGCCCGGGAATCCCGAATTCCGTGTGCCCCAGGAATCCTGAATTCCATGTTCCCTGGGAATCCTGAACTTCGCCTCTCCCTGCCCTTTTCAGATATGGGCTGCCGCTGTCCTGTCCTCACTGTTTTCTTCATTACTGCTCACCATTTTCTCCATGCTGCAGCCACACCCTGCTGCCTTGCCTGCCCATCCCCACAGTTCCACCTCCTGCGAAACTTCTGATACATCTTGAAAATTCTCATACATCTCAAACTTCTGAAACATCTCAAACTCCTGAAACATCTCAAACTCCTGGTACATCTCACCGTCCTGGACTGTGATGGTGATGACAAGGGTCCCAGGATGAGGGAAGAGCTGAGAATCTTGGCTCCATGTTTCAGAAGATTGATTTATTATTTTATGATATATATTATATTAAAACTATACAAAAAGAATAGAATAATGGATTTTCTCAGAAGACTTGAAAGGAAAGGAATGGAATGATAATAAACTCTTGTGACTGACCAGAGAGTCCGAGACAGCTGGATTGCGATTGGCCATTAATTAAAACCAACCACATGAGACCAATCAAAGATGCACCTGTTGCATTCCAGAGCAGCAGATAATCATTGTTTACATTTGGTTTCTGAGGCCTCTCAGCTTCTCAGGAGAAAAAGATCTTAACGAAAGAATTTGTCATAAAATATGTCTGTGACAGGCTACTGTGGCTGTTATCCAGTTTGCTTTACAGGTTAATAAGGTGAGCAATTCATGGATTTTTAATTTCCTCTGGAAGGCAGGCACATGGATTCAGAGCTATCACACCCTATCTGTATGGTTTTGGGGTCACTTTAATAATGGCACCCACTGTGAGGAAATGACACCAGGGGAAATTTTCTCCCAACCCTTCACCCAGCTCTTTGGGTCTGCCCCACCAGTTTTTGAAGGGATCAGATCCATTCTAAATGCTAATGATATCATACCGTTGCTGGTGTTGCTGATATGCCTGTTAACCCTTTTTATTTAGCATTCAGAGATAAGGGAAGGCTGACTTGGATAACCACCCTGACACCTGTGGTAATCACATATCCTCTGAACAGAGAGAGACAGAGCTTTCCCAGGATTTCCTGGGGAACTGTGGGAAACTTACAGAAAATAATTCAAACAATCATTATCTCTCTTTCTGTAACTGTTGTTTATGGGTATGGTTCTCCACTGTGTGCTATTCATAGTTCACTAATAGTGTGAGAGGTTTTTTTACTTTGAGACCAACAGGTCTCACCTTAGTGAGTCACATTATAACAAGACCTGCTATTTTCATTAGACGCTTTTTGCCTCCTGATCCACCTGAGGACTGGAGTCTTTCATTCCGTCCCTGACTCCACAGCGCCATCCGGTGAACACTGACGTGTGCTGCAGCCTAGGCTGGAGGCACAGGGTCTGCTGGACCCCGATGTTTGGTGCAGCCGAGGCTGAAGAAACAGGACCCTAAGGGATCCGGCCGAGTTCACAGCTGAGGCTGAACATGGGGGAGGTCTGGTGACCCCTCGTGGAATCGCAGGACAACCAGGACACGTCTTCCTGCCCAGCACAGATACCTGTGAGACTTTCTTGTCAGACTTTCATCCTTCCCAACAGAAGTGGGTTTCCCATCCCACCCTCCCATGTCTGCCCCATGGTCACACAGACAGAGCCACAGGTCAGCCCGTGGGGTGCACCCTCTCTGTCCAGCTGGGGGACGTTGGGCTCTGACTTTGGGGGCTGTGACTCGCACTGGTGCTGCACTGATCTTCCTCACCTCCTCCCTCATCTCCCTCATCCCCTCTCTGAGTTCCTTAACTGCAGCAGAGACATGAGCCTCCATGGGGCCGTTGATCACACTCTCATAATTTCTGTGAAAAACACCAATCACTTGTTTTTTGAATTTTAAAAGTTTAATAGCAATAAAATAGTTATGAAAATAGTAATATAATTAAAGTAATAAAAACTCGGACAATTGGGATTAGGACAATAGGACAATACTAGACAATAAAAACAAATAGTCATGAAGAGGCCAGGTACCTCTCTCTGGGCAAATTGAGCCCAAAAAAGGGATACAAGTTAACTGAGGATTAACCCTTTAAAGCAATAGCCTGTTGCTTATTCATACACCTCATCCATGATGCATAAAATCCATTCAAACAAAGGATTCTGTTTGGTCAGTGTCAAATTCTTCCTCTTAATCCTGATGGTGTCCTCAGGAATGAATGAGGCAGGAAGAAGTTCGTTTCTTCTGATAATGGAGCAATAAATTCTCTTTCTCTGAAAGATCTGGGTGTCCTGTGGCTGCTATCTGGTGTGAGTACCTCATTCTTTAAAAAAAAATATCCCACTCTCGTGGTTTGAGAGGAAGTAGGTCTTTTTTGGGATGCTGTGGTCAAACCAATAGGTGCTCAGGTTTGAATATTGGCACCTGGTGTGGCCACTGAGGACATGGACATGCCTCTGAGAACACAGGGGGTTAAAAGCTGAGAACTCCTGGGGGAAAACTCTCTTGGTTCTGGTCCGTGAAAGAGCTCAGAGCTTCTCTGCCTGGCTCCGAGCTGGGCGGGGCAGGGGAAGCCACGAGGCCTGGGTGAGGTGGGCCGGGGGGGGGCCTGGACAGAGAGGGGAGAAGGCCCTGCAAGATGGAAGGGTGGAGGAACCCTGAGAGCCATCGGGCAGCCTCTTCTCAGGAGAGAGAGGGAGAGAGAGCTGGTGTCTGTGCTGTGCCACCTTGAGATTTGAGAGCACGGCCAGCGGAGGAGGAGAAGGGGGAGCAGGGAGAAGGTGCCAGCAGGGCAGCCATGGGAGTTCTGCACAGGCCGAGCCTGAGACTTAGAACCCTTTTTTGGATAATGGGAACCTTACAAATGCTGAATCCTCCTGGAGTTGAATGAGGAGAGAAATAGAGATGGAATAGCAGGAAATGGGCAAGTGTGATGAAAGTCCGTGCAAGTGAAAGATGCCAGCTGAGTTGAGAAGAATTTTAGGTGGGAGGAGCTGATGGAGTGGCCTTTGGCTGGACTTTTCTTGTATAGCCATGGACAGAACCATTTTTTTCTGTGACACAGAGACTGCATCTAGGGGAAGGCAATGGCTTGGAGCCAAGAGAGTGCAGTGATGTGATGGAAGGCGTGAACAGAGACGACGACGGGTGAGGAGGGTGGTGGTGGTGCCCTCCAGGAAGAAGAAGAGGATCTCTGTTCTCGAGACACCTCGGCCCCAGGGGGTGAAATTTGGGGGGGACCCGTGTCCCAAAAGTGAGAGACTGTGCTTTTTTGGAACTAGGCAAAGCATCCTTGAAAAGGAAAACCCTAGAAGCAGCTCTGGTTCTCAGTGGTGAGAACACTGGGCATGGAAGGAAGAGGTCACGATGGCAAATGTTCTCTGGGCAGTGCCACGTGTGACATGGAAACACAAGAGGTTTCAGCTGTGCTTCCAGGGGAAGCCCATGGTGCAAGAGAAACTCTTCTCTCCTTGATGAACCGAAAATTGATTATCTAAAGAGTAGTGATAGACTGAGAGTTGATGATCTGAAGAGTAAATGCATTAGAAATTTAGTAGAAAGAAGAATGTTTTTAGGAAGTTTTCATTCCGAGTTCTATGTATTTCTCTTTATATATAGTTGTAAGTTAATAATTTTTTTTCCCTTTTATTCCTAAGCTGGAGCCTGCTTTGCTCTATTTCTGATCCCATCTTACAGCAGACACCAAAGAGAAAGTATTTTCATGGAGGCACTAGCATTGCGCCAAAGTCTAACCACGACAGCCACTTAAATCGACTTTGGAAAAGAACCCATTTGTAAATTTTCTCCCTAATTTACCCCAAACCAAACACATAAACGGATAGATTTTATTGCACCACTGTGCAGATAGAAGGAATTATCAATAACCAACATCAGTATCAAATATTCTATCAAAATGCTGGTCATCAATAACAATGTGAAAAACCCAATACAAAACTGCAGAAGCCAGTTAATATAATATTTATAATATATATATTTATATATATTTATTTATATATATTTATATATATTTATAATATATATATTTATAATATATATATAAAATATAATCATTTATAACCTGGCTCTGCTGCAGGCACAGCGGAAAGCTGAAAGCTGCAAGGCACTGAGGGGCCCATTCACCCCCAACCCACCCCCACCTCCATCAGTGTCCCTAATCCCAAGCAGGGAGGGGACAGGTGACACCAGCCATGTCCCCAATGATGTCACCGCCCTGATGATGTCCCCCTCCCACCACGGCTTTCTCTCTCACCCTGCATCCCCTCCCCGATGACATCGCAGCAGTGACATCGCTGTCCTGAAGCAGCTTCTCGATGTCCACGATGACTCTTTCCCACCAGTCGGACACCAGTCGGCCACCATAGGAACTGGAGAGGCAGGCCCGGATGTTACAAAGCATCCCCTCCAGGTGCTCTGTGAACAGGCGGGTGCTGGCCACCCACAACCGCCTGGCTTCAGCCACCTTAGCCACCAAGTCCTCAGGGACAACGGGGGACGCCTCCTCTGTCCCCTCCAGGGCGGCCTCGATCTCCTCGAGCAGGCGCTGCAGCTCCAGGAGGAACATGCTAGCTCTGTTACACTGGGTCACCAAGCTCTTCACCAGCTTCAGGGCCACCTTCAACTGCTCTGCCTTCTTGGTGGCCGCCCTCGCCCGGTTCTTGGCCACAAAGCCTTCTCTCACAGCCTTGCTGTCTGCCTTCACCTTCCTGGCCCTCTCATGCGCAGCCTCCACCAAGGCCACCTGCTCACCGCTCGGCGTCACCGGCAGCTGCAGGACCACGTTGGCCAGGCTGGCCCCAGAACCCAAGCACTGGGTGACCTTGTTCATCAGGTCCCCACCCTGGGCAATGGCAGTGGCCTTGTCTGCGGCGGTGGCTGCGGCAGTGGCCTCTTCCCTGCAGGTGCTGTGGAGCTCAGAGACCTTCCGGAGCAGCCGGGCCCAGCTCTCCCTGAGCGCAGGCACCGACTCCTGCAAGGCGCCGGCCAAGGTTCTCACATCGGCCCAGGTGGGCCCAGGAGTGGCTTTGCAGGCGGCCAGGGGCGGGCCCAGGGAGGGGACACCGCGCTGGCCCAGGGTGTCCATGAGCAGCCAGGTGAATCTGATCAGGGCGTCGTGCAGGGACTTTGGGTAAACGGGCTGCCCCATGTCCATGTACGGCCTGGTCATTTTGACCATCTTAGACAGGATGGCCACTATGGACACCATCGCCTCCAGCACCTGCAGAGGGGACAGGGGAGGTGTCAGGGACCTGGTGGCCCCTGTGCCCTCCCTGAGTCCCCTCTGCCCCTCCCTGGAGGGCTCTGCTGTCCCCTCTGTCCCTCCCTTGTCCCCTCCGCCACCCCCTGCCACCACACTCGTAGCCCCTGCTGCCCCCCGCTATCCCTTCTGCCATCCCCCGTGCCCCCTCCCCCGCAGTGTCCCCCCCATCCCTCACTGTCCCCTCCACCCCTCTGTCCCCTCTCCCCTTCCTGCCACTCCCTCCTGTCCCCTTTGCCAACCCTGTCCCCTCCCGCCACCCCCCGTCTCCCCCCCATCCCCCACTCTTCCTTCCCCCGCCCGTGTCCCCTCCCCACCCCGTCCCCGCTGTTCCCCCCCGTGTCCCCTCTCCCCTCTCCTGTCCCACCTCTTTGCGCTCCATCCTCACTGGGGACACCTTGGGGACGCTCCGGTGCCGAACGAGCCCCGGGACCGGCGCCGATCCCGGCCCAGAACCGGCCCCGGCGGCGGCGCGCGCGGGAACGGCGGAGCCGCCTCAGGACAGCGCCGGAAATGGGGCGGGGCGGTGTGACGTCACCGGAAACAGACAGCGGTGCATTGTGGGCATTGTGGTCCCGGCGGGGCCCGGCGGTGGCGGGGCGGGAATTTGGGGGCGCCGAGGGAGCCCCGGGACCCCCCCGGCAGCGCGGGATGGGCGGCAGCGAGCGCGGTCAGCACCGGGAGCGGCGGGGGCGGTGAGGAGGGACTGAGGGGGATCCTGTGGGAGTTTGGGGATCGTGAGGGGGTCTGGGGGATCGTGAGGGAGAATTGGGTGTCCTGAGGGAGAACTGGGGATCCCGAGGGGATTTAGGGTTCCTGAGGGGGTTTTGGGCGTCATGAGGGAGTTTGGGGGAGTCGTGAGGGGATGCGTGGGGATGTGAGGGGTCACGAGAGGATTTGGGGAATCCTGAGTTGATTTGGGGGGTTTTGGAGGCTTCTGAGGGAGTTCGGGTGGTCCTAAGGGGGAACCGGGGGTCCTGAGGGGATTTTGGAGGATCTGAGGGCTCTGGGGGTTCGTGAGGGGATGTGAGGGGTCCTGAGGGGATCTGGGGGGTCCTGAGGGGGTTTGGGGGGTCGTGAGGGAGAATCGGGGTCCTGAGGGGGTTTGGGGGGGATTGTGAGTGGATGTGAGGGGGATTTGGGGGGGGTCTTGAGTGGATGTGAGGGGTCACGAGAGGATTTGGGGAATCCTGAGTGGATTTGGGGGGTTTTGGAGGCTTCTGAGGGAGTTCGGGTGGTCCTGAGGGGGAACCGGGGGTCCTGAGGGGATTTTGGAGGATCTGAGGGCTCTGGGGGGTTCGTGAGGGGATTTGAGGGGTCCTGAGGGGATTTGGGAGGTCCTGAGGGGGTTTGGGGTGGTCCTGAGGGGATTTGGGGGGGTCGTGAGGGAGAATTGGGGGTCCTGAGGGGATTTGGGGGGTCCTGAGGGGGTTTGGGGGGTTCTGAGGGGGTTTGGGGGGGTTCTGAGGGGGTTTGGGGGGGTCCTGAGGGGATTTGGGGGGGTCGTGAGGGAGAATTGGGGGTCCTGAGGGGGTTTGGGGGGGTCCTGAGGGAGAATCGGGGTCCTGAGGGGATTTGGGAGGTCCTGAGGGGGTTTGGGGTGGTCCTGAGGGGATTTGGGGGGGTCCTGAGGGAGAATTGGGGGTCCTGAGGGGGTTTGGGGTGGTCCTGAGGGGGAATCGGGGTCCTGAGGGGATTTGGGGTGGTCCTGAGGGGGTTTGGGGGGATTGTGAGGGAGAATTGGGGGTCCTGAGGGGATTTGGGAGGTCCTGAGGGGGTTTGGGGTGGTCCTGAGGGGATTTGGGAGGTCCTGAGGGGGTTTGGGGGGATTGTGAGGTAGAATTGGGGTCCTGAGGGGGTTTGGGGTGATCCTGAGGGAGAATCGGGGTCCTGAGGGGATTTGGGGTGGTCCTGAGGGAGAATCGGGGTCCTGAGGGGGATTTGGGGGGGTCTTGAGCGTATGTGAGGGGTCACGAGAGGATTTGGGGAATTCTGAGTGGATTCGGGGGGTTTTGGAGGCTTCTGAGGGAGTTTGGGTGGTCCTGAGGGGGAACCGGGGGTCCTGAGGGGATTTTGGCGGGTCTGAGGGCTCTGGGGGTTCGTGAGGGGATGTGAGGGGTCCTGAGGGGATTTGGGAGGTCCTGAGGGGGTTTGGGGTGGTCCTGAGGGAGAATCGGGGTCCTGAGGGGGTTTGGGGGGGATTGTGAGGGGATGTGAGGGGGATTTGGGGGGGGTCTTGAGTGGATGTGAGGGGTCACGAGAGGATTTGGGGAATTCTGAGTGGATTTGGGGGGGTTTTGGAGGCTTCTGAGGGAGTTCGGGTGGTCCTGAGGGGGAACCGGGGGTCCTGAGGGGATTTTGGAGGATCTGAGGGCTCTGGGGGTTCGTGAGGGGATGTGAGGGGTCCTGAGGGGGTTTGGGAGGTCCTGAGGGGGTTTGGGGGGTTATGAAGGGATTTTGGGGGGTTCTGAAGGGGTTTGGGGGGGTCCTGAGGGGATTTGGGAGGTCCTGAGGGGGTTTGGGAAGTCCTGAGGGGGTTTGGGGGGGTCGTGAGGGAGAATTGGGGGTCCTGAGGGGATTTGGGGGGGTCGTGAGGGAGAATTGGGGGTCCTGAGGGGATTTGGGAGGTCCTGAGGGGGTTTGGGGTGGTCCTGAGGGAGAATCGGGGTCCTGAGGGGGTTTGGGGTGGTCCTGAGGGAGAATCGGGGTCCTGAGGGGATTTGGGAGGTCCTGAGGGGGTTTGGGGTGGTCCTGAGGGGATTTGGGGGGGGTCCTGAGGAGATTTGGGGGGTCCTGAGGGGGTTTGGGGTGGTCCTGAGGGAGAATCGGGGTCCTGAGGGGATCTGGGGGGTTCTGAGGGGGTTTGGGGTGGTCCTGAGGGGGTTTGGGGTGGTCCTGAGGGAGAATCGGGGTCCTGAGGGGGTTTGGGGGGATTGTGAGGGGATGTGAGGGGGATTTGGGGGGGGGTCTTGAGTGGATGTGAGGGGTCACGAGAGGATTTGGGGAATTCTGAGTGGATTCGGGGCCTTTTGGAGGGTTCTGAGGGGGTTTGGGGGGTCCTGAGTGGGTGTGAGGGGTCATGAGGAGATGTGGGGGATCCTGAGGGGTTTTGGGGGTCCTGAGGGGATGTGAGGGGGTTTGTGGGATCTCGAGGGGGAATTGAGGGGTCATAAAGAAGTTTAAGGTGGATTTTGGGGGGGGTTCTGAGGGAAAACTGAGGGTCCTGAAGAGGTTTGGGGAGATTTTGGAGGGTTGTGAGAGAGAACTGGGGTGATTAGAGGGGGAACTGGGAACTGGGGTCCTGAGGAGTTTTGGGAGGTCTTGCAGGAATTTGGGGGAAATTTTGGGGATCCTGAGGGGATTTTGGGGGTTCCCAGGTGAATTTTGGGCCCTTTTGGGGCAATTTTGGGGGAATTTTGGAGCTTCGGAATCAAATTTTGGGGGCCCCTTCGTGGAATTTGGGGCGTTTTGGGGCTTCAGGATCAAAATTTTGGGGTCCCAGGTAGAATTTGGGGGAGTCCTGGATGAATTTGGGTAATTTGGGGGTTTCAGGATTGAATTTTGGGGTCTCAGGTGAAATTTGAGGGAGTTCCAAGTGAATTTTGGGGATCCTGAGAGGATTTCTGGGAGTCCTGGGTAAATCTTGGGCAATTTTAGGGTTTTTGGGGGGTCTTGGATCAAAATTTGGGGGTTCCAGGTAAGATTTGGGGGATTCTGGTTGAAATTTTGGGGTGAATTTTGGGCAATTTAAGGGGGATTTTGGGGCATCTAGATCAAATTTTGGGAGTCCCAGGTGAAATCTGGGGGGTCCTGGTTGGAAATTTGGGGGTTCTAACCCAAAATTTGGAGTTTCAAGCCCAAAGCCGCTGGAAAACGCTGAAATTTGAGGTAAAACCGCTGGATTTTGGGGTGTTTTGGGGTAAAAATTCTGGATTTGGGGGGTTTTTGGAGTAAACCCGCCAGATTTGGGGGTTTTAGGGAGGATAAAACCAAAATATTTTGGGGTTGTTTGGGGTAAAAATTCCGGATTTTGGGTTTTTTAGACAAACCCGCCAGATTTTTGGGGTTTTGGGGTAAAACCGTCTGATTTTTGTGGGTTTTTTTGGGGTAAAAATTCCAGATTTTGGGCGAAACCCACTGGATTTTGGTTTTTATTTCTGCTAAACCTGACAGATTTGGGGTTTTTTGGGGCTAAAACCGCCGTATTTTCGGTTTTTCTTGGGGTAAAAATTCCGGATTTTGGGGTAAACCTGTTGGATTTTGGAGTTTTGGGGTAAAACCGCCAGATTTGGGGGTAAAACCGCCGGACATGGGAGTTTTGGGGAAACCCGCCGGATTTTGGGGTTATTTTTGTATAAAACCGTCCGGTTTTCGTTGTTTGTGGGGTAAAACCGTCAGATTTTTGGTGATTTTTGGGCTAAACCCGCCGGATTTTGGGTCTTTTTTGGGGTAAAACTTCCGGATTTGGGGGTTATTGGGGTTTTTTGAGGCAGCGGATTTTTGGGGGTGGGGGGTCCCGGGGAGCGGCAACTCTCGGTACTCCCCTCTCTGTACTGGTTTGTACTGGGAGGCTTTGGGGCACAGGGTGGGGGTCGGGATGCGGCGCTGGGAGAGACTGGGAGTCACTGGGTTTCAACTGGGAGGGCACTGGGCCATACTGGGATGAACTGGGAGCGCATTGGGATGGACTGGGAGGAGTTTCGGTGTTACTGGAGGGCGCTGGGAACAACTGGGAGAGGAGCGCTCCATATTGGGAGTTACTGGGAGACACTGGGCCTGCTTTGCCCCGCCTCTTCCTTCCTATTGGTCCGTTCCCTCATTCCTGTGCTTCTATTGGTTATTCCCACTGTCACTCACAGCATCATTCCCACCTCTCTTTTCCCGCCCTGCTCTCCCATTGGCCGGCGCTGGCAGGGGCGTGTCCAGGCGCGGCATGGCGGGAAGCGGGTGAGGGGAAGGAAAAGCGGGGCCGGAATTTTGGGGCAACTTTTGTGCAAAACGGGTCCGGGAACGCTCGAAAGGAGCCGGGCAAGGCTTGCGAGGGTTCCGGGCAGATTTTGGGGCGGTTTCGGGGCAAACCCAGCGGTTTCGGACCGGTTCTGAGGGAAAGCCGGGAGGTGGGGGGAGCTCCGCCATCCCTGAGGGGATTCAGGCTCCTGAGGGGGATTTGGGGGATCCTTGAGGGGTTTTTGAGGGTCCCTGAGGGATCCGGCGGGTCCTGAGGGGGATTTGGGGGATCCTTGAGGGGTTTTATGGGGTCGTGATGGGGATTTGGGGGTTCCTGAAGGGATTTTGGGGGTTCTGAGGGGATTCGGGAGGTCCTGAGGGGGATTTGGGGATCCTTGAGGGGTTTTTGAGGGTCCCTGAGGGATCCGACAGGTCCTGAGGGGGATTTGGAGGGTCCTTGAGGGGTTTTTGAGGGTCCTGAGAGGATTTGGGAGGTCCTTGAGAGAGTTTGGGGGGGTTGTTGTGGGGGTTTGGGGGCTCTTTGAGGGATCTGGGGGGTCCTTGAGGGGTTTTATGGGGTCGTGATGGGGATTTGGGGGTTCCTGAAGGGATTTTGGGGGTTCTGAGGGGATTCGGGAGGTCCTGAGGGGGATTTGGGGGATCCCTGAGTGGTTTTTGAGGGTCCCTGAGGGATCCGGCGGGTCCTGAGGGGGATTTGGGGGATCCTTGAGGGGTTTTTGAGGGTCCCTGAGGGATCCGGCGGGTCCTGAGGGGGATTTGGAGGGTCCTTGAGGGGCTTTGGAGGGTCCTGAGAGGATTTGGGAGGTCCTTGAGGGAGTTTGGGGGGGGTTGTTGTGGGGATTTGGGGGCTCTTTGAGGGATCTGGGGGGTCCTTGAGGGGGTTTGGGGGATCCTGAGGGGTTTTATGGGGTCCTTGAAGAAGTGAGGGGTTTTAGAGGCTCGTGGGGGGAATCTGGGGGGTCCTTGAGGGGTTTTATGGGGTCGTGATGGGGATTTGGGGGTTCTGAGGGGATTCGGGAGGTCCTGAGGGGGATTTGGGGGATCCTTGAGGGGTTTTTGAGGGTCCCTGAGGGATCCGGCGGGTCCTGAGGGGGATTTGGGGGATCCTTGAGGGGTTTTTGAGGGTCCCTGAGGGATCCGGCGGGTCCTGAGGGGGATTTGGGGGATCCTTGAGGGGTTTTTGAGGGTCCCTGAGGGATCCGGCGGGTCCTGAGGGGGATTTGGGGGATCCTTGAGGGGTTTTTGAGGGTCCCTGAGGGATCCGACGGGTCCTGAGGGGGATTTGGGGGATCCTTGAGGGGCTTTGGAGGGTCCTGAGAGGATTTGGGAGGTCCTTGAGGGAGTTTGGGGGGGTTGTTGTGGGGGTTTGGGGGCTCTTTGAGGGATCTGGGGGATCCTTGAGAGGTTTTATGGGGTCGTAGTGGGGATTTGGGGGTTCCTGAAGGGATTTTGGGGGTTCTGAGGGGATTCGGGAGGTCCTGAGGGGGATTTGGGGGATCCTTGAGAGGTTTTTGAGGGTCCCTGAGGGATCCGGCGGGTCCTGAGGGGGATTTGGAGGGTCCTGAGAGGATTTGGGAGGTCCTTGAGGGAGTTTGGGGGGGGTTGTTGTGGGGGTTTGGGGGCTCTTTGAGGGATCTGGGGGATCCTTGAGGGGTTTTATGGGGTCGTGATGGGGATTTGGGGGTTCCTGAAGGGATTTTGGGGGTTCTGAGGGGATTCGGGAGGTCCTGAGGGGGATTTGGGGATCCTTGAGGAGTTTTTAGCGGATCCCTCAGGGTTTTTGTGGGGTCCTTGAGGAAGTGAGGGGCTTTGGAGGGTCCTGAGGGGGATTTGGGGGGTTCTTGAGGGGCTTTTAGGGTCCTTGGAGGGTCCTGAGGGGATTTAGGAGGTGTCGAGCGGCAATTTGGGATCCGTGAGGAGGTTTTGGGTGTTCCTGATTAAATTTTGGGGTTCCCATAAGGGGTTTGGGGGCTCCTGTCGGAATTTTGGCTTCTTTGATTTAATTTTGGGGTTCCCTGAGGGGGTTTTGGGTGTCCCTGATTTAATTTTGAGTGTCCTTGATTGGATTTTGGGGGCTTCTGATTGAATTTTGGGTGTCCCTGAGGGAGTTTTTGGGGTTCCTGATTGAATTTTGGGGTCCTTGATTGAATCTTGGATGTCCCTAATTAAAATTTTGTCACCCTAATTAAAGTTTGGGGTTCCCTGATTGAATTTTAAGTGTCCCAACTTGACTATTGGGTTGCCTGATTAAATTTTGGGATCTCTAATTAAATTTTGGGATCGTCCCAGTGACCTCAAACCCCGTCCCAGTTCGTCCCAGTAACCTCCAACCCCGTCCCAGTTCATCCCAGTGACCTCAAACCCCATCCCAGTGACCTCCAACCCTGTCCCAGTTCATCCCAGTGACCTCAAACCCCGTCCCAGTTCATCCCAGTGACCTCCAACCCCGTCCCAGTTCATCCCAGTGACCTCAAACCCCATCCCAGTGACCTCCAACCCCGTCCCAGTTCATCCCAGTGACCTCCAACCCCGTCCCAGTTCGTCCCAGTAACTTCCAACCCCGTCCCAGTTCGTCCCAGTGACCTCAAACCCCGTCCCAGTGACCTCCAACCCCGTCCCAGTTTGTCCCAGTGGCCTCCAACCCCGTCCCAGTTTGTCCCAGTGACCTCAAACCTCGTCCCAGTGACCTCAAACCCCGTCCCAGTTCGTCCCAGTGACCTCAAACCTCGTCCCAGTGACCTCCAACCCCGTCCCAGTTTGTCCCAGTGACCTCAAACCCCGTCCCAGTTCGTCCCAGTGACCTCCAACCCCATCCCAGTTCATCCCAGTGACCTCCAACCCCATCCCAGTTCGTCCCAGTGACCTCCAACCCCATCCCAGTTCGTCCCAGTGACCTCAAACCCTGTCCCAGTGACCTCCAACCCTGTCCCAGTTCGTCCCAGTGACCTCCAACCCTGTCCCAGTTCGTCCCCGTGACCTCCAACCCCATCCCAGTTCGTCCCAGTGACCTCAAACCCTGTCCCAGTGACCTCCAACCCCATCCCAGTGACCTCCAACCCCGTCCCAGTTCATCCCAGTGACCTCCAACCCTGTCCCAGTTTGTCCCAGTGACCTCAAACCTCGTCCCAGTGACCTCCAACCCCGTCCCAGTTCATCCCAGTGACCTCCAACCCTGTCCCAGTTCATCCCAGTGACCTCCAACCCCGTCCCAGTTCATCCCAGTGACCTCAAACCCCATCCCAGTGACCTCCAACCCTGTCCCAGTTTGTCCCAGTGACCTCCAACCCCGTCCCAGTTCATTCCAGTGACCTCAAACCCCATCCCAGTTCGTCCCAGTGACCTCCAACCCCATCCCAGTGACCTCCAACCCTGTCCCAGTTCATCCCAGTGACCTCCAACCCCGTCCCAGTTCGTCCCAGTGACCTCAAACCCCATCCCAGTGACCTCCAACCCCGTCCCAGTTCGTCCCAGTGACCTCAAACCTCGTCCCAGTTCATCCCAGTGACCTCCAACCCCATCCCAGTGACCTCCAACCCCTCCCAGTTCATCCCAGTGACCTCCAACCCCGTCCCAGTTCGTCCCAGTGACCTCCAACCCCGTCCCAGTTCGTCCCAGTGACCTCAAACCCCATCCCAGTGACCTCCAACCCCGTCCCAGTTCATCCCAGTGACCTCCAACCCCATCCCAATTCGTCCCAGTAACCTCCAACCCCGTCCCAGTTCGTCCCAGTGACCCCACCCCCCCAGCCCCGCCCCTAAATGATCTCATCCAGCTGGAGGAGCTGCAGATCCTATTGGACACTTACCCAGCCCCCAGCGGGTCAGTATCCAGGCCCACCAGCCAATCAGGTACAAGACCACGCCCCCTATGGACCCACCCTCCCAAACCCCCTCAGGACACCCCAAACCCCCTCAGGACCCCCCCACATCTCCTCAGGACACCCCAAACCCCCTCAGGACCCCCCCAAATCCCCTCAGAATTCCCCAAACCTCCTCAGGACCCCCCCAAATCCCCTCAGAATTCCCCAAACCCCCTCACGACCCCCCAAATCCCCTCAGGATTAGCCAAATCCCCTCAGGACCCCTCACGACCCCCCAAATCCCCTCAGGATTAGCCAAACCCCCTCAGGACCCCTCACGACCCCCCAAATCCTCTCAGGATTCCCCAAACCCCCTCAGGACCCCCCCAAATCCCCTCAGGATTCCCCAAACCCCCTCAGGACCCCCCCAAATCCCCTCAGAATTCCCCAAACCCCCTCAGGACCCCTCACGACCCCCCAGATCCCCTCAGGATTCCCCAAACCCCCTCAGGACCCCTCACGACCCCCCAGATCCCCTCAGGATTCCCCAAACCCCCTCAGGACCCCTCACGACCCCCCAGATCCCCTCAGGATTAGCCAAATCCCCTCACGACACCTCACATCCCCCCAGGATCCCCAAAACCCCCTCAGGACCCTCCAAAACCCCACAAATCCCCTCAGGATTCTCATATCCCCTCACAACCCCTCACATATCCCCAGAATCCCCCAAACCCCCTCATATCCCCTCACAACCCCCCCAATTCTCACCCACGACACCTCCAAAGACCCTCCGGACCCCCTAAATGCTGTCAGAACGCTTCGCATCCCCCCAGGACCCTCCAAACCCACGAACAACCCCCCCAAACCCCCTCAGGACCCTCCACATCCCCTCAAAGCACCCCAAACCCCGTCCCATCCCCTCAGGACCCCCCCAAACTCCCTCAAATCACCTCAGATCCCCTCAGGATCCTCCACATTCCCTCATATCCCCCAGACCCCTCTGGAGACCCCAAGTTCTCCCTCACGACCCCCTGATCCCCTCAGGACACCCAGTTCTCCCTCAGGACCACCCCAAACCCCCTCAGGACCCCCCAAATCCCCTCAGGACCCCTCACATCCCCTCACGAACCCCCAGAGCCCTCAGATCCTCCAAAATCCCCTCAGGACCCCCGGTTCCCCCTCAGGACCACCCGAACTCCCTCAGAAGCCTCCAAAACCCCCCCAAATCAACTCAGGATTCCCCAAATCCTCTCGTGACCCCTCATATCCCCACGCATCCCCTCACGACTCCCCCAAACTCCCTCATGACGCCCAAAACCCCCTCAGGAACCCCAAATCCCCTCGGGATCCCCAGTTCTCACTCAGGACACCCAATTCTCCCTCACGATTCCCCAGACCCCCTCACGACCCCCCAAACTCCCACAGGATCCCCCTCAGTCCCTCCTCACCGCCCCCGCCGCTCCCGGTGCTGACCGCGGTCGCTGCCGCCCATCCCGCGGTGCCGGGGGGGTCCCGGGGCTCCCTCGGCGCCCCCAAATTCCCGCCCCGCCACCGCCGGGCCCCGCCGGGACCACAATGCCCACAATGCACCGCGTGTCTGTTTCCTGTGACGTCACACCGCCCCGCCCCATTTCCGGCGCTGTCCTGAGGCGGCTCCGCCGTTCCCGCGCGCGCCGCTGCCGGGGCCGGTTCTGGGCCGGGATCGGCGCCGGTCCTGGGGCTCGTTCGGCACCGGAGCGTCCCCAAGGTGTCCCCAGTGAGGATGGAGCGCAAAGAGGTGGGACAGGAGAGGGGAGAGGGGACACGGGGAGGAACAGCGGGGACGGGGTGGGGAGGGGACACGGGCGGGGGAAGGAAGAGTGGGGGATGGGGGGGAGACGGGGGGTGGCGGGAGGGGACAGGGTTGGCAAAGGGGACAGGAGGGAGTGGCAGGAAGGGGAGAGGGGACAGAGGGTACAACGGGAGGTGGTGAAAGGGGGCAGTGGGTAACGGAGGGGAACGACGGGGTGGGACAGTGGGGGGTGGCAGAGAGGACGAGGGAGTGAGAGATGGGACAGCAGAGCCCTCCAGGGAGGGGCAGAGGGGACTCAGGGAGGGCACGGGGGCCACCCTGACACCTCCCCTGTCCCCTCCCCAGCTGTCCCCGGCCCTGCTGCAGCCACAGGTCACCGCGGTGGCCATCCTGGGCGAGCTGGTGGCCACCCTGCCCAGTCTGGACAATGAGATGCTGCTGCTCAGGTCCACAGACTCCATGTACTGGGAGCTGGAGGAATTCACCTACGTCCCAGAGGAGCTCTGGGACAGCCTGTGCTGCGTTAATGACTCCTGGAGGTGCCACATTGTCAGCTGCGATGATGGTGACCCTGTCACCTCCCTGAGCCAGGCCCTGGCCGCCTGTGAGAGCACCCCAGGGACCGCCCGGAACCGTGTGACAATGGCAGCCACCGAGTGGCAGCGGTCGGTGTCTGTGCTGGTGAACAGCTGGGCCAAGCTGGCCAGGAGGGCCACCAAGCTCCACAAGGCCTGCAGGAAGGTGGCCACCAAGGCGGCCACCAAGGTGGCCACCGCCACCGCCCGGGCCAGGGAGCTGCAGGATGAGGCTGCCCGTTATGGGACAGCTCAGGAAGACATGATGGAGCTGGATCAGGCCCTGGGCGGGGAGGAGATGGCCAAGGTGGTGGCCAGGCCTGAAGCCTGGGTGAGGAGAGAGGCCATGGTGGCCACCAACAAGGCAAGAAAGGCCACCATGGTGGGACAGCGGCTGGAGGTGGCCCAGGGGCTGCTGGAGCGCTTGGTGGCCGCGTGTGACGAAGCCACTGCGTTCCCCCGGGAGCTGCAGCGCCTGCTCAGGGACATCAAGGCTGCCCTGGAGGGGACAAATGATGCCTCCCCCAATGTCCCCGAGGCCTTGGTGGCCAAGGTGGCCGTGGCAGAGAAGCTGTGGGAAGCCAACGCCCGCCTGGTCAAGGATCACCTGCTGGACACAGTTGATGACATCACCGAGTTCTATTTCACTGGTGATCCTGCCAGCCCCAGTGTCTGTGGGGCGGCTGAGCGGTGCCAAAGAGCCATCGAGGACATCCCAAGGCTCCTTCGACCCCTGGAGCGTCCCCAGGGTGTCTCCAAGGTGTCCCCAGTGAGCGTGGAGCCCCCAGAGGTGCGATGGGGGGGCGGAGAAGAGAGGGGACACTGGGTGGGGAGGGGTCAGTGGGGGATGGGGAGGGCACGGGGAGTGGTGGGAGGGGACAGGGGGTCGCAAAGGGGACAGGAAGGAATAGCAGGAAGGGCGGAGGTGACGGGGGGCGGGGGAAGTGGGGGGTTGGGGCAGTGGGGGATGGGTGGGATAGGGGGGGAGGAGGGGACATGGGGGCTGGTGGGAGCTGGAAGGAGCTAAGAGTGTGGTGCCAGGGGGTGGCAGAGGGGACAGGAGGGGCTACGAGGAGAGGGGCAGGGGGTGGCACAGGGAACAAGAGGCTGACAAAGGGACGGAGGGGACCCCTCGGGGACAAGGGGCCACCACAGGAGGCCGTAAATGCCACCAGGTCCCTGACACCTCCCCTGTCCCCTCCCCAGCTGTCCCCAGCCCTGCTGCAGCCACAGGTCACCGTGGTGGCCACCCTGGGTGAGCTGCTGGCCACCCTGCCCCAGCTGGACGAGGAGATGCTGCTCATGTTCCCATTGTGCGTGTACTGGTTCCTGGAGGATTTCACCAATGAGCTTTGGAGCACCCTGTACCACACTGATGACACCTGGATGTGCTGCAATGTCACCTCCAATGATGAAGACCCTGTCACCTTCCTGAGCCAGGCCCTGGCCGCCTATGAGAGCACCCAATGGACCCCATGGGACAGTGTGACAATGGCAGCCAGGAAGTGGCAGCGGTCGGTGGCTGTGCTTGTGGACAGCTGGGTCCAGCTGGCCAGGAAAGCCACCAAGCTCTGCAACAGCTGCAGGAAGGTGGTCACTGAGGCAGCCAAAATGGCGGCCACCGCCATTGCCCGGGCCAGGGAGCTGCAGGACGAGGCTGCCCATGATGGGACAGCTCAGGAAAACATGGTGGAGCTGGGTCAGGCCCTGGGCAGGGAGGAGGAGGCCGAGGTGATGGCTGGGCATGAAGCCCAGGTGAGGAGACAGGCCATGGTGGCCACCAACAAGGCAAGAAAGGCCACCATACTGGGACAGCGGGTGGAGGCGGCCCTGGGGCTGTTGGAGCGCTTGGTGGCCGCGTGTGACGAAGCCACAGCGTTCCCCCGGGAGCTGCAGCGCAGGGTCAGGGACATCAAGGCTGCCCTGAAGGGGACAAATGAGGCCTCCCCTGATGTCCCCAAGGACTTGGTGGCCAAGGTGGCCCTGGCCGAGCGGCTGTGGGAGGCCAACGCCCGCCTGGCCAAGGATCACCTGCTGGGGGCTGTCGATGACATCACCGAGTTCTATTTCACTGGTGCTCCCACCATCCCCAGTGCCACTGGGGTGGCCGAGCGGTGCCAAAGAGCCATCGAGGACATCCCAAGGCTCCTTCGAGCTCCGGAGAGTCCCCAGAGTGTCCCCAAGGTGTCCCCAGTGAGCATGGAGCCCCAAGAGGTGTGACGGGGGAAGGGGGGACAGAGGGGACACTGGGGGGAAGGGGAGGGGGCAGTGGGGGATGGGGGGACACAGGGGCTGTGGGGAGGGGAAGGGGGGGTTGCAAAGGGGTTAGGAGGGAGTGGCAGGAAGGGGGGAGGTGACAGAGGGGTGTAAGGAGGGTACAACAGGGGATGGTGAAAGGGGGCAGTGGGGGACGGAGGGGACACGAAGGCTGGTGGCGGGGTGGCAGAGGAGACAGTGAGGAGGGCATGAGGGGGTGACAAAGGGACAGAGGGGGCAGCAGAGCCCTCCAGGGAGGGCACAAAGGGAACCTTGGAAGGGCACAGGGGCTACTGCAGGAGGCCACAAGTGCCACTAGGTCCCTGACACCTCTCCTGTCCCCTTCCCAGCTGCTGGAGCGGCAGGTCGCTGTGGTGGCCATTCTGGGCGAGCTGGTGGCCACCACGACCAGAATGGATGGTGACGTGATGTTGGCAGTGTCCCCAGGGTACCTGCACCCGGCCTTGGGGAGCTTCACCCATCAGCTCTCTTTCACCCTGGACCACGTTGGTCTCACCTGGTGGCGCCGCGATGATTACCCTGCCATCTCCCTGGGCCAGGTTCTGGCCGCCTATGACAGCACCCCATGGGTCACCTGGGACCATGTGACATTAATGGCCAGCCAGTGGCAGAAGTCAGTGGCCGCACTCAAGGTCAGCTGGTTGCGACTGGCCAGGAAGGCCACTGTGCTCCGCAATGCCTGCAGGGACGTGGCCAGCAGCAAGACCGCTGCCGTGGCCATGAGGAGGACCTTCAGAGAGGCCATGGAAGGGGACCTGGGAGAGGCCATGGGAGAGGACACAGGAGACACCCTGGTGGCCGCCAGCCAGATGGTCACCATGGTGAAACAGCCAGCAGAGGCGGCCCTGGGGCTGCTGGAGCGCTTGGTGGCCGCATGTGTCAAAGCCACCGCGTTCCCCCGGGAGCTGCAGCGCCTGCTCAGGGACACCAAGGCTGCCCTGAAGGGGACAAATGAGGCATCTGCCAACATCCCTGAGGGCTTGGTGGCCAAGGTGGCCGAGGCTGAGCGGCTGTGGGAGGCCAGCGCCCGCCTGGCCAAGGATCACCTGCTGGGGACACTTGAGGACATGGAGCCGCTCTTCTTCAGTTGTGACCCTGATGGCCCCAGTGGGCTCGCGGTGGCCGAGCGGTGCCAAAAAGCCATCGCGGACATCCCGAGGCTGCTTCAGGACAGCAGTGTCACCACTGTGACATCATCAGGGCAGTGACATCGTTGGGGAGATTGCTGCGGTCATCCATCCCCTCCCTGCTTGGGATTGGAGACAAATGAGGGGGATTTTGTGGGAATTTTCACTGAAATTGTCCCAAATCCTGATGCGAATTCCTGGGGTGACTAGGGACAGTTGGGGACACTGGGAACACTCACGGACACGGTGGTGGGTCAGGGGTGAATGAGCCCCCTTGGTGCCTTGCAGCAGAGGCAGTAGTCCACTGTGGCTGCAGCCTCGTTATAAATGACAATGTAATAATTAGCTTTTGTATTTCTCTATTGGCTTTTGCATATTGTTATTGATAACAAATATTTTGCTATGGTGTTTGATGATTGATAATTCCTTGAACCTGCTCGTTAGTCCAATAAAATCTCAAGACTTTCATGGACACGTCCAATGCTGTGTGAGCTTTCTGTCAGGTTTTGGGAATCCTTTACAAATCTATTTCTCACATCCCTGGGCCCCCCCCCCCCATCCCAGCGCTGTTCCCAGGGGGTCCCGTGGCTCTGGGGGGCTCAAAGGGGATGGGGCAGAACCCCCCTGCCTGGATACAATCTGAGATTTCAAACATTTCTACCTGGATATAATCTGAGATTTCAAGCATTCCTACCTGGATATAATCTGAGATTTCAAACATTCCTACCCAGATATAATCTGAGACTTCAAACATTCCTGCCTGGATATAATCTGAGATTTCAAACATTCCTACCCAGATATAATCTGAGATTTCAAACATTCCTGCCTGGATATAATCTGAGATTTCAAGCATTCCTACCCAGATATAATCTGAGACTTCAAAGATTCCTACCCGGATATAATCTGAGATTTCAAACATTCCTACCCAGATATAATCTGAGATTTCAAACATTCCTGCCTGGATACAATCTGAGATTCCAAACATTTCTACCCAGATATAATCTGATATTTCAAACATTCCTACCTGGATATGATCTCAGATTTCAAACATTCCTACCTGGATACAATCTGAGATTTCAAACATTCCTACCCGGATATAATCTGAGATTTCGAACATTCCTGCCTGGATACAATCTGAGATTTCAAACATTCCTACCCGGATATAATCTGAGATTTCAAACATTCCTACCTGGATATAATCTGAGATTTCGAACATTCCTGCCTGGATACAATCTGAGATTTCAAACATTCCTACCCGGATATAATCTGAGATTTCAAACATTCCTGCCTGGATATAATCTGAGATTTCAAGCATTCCTATCCAGATATGATCTGAGATTTCAAACATTCCTATGCAGATATGATCTGAGATTTCAAACAGTCCTATGCGGATATAATCTGAGACTTCAAACATTCCTGCCTGGATATAATCTGAGATTTCAAACATTCCTATCCGGTTATAATCTGAGATTTCAAGCATTCCTATCCGGATATGATCTGAGATTTCAAACATTCCTACCTGGATATAATCTGAGATTCCAAACATTTCTACCCAGATATAATCTGATATTTCAAACATTCCTACCTGGATACGATCTGAGATTTCAAGCATTCCTACCCAGATATAATCTGAGATTTCAAACATTCCTACCTGGATATAATCTGAGACTTCAAACATTCCTGCCTGGATACAATCTGAGATTTCAAGCATTCCTATCCGGATATGATCTGAGATTTCAAACAGTCCTATGCAGATATGATCTGAGATTTCAAACATTCCTACCTGGATATAATCTGAGACTTCAAACATTCCTACCTGGATATAATCTGAGATTTCAAACAATCCTGCCTGGATATAATCTGAGATTTCGAACATTCCTACCTGGATATGATCTGAGATTTCAAACATTCCTACCTGGATATAATCTGAGACTTCAAACATTCCTACCTGGATATAATCTGAGATTTCGAACATTCCTACCTGGATATGATCTGAGATTTCAAGCATACCTACCTGGATATAATCTGAGATTTCAAGCATAACTACCTGGATGTAATCTGAGATTTCAAACATTCCTACCTGGATACAATCTGAGATTTCAAGCATTCCTACCCAGATATAATCTGAGACTTCAAACATTCCTACCTGGATATAATCTGAGACTTCAAACATTCCTACCTGGATATAATCTGAGATTTCAAGCATTCCTAGCTGGATATAATCTGAGATTTCAAGCATAACTACCTGGATGTAATCTGAGACTTCAAACATTCCTACCTGGATATAATCTGATATTTCAAACATTCCTACCTGGATATAATCTGAGATTTCAAGCATTCCTAGCTGGATATAATCTGAGATTTCAAACATTCCTACCTGGATATAATCTGAGATTCCAAACATTTCTACCCAGATATAATCTGATATTTCAAACATTCCTACCTGGATACGATCTGAGATTTCAAGCATTCCTATCCGGATATGATCTGAGATTTCAAATATTCCTACCTGGATATAATCTAAAATTTCAAACATTCCTACCTGGATACAATCTGAGATTTCAAACATTCCTACCCGGATATGATCTGAGATTTCAAACAGTCCTATGCGGATATGATCTGAGATTTCAAACATTCCTACCCAGATATAATCTGAGACTTCAAACATTCCTGCCTGGATACAATCTGAGATTTCAAGCATTCCTACCCAGATGTAATCTGAGATTTCAAGCATTCCTGCCTGGATACAATCTGAGACTTCAAGCATTCCTACCTGGATATGATCTCAGACTTCAAACATTCCTACCTGGATATAATCTGAGATTTCAAGCATTACTATCCAGATACGATCTGAGATTTCAAACAGTCCTATGCGGATATGATCTGAGATTTCAAGCATTCCTACCCAGATATAATCTGATATTTCAAACATTCCTATGCGGATATGATCTGAGATTTCAAACATTCCTGCCTGGATACAATCTGAGATTTCAAACATTCCTACCCGGATATAATCTGAGATTTCAAACATTCCTACCTGGATATAATCTGAGATTTCAAACATTTCTACCCAGATATAATCTCAGATTTCAAACATTCCTACCCGGATATAATCTGAGATTTCAAACATTCCTACCTGGATATAATCTGAGATTTCAAACATTCCTACCTGGATATAATCTGAGATTTCAAACATTCCTACCTGGATATAATCTGAGATTTCAAGCATTCCTACCCAGATATAATCTGGAGATTCTGGAACACCAGCACGGCTTCTCCACTGGATTTCCAGAGGAACAGCAGCTGCCTCTTCCCCTGGATCTTCAGAGGATTCTGCACCTTTCTCCAGGATCCCTGCTCCAGCAGAACCACCCCTGGCACTGCAGGAGGGCTGAGCCACAATTCCAATGGCCCTGCTGCAGCACCCTGACCCACAGGGTGTCAGGTTGTGTTCTGACTCTGTCAGTGTTGGTTTGGTTCACTGCACTGTTAATTTTATCCTTTTATTTTCTTCCCTAATAAAGAACTGTTATCCCTGCTCCCATATCTTTGCCTGAGAGCCCCTTAATTCCAAATTTACAACAATTCGGAGGGAGGGGGTTTACATTTTCCATTTCAGGGGAGGCTCCTGACTTCCCCAACAGACACCTGTCTGTTCAAACCAAGACAGGGATAAAAAAGGATTTGGGCACTCAGCCAAAGAACTCACCCTTAACTTAACCCATTGTTGTCCAGTGTGGTGGACACTGAGATGGCTGGGGCCCTGTGGAGGATGGAGGCCCAGAGATAAGGGAATGCTGAGTCAGAGTAGCTAAGCCTGGAGTCTTCACTTAAGTAGTCTAGGCCTAGCTTATCTCTCTGTGACCCTATGGGGTATTTTCCCTAACCCTTACAATTGGTCAGTTTTCAATCCCTCCTAACCCTATATAAGCAGCCACCCTGGCCCATTATGGTCAGAAGAGCTGCTGTTGGAACCCTTTGTGAACTCCCTGCAAATAAACCATCGTGGAATCTCCGAGGCTGCCTTCTCCTCTCTCTCCGTCTCCTCTGTGGAAGCCACTGCGACCGGCATCTTAGCAAGTAAAGAGCTGAAATTATAAAAGAGCTGAAAATCACTGAGAGCTGATAATCACTGAGCTTGCTAAAGTCGCCAGTGTCTTGGTTTGGAAAGACAGGTGCCTGTTAAAGGAGACAGGAGCCTCCCCTGAAATGGAGAATGCAAACCCTCCCCACCCCTCCGAATTGGTATGAATAAGGGGCTCTCAGGCAAAAAACATGGGAGCAGGAAATAACAGTTCTTTAATAGGGAAAGGAAAAAATATAAAAGAAGAAAATAAAATACAACAATGCAATACACCAGAACAACACTGTCAGAGTCAGAACACAACCTGACACCCTGTGGGTCAGGGTGTTGGTAGCAGTCCAGTTGGAAAAGGGGCTGCAGTCCTCCTGGAGTGTCAGGCGTGGTTCTGTTGGAGCAGGGCAGTCCTGTAGGAAAGGGGTGTATTCTTCCTCCGCAGGTCCATGGAAGTAGCAGCAGCTGCTGTTCCTCTGGGTAGTCCAGTGGAGCAAAGGCTGTGCTGGTGTCAGAACCTTGCAGGTTATATCTGCATGGCACTGCTTGGCTCCTCCCTCTGGGTGGAGCATCTCACAATGGGATGTTATAGTTCTTATCAGTCATGGGGTGACATTCAATAGCCCCTTATCAGAAGATGTCCCCTGTTGATTATGATCACTCAGGAAGAGAGATAAGGAGCATTGCCCACTTGGCACCAGACAGCTGCCATACAGATGGCAATAGAATACATCTTGCCTTGCAATCTGGAACATCAATATAAGGACTTGATTCACTCACAAATCATTTCTTGTGTTTACCAACTGTTTCCCTGTTTACAGATTGTTTTCTGGGTGTTGGGTTCTTCAAGGGATAAATGGGTTACAGGGTGTTTTAATGGTTGGGCTTTTCTGTGAGGGTTTAATGGGTTAAAGGTTGAATGGTTTTTGGTTTTTTATAAGTTGCAGCACATAAGCATTGTGCCTGTGGCCTGAGTTCTCCCCCAGCAGACCCTGAACAGAAACGCTGCAGCTCCCGTGCAAATTCGGCCATGCTGTCGTTCATTGCCCCGTTTAGGCCCTGGAGAGGGCCCTTGCAGATGGGTGACAGAAAACAAATTACAAATTTTATTTAAGAAAGAAGGGTGATATATTACCAGATACCACATAGCCCCGGGATTGACTGGCAGGGGCCTCTCCCTGTCAGGTCTGGTGTGAAGCTGCAGCGCTGCACCGGCCAGACCCCGCGGGGGCGAGGAATTCGGGGCAGTGAGAAGACCCCGACCCGCTCTTTCCCAACGCCCTTCGTGAGGGCAGGCCTGGGTCACGGTTTGAGCCTGGAGCAATGCCCGTGCCCCCATGGAAAGACTTTCTCTCTGGTGTGAGATGTGATCAGAAACAGAGCAAAGCAGGTTCTAGTTTAGGAATAAAAGGGGAAAGATTTATTAATCTACAACTATACATAAAGAGAAACACACAGAATCTGGAATGAAAACTTTGCGTGTCACATTCTTCTTCTCTCCTTCACTAAATTTCCCATACATCTACCTTTCAGATCATCAACTCTCGGTCTATCGCTACTTTTTAGATGATCAATTCTCAGTTTATCAAGGTGAGAGGAGTCTTTCTTGCACCATGGGCTTCTCCTGGAAACACAGTTGAAATTTCTTGTGTTTCTCTGTCACATGTGGCACCACCCGGAGATTTTTTGTTATTGTGACATTTTCTTTCTATGCTCAGTGCTCTCACCACTGCGCATGGACCAGAGCTGCTTCAGGGTTTTTCTTTTTCAAGGGTGCCTTGCCCAGTTCCAAAAAAGCAGTCTTTCACTTTTGGGACACCTGTTTCCTCTAAATTTCACCCCCTGGGGCTGAGGGATCTCAAGAACAGAGATCTTTTTCTTCTGTTCTGAAGATGGAGGGCACCACCACCACTTCCCTCACCCGTCATCTCTGTTCACACGCTACATCACATCACATCACATCACACCACATCACATCAATCACATCACATCACATCATCACATCACATCACATCACATCAATCACATCACATCACATCACATCAATCACATCATCACATCACATCAATCACATCACATCACATCACATCACATCACATCACATCAATCACATCACATCACATCACATCACATCACATCAATCACATCACATCACATCACATCACATCAATCACATCACATCACATCACATCAATCACATCACATCAATCACATCACATCATCACATCACATCACATCACATCATCACATCAATCACATCAATCACATCACATCACATCACATCACATCACATCAATCACATCACATCACATCAATCACATCACATCAATCACATCACATCACATCACATCACATCAATCACATCACATCACATCAATCACATCACATCACATCATCACATCACATCACATCAATCACATCAATCACATCACATCATCACATCACATCACATCACATCAATCACATCACATCACATCATCACATCACATCACATCAATCACATCAATCACATCACATCACATCACATCACATCACATCACATCACATCATCACATCACATCACATCAATCACATCACATCACATCACATCACATCAATCACATCACATCACATCACATCAATCACATCACATCAATCACATCACATCAATCACATCACATCACATCAATCACATCACATCACATCACATCACATCACATCACATCATCACATCACATCACATCACATCAATCACATCACATCAATCACATCATCACATCACATCACATCACATCACATCACATCAATCACATCACATCAATCACATCATCACATCACATCACATCACATCACATCACATCAATCACATCACATCACATCACATCAATCACATCACATCACATCACATCACATCAATCACATCACATCAATCACATCAATCACATCACATCACATCAATCACATCAATCACATCAATCACATCACATCACATCATCACATCACATCAATCACATCAATCACATCACATCACATCAATCACATCAATCACATCACATCACATCACATCACATCACATCACATCACATCAATCACATCAATCACATCACATCACATCATCACATCACATCACATCACATCACTGCACTCTCCTGGCTCTCAGCCATTGCTTCTCTTTTAAATGCACTCTCTGTGTCACAGGAAAATGGTTCTGTCCATGGCTGTTCAAGAAAAGTCCAGCCAAAGGCCGCTCCATCAGCTCTTCTTACTTAAAATTCTTCTCGACTTCTCTCGTGGCTCATTTCTTTTTATCTTATTTATATCTCTCTTCTCATTAAACTCCAGGAGGAGTCAGCATTTGTAAGGTTCTCATCATCTAAAAAAGGGTTAAAACTTTCAGGCTCAGCCTGTGCAGAACTCTTACAGCTGCTTTGTCGGGCGCTTTCTCACCGCACCTCTTCTTTCTTTTTCTCGGCTGGCCGTGCTCTCAGCGCTGTATCCCCATCCTCAGTGGCCACACCAGGGGCCAATATTCACACCTGAGCACCTATTGGTTTGACCACAGCATCCCCAAAAAAACACCTACTTCCTCTCAAACCACGGCAGCGTGGAAAATGAATTCCACACGAACATCTGGAAGTGAGGGGTCATTGTCTCCTTACCCCTCACCCTCCCCACGTGCAGCCCAACAATTTTATATTAATATTTATTAATATATAATATAGTGACATAATTGCTATGTCACGATAATGTATGGGATTATATAAAAATTACTGGTTTATATTACTATTTTATATAAATATACATATATATTTGTATATTCTATATAAATTATATTCAAACATTCCTGAGAGTTTAGATGTCCTCTTGTTTGGTTTTAACCCCTGACTTGCCTTCACCACGTCCTATAGATTTAACCAATTTATTTCATTTCTCCTTGTGGTTCCATCGTGTCGTGTTTTCACTCTGGTGACAAGAGAAGAATTCATAAATTCTTCTTTTTTCTGCTGTTGTGGTGCTGGGATGGGACTGGTGACACTGGGACACAACTGGGAACACTGGGACAGGATGGGGGACACTGGGATGGGACTGGGAACACTGGGACACAGCTGGGAACACTGGGACTGGGACACTGGGATGGAACTGGGGACACTGGCATGGGACTGGTGACACTGGGACACAACTGGGAACACTGGGACTCGGACACTGGGGCAGGATGGGGGACATTGGGATGGGACTGGTGACACTGGGATGGGCCTGGTGACACTGGGACACAACTGGGAACACTGGGACAGGGGCACTGGGATGGGACTGGGGACACTGGGATGGAGCTGGTGACACTGGGATGGGACTGGTGACACTGGGATGGGGGACACTGGGATGGGACTGGGAACACTGGGATGGGGGACATTGGGATGGGACTGGGAACACTGGGACAGGGACACTGGGGCAGGATGGGGGACACTGGGATGGGACTGGTGACACTGGGATGGGGGACACTGGGATGGGACTGGTGACAGGGGGACACAACTGGGAACACTGGGACAGGATGGGTGACACGGGCACAACTGGGAACACTGGGACTGGGCCACTGGGACAGGATGGGGGACACTGGGATGGAACTGGTGACACTGGGACAGGGACACTGGGACAGGATGGGGGACACTGGGATGGCACTGGTGACACTGGGATGGGACTGGTGACACTGGGACACAACTGGGAACACTGGGACAGGGGCACTGGGATGGGACAGGGACACTGGGATG
This sequence comes from Fringilla coelebs, assembly GCF_963513975.1. Lineage (NCBI taxonomy): Eukaryota > Metazoa > Chordata > Aves > Passeriformes > Fringillidae > Fringilla > Fringilla coelebs. Next base: position 209,477 of record NC_140057.1, on the reverse strand, counting down.
GGACTGGGGACACTGGGACACAACTGGTGACACTGGGACAGGGACACTGGGATGGGACTGGGGACACTGGGATGGCACTGGTGACACTGGGACTGGGACTGGGGACACTGGGACTGGGTTGGTGACACTGGGACAGGAACACTGGGACAGGATGGGGGACACTGGGATGGGACTGGTGACACTGGGACACAATTGGGAACACAGGGACTGGGGCACTGGGACAGGATGGGGGACACTGGGATGAGACTGAGTTGGTGACATTGGGCTGGTGGCACTGGGACAGAACTGGGGGCACTGGGCTGGTGGCACTGGGACAGAACTGGGGGCACTGGGCTGGTGGCACTGGGACAGAACTGGGGGCACTGGGGGCTGACAGCAGCTCTCTCCACAGAGAGCAGCAGGCACGACTTTCCCAGGCATTGTCCTGGGGAAGGCTGTGAGGAGATCAGAGATAAGAATGAGAAACAATTCTTATCTCCACTGGCTGCACCCCTTGGTGTGTAGCTGTCCAGGCCGGCTGTTTGTCTGTCTCTGCCCAGACAAGGGTGAGATGGGTTCGCTCCCCGGGCTCCAAAGGACGAGGCTGGACTCTCAGGTTCGGTCTTCAAGGTTGTTTATTATTTCTTATCTACAAAAATTTTCTTTCTGCCCAGCAAGGCAGCCAAAGGCACTCTGCCTGCCCACAGGGCGGTCGCATCTTTTTATAACAAAGACTACGTAAACTATATTTATCTTTTGTCTCCAATACTTATCATTTTTATTAGCAAGTGTACCTTCACTAAGAACCTATCAAAAATACCTACGTCACTCAGAAAATGGAAGACATGAAGAAGGAGGAAGAACCACGAGGCAGGCCCAACTCCCTCCATCTTGTCTCCATAACCCCCCTGTACCAAAATCTTAAAATCTGTGTTTTGACCTGTAATTGTGCTATTTCTATATCCTTTAAACCCCAGTGATTCTCATATCCCCATATACAGGTGGCACATCTCTAGAAGGATCAAAATTGAGCCACCAGGCACCTTTGGCAACATTCCAAGGCTCCTGAGCCCCCTGAGGGTTCTCTTGGTGGCTCTGGACATCAGGAGAGGTGAGCTGAGTTCCCACATATAGCAATGTGCCCCTGGTGACAAAGGGCAAAACTCTCCCTCGTCCCCTTAAAAAGGAAAAAAGCCCAGAAGTTTCTCTCCTCAGTGAGGCGAAAAGACATCTCACAGGACGTGGGGACTTCACCTCAAACTTAAGGACACCTAATTGGGCAGGAGCCAGAAAGTCCTGCCTGAGCGATTCACTGGAAAAAGGAACAAATCGCTTTTGTGGGGTGTTTTACCGGGCCAGGAGGGCCTCTCGCACCTGGATTGGTTTTTCTCTGTAAAGAGTTTTGTTCTTTTGCCTTTTATTAAAACTTCCTTGTTTCCAACACTGCCACGGAAGCCATCCTGCTGATTTTATGCCTTCTAAGGTAGCTGAGCTATCATGGGTGTGAAATAGAACTCCAAGAGCTGGTGAGACCTGGCTTGAGGAGACCACATCTCAGTTGTGCACCTGTGGAATGTGTTATGGGGATTGGTTTGCCAAAGGGTGTTGTCTTAATTGGCCATTATCTTAATTGGTGATGGTGTTTGGATTGGTTGTGCAGTTGGATCTGTCTGTATTGGACTGTCTGTAAGGGGGTGAGTTTCTTAATTAGCACAGAACAATGCAGTGTGGTAGGATAAGGTGATTGAGCAGCCTTCTGCAGGCATGGAGTCAGTGCTAATCATTACCACACCAGCCCTGGGCCCCCATCACTCAGAGCCTGAGCTGCTTGAGGTTTGTTCTGCTGGCAGCTGGGGGCACTGATGATTTTTCTTCCAGCACTGGACAGTCCTTGTTCCAATGCCCCCATTTCTTACAGGATGCACCACTCTGCTCCTTCTCCGGAGGGGAAGCTTTCTTGGGTGACTTTTCCTGAGTTGCCTTCTTGCTAGGTTGGGATGAATTCCTTCAGTTGGGCCCCTGTCTCAAAACACCTTCCAGGCAGCCTCCAGCAGTTTATCTATGTCTTGAACTCCCTTTATCTTTTCTTCTTATATCATTTGAAGCCTGACCCACACAAAACAAAACCAGATGTGCTTTACCCTCAGCTGATTCAGGATCTAGATCAGTGTATTTGATGGCATTCTGTTCACCTGTTTAAAAAATCAGTGGGTGAGCCATCACCATTTTGCCTCACTTGGTGAAGCTTTGACCAATTTACAGCTTTAGAGACCCCATGTTTTAACCCACATTCCACGAGGCTTTGATATCATTTCAGTTTTGCCATCAGCTCAGGTGTATTTCCATCCCACCCAGGGTTTCCAAGGGGAAATATCTCAGTGACAGCGCCTTGAAGCAGCTCCCTGGCTGTGCTCCCCTCAAGGAACATTGGGGTGGATTTATTGACCACTCGTCCCTCAGTGGGGTCAAGGGATGTGTCTGACACAGGGCTCAGACCAGCCCAGTCTGATTTATATCGAGGATATGTGTTGCATTGTGTTTTTATTTTGCAGGTTATTGTTTGATTTGTCCTTTTGGGTTTTTTTCTCCCCCTGTTTTAGAGGGACACAGCCCTGCCTTTGTTATTCACTTCAGCCAGGTGTAGGTTTATCTTTTTGCTACTTAGCTACTTTTCTGCCAAGTTTCAAACCCCTTCCTCCCACATCCAGCTGTTAACCCCTCCCATCCCAAGCAGTTTCCCTCCCTTGTATCCCTTGCCTTGTATTCCACCCACAGTTCTTGCATTGTATCCTCCCTTGAGACCCGCCCCCCTTTACCAGCTGCTGTTTGCCCCCAGCTCAGCGCCTGGGACTCGGGGGTGTAACATCAAATAAAGTAACCCAGTGCCACCCAGGCCTGTGCTGTGTCCTTTTGTTCCGTGCTGTGCCTCCACTGGCAGCTGGGATTCTGCGGAGCCCCAAAAAGGGGGACTGTCACCCCCCGACTGTCACCCCCCCACTGTCACCATCGAGCCGGGCCGTGCGACAGTTGGCGCCCAACGTGGGGCACTGCCTGTGACTCTAAGAGGAGCTGAGTGGCAAATTTAAACGGCTCCTGGACTCTCTCCCACTCGTCCCAATGTTTGGACGCTTACCCAGAGGCAGAGAGAGAAATCTCTCCAGAAGACCCTGAGCAGACAGCAGCGGGGAGCTGCGTGGCCGCTGCGAGCAGGGGAAGGTGCCCGCAGCAGGCCCAGTTTGCTGCTGTCCTTTTGTTCCGTGCTGCGCCTCCACTGGCAGCTGGGATTCTGCAGAGCCCCAAAAAGGGGGACTGTCACCCCACCACTGTCACCATCGAGCCGGGCCGTGTGACAGTTGGCGCCCAACGTGGGGCACTGCCTGTGACTCTAAGAGGAGCTGAACTGCAAATTTAAACGGCTCCTGGACTCTCTCCCGCCCTTCCCGGTGTTCGGACGCTTACCCAGAGGCAGAGAGAGAAATCTCTCCAGAAGACCCTGAGCAGACAGCAGCGGGGAGCTGCGTGGCCGCTGCGAGCAGGGGAAGGTGCCTGCACCAGGCCCAAGCTGTCCTTTTGTTCTGTGCTGCGCCTCCACTGGCAGCTGGGATTCTGGGGAGCCCCAAAAAGGGGGACTGTCACCCCCCCACTGTCACCATCGAGCCGGGCCGTGTGACAGATATGAATTATTTAATAAATCAATTAATTAATCTATTTATTTATCGGCTGTACCATGCACACATAAACGGATGGATTATACTGCACCAACCGGCAGCTACAGGGCCAAGCCGTGCGACAGATATGAATTAATTAACTAATTAATAAATCAATTAATCTATGTATTCATCAGCTGTACAATGCACACATAAACGGATGGATTATACTGCACCAACCGGCAGCTACAGGGAATCCCCGATAATCAATATCGGTATCGAACACCGTATCAAATGTCACCCTCAGGCTGGATGTGTATGTCACACACACGTGACCAGGGCCCAAGAAGAAAAAGGTTTTTTATTCTGCGTGTTCTCCAGTTTGTATACTCTGAACAAAGCGTGATTATAAGTCATTAACTACATCACAATAATATATTATATTCATTGGTGCAAAGCAATTAGTGTCAATATAATTAGCAAAGCTTTTACAGTAATTTAATAAGGCACGTATACAAATATACTTAGGCACATAGTTTGGGCTTACAAAAATTCCCACGGATCTTTCCTACTCGGTTTCCATTCTGACAGCCTTGCCTTCCTCCTTGCTATGGATACACTGGAAAACCATCAATTGTTATTTCTTCTATTAACTCAGCTTTGACTGCAGGCCAGCTGTCAAGCCCCTCTGTAACCAACGTGCTGGTGATTAACAGGAATGTGTAAAAGTCAATACAGAAATGCAGAAGGCAGTTATTAAACTGTCATTTATAACCCGTGTCTGCTGCAGGCACAGTGGAAAGCTGGAAGCTGCAGAGGGGACTCAGTCACCCCTGTCCCCTGTCCCTGAGTGTCCCCAGTGACATTCCCCCAGGAATTCCCACCAGGATTTTGGGGCAATTTCAGTGAAAATTCCCAGAAAAATTCCCCATATTTGTCACAAATCCTCCAAAGGGAGCGGGGAGAGGACAGGTGATGCCAGCCATGTCCCTGATGATGTCACTGCCCTGATGACCTCACATTGGTGACATCACCGTCCCTGCAGCAGATTTGGGATGTCCTTGCTGGCTCTTTGGCACCGCTCGGTCACCGCACAGGCAATGGAGCCGTCGGGGTCACCACACCTGAAGATGGTGCAGATGTCCCCAAGTGCTCCCACCAGGTAATCCCTGGCCAGGAGGTGGCCAGCCACGCACAGCCGCTGGAACGCGCCCACCTTGGCAGCCAAGGCGGCGTGGAACTCGTGGGGCGGCCCCTCTCCCCTCTTGACGGTGTCTGTGATGTCCCCGACGCGGTGCCGCAGCCCCCGGTAGAACGCTCTCGTTCTCCTGCACGCCATCACCAGGCGGTTCAGCAGCCCCAGCGCCTCCTCCGCCCGCCGCCTCATCGCGGAGACCGCCCTCGCCTGGCTCTCGGCCACCACCGTGCCTCCCACCTCCTCTCCCACCTCTAGGACACCTTCTAGGGCCTCCCTTATGGCCTCCCCCATGGCCTCCTTTATGCCCTTTTTCAGGATTTCTTCCACGGCCCCGGCCATGCCCCTGCCGGTGGCCACGTCCCTGCAGGCGTCCCGGAGCTCGGTGGCCTCCCTGCTCTGCTGGGTGTCGTCTTAGCACAACTTCGAGGGTCATTATAGCACAAGGGGTTTTATATCTCCAGGGCCTCGTACCTCCTTGAAGTTATTTCACAATGCAGCTCCTCTATGCGCTGCCTGTCCCTGGTCCTTGCAGCAGTCATCTGACTCCTCTTCCTCACAGCCAACAAACGCCAGCTGTCTTCACAGCACAGCCAACAAATGCCAGCTGTCTTCACAGCACAGCCAACAAATGCCATGTCTCTTTACAGTGCAACTAACAAACACCATCTCTCTCCACAGCACATCAACAAACACCAGCTCTCCTCACAGCACAGCCAACAAACACCATCTCTGTTCACAGCACAGCCAACAAACACCATCTCAACAAACGCCATCTCTCCTCACAGCACATCAACAAACACCATCTCTCTCCACAGCACATCAACAAACACCATCTCTCTCCACAGCACAGCCAACAAACACCATCTCTCCTCACAGCACATCAACAAACACCATCTCTCTCCACAGCACATCAACAAACACCAGCTCTGTTCACAGCACATCAACAAACACCATCTCTCTCCACAGCACATCAACAAACACCATCTCTCTCCACAGCACATCAACAAACACAAGCTCTCCTCACAGCACAGCCAACAAACACCATCTCTGTCCACAGCACATCAACAAACACCATCTCTGTTCACAGCACATCAACAAACACCATCTCTGTTCACAGCACATCAACAAACACCATCTCTGTTCACAGCACATCAACAAACACCATCTCTGTCCACAGCACATCAACAAACACCATCTCTGTTCACAGCACATCAACAAACACCATCTCTGTTCACAGCACATCAACAAACACCATCTCTGTTCACAGCACATCAACAAACACCATCTCTGTTCACAGCACATCAACAAACACCATCTCTGTCCACAGCACATCAACAAACACCATCTCTGTTCACAGCACATCAACAAACACCATCTCTGTTCACAGCACATCAACAAACACCATCTCTCCTCACAGCACATCAACAAACACCATCTCTCTCCTCAGCACAGCCAACAAACACCATCTCTCTCCACAGCACATCAACAAACACCATCTCTCTTCACAGCACATCAACAAACACCATCTCAACAAACACCATCTCTCCACAGCACATCAACAAACACCATCTCTCCTCACAGCACAGCCAACAAACACCAGCTCTGTTCACAGCACAGCCAACAAACACCATCTCTACAGCACAGCCAACAAACACCATCTCTACAGCACAGCCAACAAACACCATCTCTCCTCACAGCACAGCCAACAAACACCATCTCTCCCCACAGCACATCAACAAACACCAGCTCTCTCCTCAGCACAGCCAACAAACACCATCTCTCTCCACAGCACATCAACAAACACCAGCTCTCCTCACAGCTAGCCAGCAAGCTGCAGCTCTCTCCTCACAGCTAACCAACCTGCTCTTTTGTAGCTCTTGCCCTTATTGGATCCAGGTATGGCTTGTTAAGAGCTGGGCCTGTTTCTAATCTTTAGAAATTGGCTCTGCAGCAGCTCCTCAGCTGTGAGATTACCTGCTGCACTATTTTCTTACATCCCATCTCCCTGCTCCGCTGGGCCCAGCACTCCTCCAGCCCGGACACCCTTTTGTGCCACTCCCTGATCTCGGGGGCAGCCGGGGCCCGGCCCAGGGCGGGGAGGCTCTCAGCGAACCTGAAGTTGGCAGCGGAGAGCCAGAAGGGGTCGGCAGCCTTGTGCAGGGGGTCGTGGCAGCTTTGGGTTAACTCCTGCACGGCCTGGCGCAGGGATGGCCGCTCCCTGAGCAGCAGCACGTCCTGCCCGCCCGTCAGGGCCCTCAGCGCGTCCAGCGCGGCCACCGCGGCCACCTGGGGCTGCAGCAGGGCCGGGGACAGCTGGGGAGGGGACAGGGGGCGTGTCAGGGACCTCGGGGGGCTTGTGGCATCCTGGGGTGGCCCCCGAGGGCTCCCCTTTGTCCCCTCCGTCCCTTTGTCAGCCTCTTGTTCCCTCTGCCACCCCTGCCCCTCCCCTCACAGCCCCTCCTGTCCCCGCTGTCCCCTCTGCCGCCCACCGCCACCGCCGTGTCCCCTCCATCCCACACAGCCCCCTCCCCACACCACGTGTCCCCTCCATCCCCCACCGCCCCACCTCTTCGTCCTCCATGCTCGGCGGGGACACCCTGGGGACGCCCGTGGGTCAAACGAGCCGGGCCGATCCCGGCCCAGAACCGGCCCCGGCGGCGTCGCGGGCGGGAATGGCGAGGCCGCCTCAGGACAGCGCCGGAAATGGGCGGGGCGGTGTGACGTCACAGGAAATAGACACGCGGTGCATTGTGGGCATTGTGGTCCCGGTGCGGCCCGGCGGCGGCGGAGCGGGGCCGAGGCCGCGGGGCGGGGAGCGGGGCGGGAATTTGGGGGCGCCGAGGGAGCCCCGGGACCGCCCCGGCAGCGCGGGATGGGCGGCAGCGACCGCGGTCAGCACCGGGAGCGGCGGGGGCGGGGGGGGCGGTGAGGAGGGGCGGGGGGGGCTATGAGGGCATTGGGGTCGGCGTGAGGGGGTTTGGGGGGTCCTGAGGGATCTGGGGCTCCCTGACGGGATTTGGGGCAATACTGGGGGGTTTTGGGTAATTCCGCGGTCCCTGACTGGAGTTTGGATTTTTTGGGGGCAGTTCTGGGGGTATTTTTGGGGTATTTCGTGGTCCTTGACCGCAGTTTGGGAGGATTTGGGGTTTTTTAGGGTAATTTCAGGGCCCGGCCCCTTCCCGCGCTCCCCTTTCCGCCGCTCTCAGGCTACGCCCCCACGCTCCCCATTGGCCGCCACTCCCGGGGCCCCGCCCATTTTCCCACGCTCCCATTCCTCCCCCTGTTGCATCCCCGCCCCCTCCCCGCTCCGCCGCTCCCCATTGGCCGCCCCGCGCGGCCCCGCCTCCGTGTGGGCGTGGCTACAAGACCGATCGGCGTTTATTGAAAGGCTCCGCGCAGCGGCGGCCCCGGGGGGTGGAGCCAGCCCGGCCCCACCGGGGGGGCTCGGGGGGTCCGGGGGGGCCCGGAGGGGCCGGGGGGGCTCGGGGGGGCCCCGGGGGGTGGAGCCAGCCCGGCCCCGGCGGGGCCCAACGCGGGCCGGGGGCTCGGGGGGCCGAGGGGGGAGGGGCTGGGGGCGTTTCGGGGGGGGTTCAATCAATGGGGGGGGGGGCCCGGGGGGTGCCGTGGTGGGGGGCGGGGTCTGGTGAGTGTGGGGGGGTCCCATGGATTGGGGGATCCTGGTGAGTGTGGGGGGTCCTGGTGAGTTGGGGGGGGTCCCGTGGATTGCGGGGTCCTGGTGAGTGGGGGGCGGTGAGGGGGGGTTCCCATGGATGGGGGAGGGGCGGTGAGTGGGGGGTCCTGGCGCACTGGGGGGGTTCATGGACTGGGGGGGTCCCAGCGCTTTGGGGGGGGTCGGTGAAGGGGGGGAGGCAGTGAATGGGGGGATCCCGGTAAACTGGGGGGGGTCCCTGGTGATAACGGGGGGGGGGGGTCACAGGACCGAGCCCCAAGGGACCCCCCTGGTGCCGGGGACCCCCCTGTGCCCCCCCAGCGCTCGGAGCCCCCCCGGTCCCGGTCCCGGTTCCCCACCCCAGTCCCGGTGCTGTTCCCGGAGGTCCCGCGGCTCCGGGGGGGTCAAAGGGGAGGGGGCGGAGCCCCCGTGATGGGTGGGGGGGCACAAAGGGGGGTCCGGGCCCGGTGCTCGGGGGTCGGTACACGAGGGGGGGTCGGTCCCAGTCCCGGTGCACGGGGGTGGCGCTGCCCGGGGGGTCCCGGTGCCCGGGGGGTCCCGGGGTTCGAGGGGGGGTCCAGTCCCAGTCCCGGTGCTCGGTGAGGGGGGGTCAATGCACGGGGGGGTCCCGGTGCTCGAGGAGGGTCCAGTCCCGGTGCTGGTGCGCGAGGGGGGGCGGTGCACGGGGGAGGTCCCGGTGTTCAGTGATTCGGGGGGGTCTCCGGTGGTCCCGGTGCACGGGGGGGGGTCCCGGTGCTCGGTGATTTGTGGGGGGGGTCTCCGGTGGTGCCGGTGCCCGAGGCTGGCGATGTTTGAGGGGGGGTCCGGTGGTCCCGGTGATTCGGGGGGGGTCTCCGGTGGTCCCGGTGCACGATGGGGGGGTCAATGCTCGAGGGGGGGTCCCGGTGCACGGTGACGGCGCTGATTGATGGGGGGGGTCTCTGGTGGTGCCGGTGCACGAGGAGGGGGGAGGGGAAACTCGAGGGTCCTGATGCCTGAGGAGGGGTCCTGAGGGGGGTCCTGGTGCACGAGGACGGTGAAATTCGGGGGTCCCAGTGCTCAGGGGGGTCCCGGTGGGTGCCTGAGGGTGGCGTGTGACACAGAGAGAGACCCTGGTGACACCAGGGACCCACACACGGGGGCTGGGCCAGTCCTGGTGGCACTCAGGGGGGCTCTTGGTGGCACAAGGACCCCTCCCCAGGTTGTCCTGCACGAGGTCCCGGTGACACGAGGAGCTGGTGGCACTCGGAGAGCTCTTGGTGACACGAGGAGCTGGTGGCACTGAAGGAACTGGTGGCACTCGAGGGGCTCTTGGTGACACGAGGAGCTGGTGGCACTCGAGGAGCTGGTGGCACTCGAGGGGCTCTGGCACTCGGACCCCCCCCCCCGTTCCTCTCGGTGACACTCGGAGCTGGTGGCACTCGAGGAGCTGGTGACACTCGAGGGGCTCCGGCACGAGGACCCCCAAATTCCTCTCGGTGACACCAGGCGGTGGTGGTGGCACGAGGAGCCCTTGCAGGGGGACCCCGAAATCCTCACACGGGGACCCCCGAAATCCTCACATGGGGACCCCCGAAATCCTCACGGGGACCCCCGAAATCCTCACACGGGGACCCCCGAAATCCTCGCAGGGGGACCCCGATTCCCGGAACGGGGACCCCAAATTGTCGCACGGGGACCCCCGATCCTGGCCCGCCGCCCCCTGTCCCCGCACGAGGAGCCCTTTGCACGAGGATCCGCTGCACGAGGACCCCCCCCCAAAATTTCCTCCTCGCGCAAATCCCCCTCCCCCACGAATTCCTCGCGCGGGAGACCCCCCCGCCAGCGCGAGCCCCCCTCGCCTCCTCCTCCTCCTCCTCCTCACCCCGGGGGTCTCCGGGTGCTCCCCCCCCTCCCCGCCCTCCCCTTTCCCCCTTTTCCCCCAGGGCTGGGGGGGTCGGGGGGACTGAAGGGGGGTGCGGGTGCGGTTTTTGGGGGGGGTCCCGGCGACCCCCGGGGCGGGGGTCAGTGCTCAGCAGCGGGGCCGCGCCGCTCGCAGCCGTTGGCCGTGATCGGGGGTGGCGGGGGCGGAGGCGGGGGCCGCCCGGGGACCCCCCCGGCCCCCCAAATCACACCCGGGTCTGCTGCACCCACGGCGGAAAGCTGCCTCTCCTGCAAGGCACCGAGGGGGCTCATTCACCCCCCCGCCCCCGCCAGCGCCGCCCTGAGTGTCCCTGCGTGTCCCCCGAGTGTCCCCGAGTGTCCCCAACGCGTCCCCCGCCCGCCCCGCGCCCCCCCCGAGCGGGGCTCACTCACCTGCGGCACCGGCGCGGGGCCCTCGGGGCGGCCCCAAATCACCGCGAATCCACCCAAAAACCATCCCTGACCCGCCCCGCAGCTAACCCGAACCCCTAAAATCAACCCTGACCTCCTAAAATCAACCCCGAACCCCTAAAATCAACCCTGAACACCTAAAATCAACCCTGAACCCCCAAAATTAACCCCGAACCCCTAAAATCAACCCTGAACCCCAAAAATTAACCCCGAACCCCTAAAATCAACCCCGAACCCCTAAAATCAACCCCAAACCCCCAAAATCAACCCTGACCCCCTAAAATCAACCCTGAACCCCCAAAATTAACCCTGAACCTCTAAAATTAACCCTGACCCCCTAAAATCAACCCTGAACCTCTAAAATCAACCCTGACCCCCTAAAATCAGCCCTGAATCCCCAAAATTAACCCTGATTCTCTAAAATCAACCCCGAACCCCTAAAATCAACCCTGAACCCCCTAAAATCAACCCTGAACCTCTAAAATCAACCCTGAACCCCCTAAATCAAGCCCAAATCCCTAAAATCAACCCCGAACCCCCCAAAATCAATCCTGAACCTCTAAAATCAACCCTGACCCCCTAAAATCAACCCTGAACCTCTAAAATCAACCCCGAACCCCTAAAACCAACCCTGAACCCCCAAAATCAACCCCGAAACCCCAAAATTAACCCTGAACCTCTAAAATTAACCCTCACCCCCTAAAATCAACCCCGAACCCCTAAAATCAACCCTCACCCCCTAAAATCAACCCTGAACCCCTAAAATCAACCCTGAACATCTAAAATCAACCCTGAACCCCAAAATCAACCCCGAACCCCTAAAATCAACCCTGAACCCCTAAAATCAACCCCGAACCCCTAAAATCAACCCTGAACATCTAAAATCAACCCTGACCCCCTAAAATCAACCCTGACCCCCTAAATCAACCCTGACTCTCTAAAATCAACCCCGAACCCCTAAAATCAACCCTCACCCCCTAAAATCAACCCTGAACCCCTAAAATCAACCCTGAACATCTAAAATCAACCCTGAACCCCAAAATCAACCCCGAACCCCTAAAATCAACCCTGACCCCCTAAAATCAACCCTGAACCCCCAAAATTAACCCTGAACTCCTAAAATCAACCCTGGACCCCCAAAATCAACCCTGACCCCCTAAATTTAACCCCGACCCTAAAAGTCTCACCCTAAAATTAACCCCAAAAACTGAAGGCGGGACGCCCTCGGTTTGTCCCCACCCCCTCCCAAAACCGAGGGGATCCACCCCCAAAATTGTCCCCACCCCCACCTAGAACTGTCCCCGCCCCCCCCCTAAACTGTCCCCACCCCCCAATTGTCCTGGCGCTGCCTCAATTGTCCCCAACCCCGCCCCTGAACTGTCCCCAAACCCCCCCCGAACTGTCCCCACCCCCCCTGAACTGTCCCCAAACCCCCCTGAACTGTCCCCACCCCCCCTGAACTGTCCCCAAACCCCCCCCGAACTGTCCCCAACCCCGCCCCTGAACTGTCCCCAAACCCCCCCTGAACTGTCCCCACCCCCCCTGAACTGTCCCCAAACCCCCCCTGAACTGTCCCCACCCCCCCGAGCTGTCCCCAACCCCCCCTGAACTGTCCCCAAACCCGCCCCTGAACTGTCCCCACCCCCCCTGAACTGTCCCCAAACCCCCCCTGAACTGTCCCCACCCCCCCGAGCTGTCCCCAACCCCCCCTGAACTGTCCCCAAACCCGCCCCTGAACTGTCCCCACCCCCCTGAACTGTCCCCAAACCCCCCCTGAACTGTCCCCAAACCCCCCTGAACTGTCCCCAAACCCCCCCTGAACTGTCCCCAAACCCCCGAGCTGTCCCCACCCCCCTGAACTGTCCCCACCCCCCCTGAACTGTCCCCAAACCCCCCCTGAACTGTCCCCACCCCCCCGAACTGTCCCCACCCCCCCTGAGCTGTCCCCAACCCCCCCCCCCGAGCTGTCCCCACCCCCCTGAACTGTCCCCACCCCCCCGAGCTGTCCCCACCCGCGGTGACAGGACATGGCACACGGACACGGGTGTCACCTCCCCCCCGGTGAGATGGGGACAGACACAAGACACGAGGATGGTGACGGTGACGCGGCGCCAGCGCTGGGGGACATTTGGTGACAAACCCCCCCCCCCCACCCCCAAACCATGGTCACCCCCCCCGGGGGGGGATGGGGACAATGGTGGCACCTCCAGGGGGTGGGGACAGGGCCGGTGGTGGCACCTGAGGGGATGTGGGGACACCTGGGGTGGTGTCCCCAAGGGGTCCCCAGTGTCCTCAAGGGGTCCTCAGTGTCCACAAGGGACATGGGGACACCTGGAGGGACATGGGGACACCTGGGGTGGTGTCCCCAAAGGGTCCCCAGTGTCCATAAGGGACATGGGGACACCTGGAGGGACATGGGGACACCTGGGGTGGTGTCCCCAAGGGGTCCCCAGTGTCCCCAAAGGGTCCCCAGTGTCCACAAGGGACATGGGGACACCTGGGGTGGGGGTCCCCAATGGGTCCCCAGTGTCCCCAAGGGGTCCCCAGTGTCCACAAGGGACATAGGGACACCTGGAGTGACATGGGGACACCTGGGGTGGTGTCCCCAACAGGTCCCCAGTGTCCACAAGGGACATGGGGACACCTGGGGTGGTGTCCCCAATGGGTCCCCAGTGTCCTCAAAGGGTCCTCAGTGTCCCTAAGGGACATGAGGACACCAGGAGGGACATGGGGACATCAGGAAGGACAGAGGGACACATGGGACAGTGTCCCCAAGGGGTTCCCCATGTCCCTAAAGGACATGGGGACACAGAAGGGACAAGGGGACACCTGGATCCGTGTCCCCAGGTGACACGGGAGGGACACGGGAGGGACAGGAGGACACCAGGAGGGACATTGGGACACCTCGGTCCATGTCCCCAGGGGACATGGGGACACCAGGAGGGACGTGGGGACAGCAGGAGGGATGTGGGGACACCTGAATCCATGTCCCCAAGGGACATGGGGACACAGGAGGGACATGGGGACACCGGGGGTGGTGTCCCCAAGGGGTCCTGAGGGACATGGGCACACAGGAGGGACATAGGGACACCCCCATCTGTGTCCCCAAGGGGTCCCTTGTGTCCCTGAAGGACATGGGGACACAGGAGGGACATGGGGACATCTTGGATCCATGTCCCCAAGTGTCCCCAAGTGTCCCCAGTGCCCTTGAGGGACATGGGGACAATGAGCATCTTGGGGACACCTGGATCCGTGTCCCCAAGGGGTCCCAATGTCCTTTGGGGACAGAAAAGGGCATTGGGGACATCTGGATTTGTGTCCCCAAGGGTCCCCAGTGTGCCTTGGGGACATCTGGATCCGTGTCCCCAAGGGTTCCCAATGTCCTTGAGGGACATGGAAGGGACATGGGGACACAGGAGGGACATGGGGACACCTGGATCCGTGTCCCCAAGGGTCCATGGGGACATGGGGACACCTGGATCCGTGTCCCCAAGGGTCCATGGGGACATGGGGACACCTGGATCCGTGTCCCCAGGGGTCCATGGGGACATGGGGACACCTGGATCTGTGTCCCCAGTGTTCCCGAGGGAGGGGGAAGGGACGTGGGGACACTCAGATCTGTGTCCCCAGTGTCCCTTGGGGACAGAAAAGGGTCTTGGGGACACCTGGATCTGTGTCCCCAAGGAGTCCCCAGTGCCCATGAGGGACATGGGGACACTCCAGATCCATGTCCCCAAGGGTCCCCAATGTCCCCTGGGGACAGAAAAGGGTCTTGGGGACACCTGGATCTGTGTCCCCAAGGAGTCCCCAATGTGCCTTGGGGACATGGGAGGGACATGGGGATACAGGAGGATCTTGGGGACACCTGGATCCGTGTCCCCAAGGAGTCCCCAGTGCCCATGAGGGACATGGGGACACCCAGATCTGTGTCCCCAAGGGTCTCAAATGTCCCTTAGGGACACAGGACAGCCTTGGGGACATCTTGGATCTGTGTCCCCAAGGGTCCCCAATGTGCCTGAAGGACACAGGAGGGACATGGGGACACGGGAGGGACATGGGGACACCTGGATCCGTGTCCCCAGTGGTCCCCAATGTCCCTTGGGGACACCTGGATCTGTGTCCCCAAGGGTCCCCAATGTGCCTGAGGGACACGGGAGGGACATGGGGACACGGGAGGGACATGGGGACACCTGCGAAGTGTCCCCAGTGTCCCTTGGGGCCAGCAGAGCGCTTGGGGACATTCCAGATCCATGTCCCCAAGGCTTCCCGGTGTCCCCTGGGGACACGAGAGGGTCCTGGGGACATCTCAGATCCGTGTCCCCAAGGGTGCCCCTGTGCGGCCTGGGGGGTGACAGGGAGGGGACAAGGACCCACCTGGGGTGTCACCGGTGGCCGAGGGTCCGGTGCCACTGGCGGGGCCGGGCCGCGCTACCTGACGGACAGCTGTGACAAGAGAGACACGGGAGGGGACATCAGGGCCACCGCGGCCACCGCGCCGCGCGGGGACACGGCCCGGCCGGGCTGGCCCCGGGGTGGCCCTGGGGTGGCCCTGAGGTGACCCTGAGATGGCCTTGAGGTGACCCTGAGATGGCCCTGAGGTGGCCTTGAGGTGGCCCCTGAGGTGACCCTGAGATGGCCTTGAGGTGACCCTGAGGTGACCCCAAGGTGGCCTTGAGGTGACCCCAAGGTGGCCTTGAGGTGGCCCCAGGGTGGCCTCTGAGGTGGCCTTGAGGTGGCCTTGAAGTGGCCCCTGAGGTGGCCCCGAGGTGGCCTTGAAGTGGCCCCTGAGGTGGCCTTGAGGTGACCTTGAGGTGACCCTGAGGTGGCCTTGAGGTGACCTTGAGGTGACCCCAGGGTGGCCTTGAGGTGGCCCCTGAGGTGACTCCAGGGTGGCTCTGAGGTGGCCCCAAGGTGGCCTTGAGGTGACCCTGAAGTGGCCCCTGAGGTGACCCCAGGGTGGCCTCTGAGGTGGCCCCAAAGTGGCCCCAAAGTGGCCCCTGAGGTGGCCTTGAGGTGGCCCCAGGGTGGCCTCTGAGGTGGCCTTGAAGTGGCCCCTGAGGTGGCCTTGAAGTGGCCCTGAGGTGGCCTTGAGATGGCCCTGAGGTGGCCTTGAGGTGGCCCGGGGGTGGCCCCTGAGGTGACCCCAAGGTGGCTCTGAGGTGGCCCCAAAGGGGCCCCTGAGGTGGCCTTAAAATGGCCCCTGAGGTGACCCCGAGGTGGCCCCAAAGTCACCCCAAGGTGGCTCAGAGGTGGCTCTGGGGTGACCCTGAGGTGGCCTTGAAGTGGCCCCTGAGGTGACCCCAAAATGGCCCCAAGGTGGCCCCAAAGTCACCCCAAAGTCACCCCAAGGTGGCCCCAAGGTGGCTCTGAGGTGACCCCGAGGTGGCCCCGACCCGAGGAGGGGGCTCAGGGACGGCCCCGTCGCTGTGGGGGGGACACGGGGGTGGCCTTGGGGACACGGGGGCGGCGCTGTCCCTGGCGTGGGGGGTGGGGCGGTGTCACCTCCGCCCTGAAATGTCCCTCTGGTGTCACCCCGGGGGTGGCCCTGTCCCCTCTGGGGGCCACTTTGTCCCCACAGGGGTGGCCTTGTCCCAACCGGGGGTGGCCCTGTCCCTCCAGGAGTGGCCCTGTCCCTTCCAGGGGTCTCTTTGTCCCCTCACGGGTGGCCCTGTCCCCTCTGGGGGTGGCACTGTCCCCACTGGGGGGGTGGCCCTGTCCTTCTGGGGGTCACTTTGTCCCCCCAGGGGTGGCCCTGTCCTCGCTGGGGGTGGCCCTGTCCCCCTCAGGTCCCCTCTTGGGGGGCACTTTGTCCCCTCAGGGGGGTCCTGTTGTCCCCTCTGGGGGTGGCCCTGTCCCCTCCAGGGGTCCCGTTGTCCCCCCGGGGGTGGGCCTGTCCCCCTGTGCCCCCCCAAGTGCCACCATGTCCCCCCAGGGGTGGCCTTGTCCCCCCACGGCCCCCAGAGGTGACAGGAGTGTCCCCAAACCCCCCAGGGGGACCCGGAGACCCCCAAAAATCCCCCAAAACCCCCAAATAACCCCAAAAATCCCCTGGGGACACCCAGAGACCCCAAAAAATCCCCCAAAACCCCCAAATAATCCCAAAATTCTCCATGGGGACACCCAGAGACCCCAAAAAATCCCCCAAAACCCCAAAATAACCCCCAAATAACCCCAAAAATCCCCCGGGGACACCCAGAGACCCCAAAAATCCCACAAAATCCCCTGGGGGACACCCAGAGACCCCCCCCCAAACCCCCAATAACCCCCCCAGACCCCCCAAACCCCCCCCAGATACCCCCAAAACCACCTCAAATACCCCGGAGACCCTAAACCACACCCCAAAATCCCCTAAACCCCCCCAAAATCCCTGAACACCCCCCAAAAACAGCCAATAACCCCCAAACTCCCCCCAGGGACACCCAAACCCCCCCCAAAATCCTCTGGGGACAACCAGAGACCCCCAAAACTGCCCCATAAACCCCCCAAACCCCCCTAGGGACACCCCTAAACCCCCCAAATACCCCCAAAACCCTCCAAATTCCCCCAAAGACCCCCCAAAACCCCCCACAGAACCCCCAAAGACCCCCCAGGACACCCCTAACCCCCCAAAATCCCCCCAGACCCCCGCATGACCCCCTAAGGACACCCATAAGCCCCCCCAAAATACCCGAATGCCCCCATAGACCCCAAATAACCCCCCCAAAATACCCAAATACCGCTATAGACCCCAAATAACCACCCCAAGATACCCAAATACCCCCAATAACCCCCCCAAAATACCCAAATACCCCCATAGACCCCAAATAACCCCCCCAAAATACCCAAATACCCCAAATAACCCCCCAAAATGCCCAAATACCCTCACAGGGACACCCATAACCCCCCGTAATCCCCCCAAACCCCCCTAGGGACCCCCAATAACCCCCCAAAATACCCCAAATAACCCCCCCAAAATACCCAAATACCCCAAATAACCCCCTCAAAATACCCAAATACCCCCAGGGACCCCCAATAACCCCCCAAACTACCCAAATACCCCCCTAGACCCCCTCAAGATACCCAAATACCCCCACAGGGACACCCATAGCCCCCCGTAATCCCCCCAAACTCCCCTAGGGACCCCCAATAACCCCCCCAAAATACCCAAATACCCCCATAGACCCCCTCAAGATACCCAAATACCCCCAAATAACCCCCCCAAAATACCCAAATACCCCCCTAGACCCCCTCAAAATACCCAAATAACCCCAATAACCCCCCAAAAGTACCCAAATACCCAAATAACCCCCCAAAATACCCAAATACCCCCAATAACCCCCCCAAAATACCCAAATACCTCCATAGACCCCAAATAACCCCCCCAAATACCCCCATAGACCCCAAATAACCCCCCAAAATACCCCCATAGACCCCAAATAACTCCCCCAAAATACCCAAATAACCCCTCCAAAATACCCAAATAACCCCCCCAAAATACCCAAATACCCCAAATAACCCCCCCAAAATACCCAAATACTCTCATAGACCCCAAATAACCCCCCCAAATACCCCCATAGACCTCCAATAACCTCCCCAAAATGCCCAAATACCCCCATAGACCCCCCCAAATACCCCCATAGACCCCCAATAACTCCCCCAAAATACCTGAATACCCCCATAGACCCCCCCAAAACGCCCCAGGGACCCCCAATAACCCCCCCAGAATGCCCAGATACCCCCCTAGGGACCCCCAATAACCCCCCCAAAATACCGGAATACCCCCATAGACCCCCCCAAAATACCCAAATACCCCCATAGACCCCCCCAAAATACCCAAATACCCCCACAGGCACACCCATAGCCCCCTGTAATCCCTCCAAACCCCCCCAGGGACCCCCAATAACCCCCCAAAATACCCAAATACCCCAAATAACCCCCCCAAAATACCCAAATACCCCTACAGACCCCCTCAAGATACCCAAATACCCCCCCAAAAACCCCAAAAATACCCAAATACGCCCCCAAAAATACCCAAATACTCCCATAGACCCCCAATAACCCCCCAAAAATACTCAAATACCCCCACAGGGACACCCATAAACCCCCGTAATCCCCTCAAACCCCCCTAGGGACCCCCAATAACCCCCCCAGAATGCCCAGATACCCTCCCAGGGACCCCCAATAACCCCCCCAGAATGCCCAGATACCCCCCAGGGACCCCCAATAACCCCCCCAAAATACCCAAATATCCCCATAGACCCCCCCCAAATACCCCCCAGGGACCCCCAATAACCCCCCCCAGAATGCCCCCAAACCCCCACAAGGACACCCATAGCCCCCCGTAATCCCCCCAAACTCCCCCAGGGATCCCCAATAACCCCCCCAGAGTGCCCCCAAACCCCCACAGGCACACCCATAGCCCCCCGTAATCCCCCCAAACCCCCCTAGGGACCCCCAATAACCCCCCTAGAATGCCCCGCTCCCCCCCCCGGGCCCCCGCCCGCCCCCAGCGCGGCGTGGGATGGCCGATGTCACACGGAGCAGAGCAATGACATTGTAATTTCCACCTGAGCGTCGAGCAGCCGCCGCCGGCCCTCGGACGGGTCGTGGGCGCCCAAGTGATCCCTGCGCAGCTCCTGCTCCACCAGCATCAGCCTGCGGGGCCAGGCTTCACCGGGGTCATGCTGCCACCCCCCCGGGGACATCCCCGGCCGCGCCCAGGGACACCCCCGGGGACAAGGGGACAGCCCAGGGACAGCCCAGGGACAACCCCCGGGGACAAGGGGACAGCCCGGGGACAGCCCGGGGACAAGGGGACAGCCCAGGGACAGCCTAGGGACAGGGGGACAGCCCGGGGACAGCCCGGGGACAACCCCCGGGGACAAGGGGACACAGCCAGGGACAGCCCGGGGACATGGGGACAGCCCAGGGACATCCCCCGGGGACACGGGGACAGCCCGGGGACAAGGGGACAGCCCGGGGACAGCCCGGGGACATGGGGACAGCCCGGGAACACCCCCCGGGGACAAGGGGACACACCCAGGGACACCCCCCGGGACAAGGGGACAGCCCAGGGACAGCCCGGGGACATGGGGACACACCCGGGGACACACCCGGGGACACACCCGGGGACATCCCCCGAGGACGTAGGGACAGCCCGGGGACGTGGGGACACACCCGGGGACAGCCCGGGGACACAGGGACAACCTCAAGGATCATGGGGACAGCCCCAGGGACACCACGGGGACAGCCCCAGGGACATGGGGACAGCCCAGGGACGAGGGGGACACACCCGGGGACATCCCCCGGGGACAAGGGGACAGCCCAGGGACAGCCCGGGGACGGGGGACACACGCGGGGACAGCCCCTGGGGACATGGGGACAGCCCAGGGACACCCCCCGGGGACATGGGGACACACCCGGGGACAGCCCGAGGACACAGGGACAACCTCAAGGATCATGGGGACAGCCCCAGGGACACCACGGGGACAGCCCCAGGGACATGAGGACAGCCCCAGGGACATGGGGGCACTCGCAGGGACAGCCTGGGGACATGGGGACAGCCTGGGGACAGCCCCGGTGGCCCCTGCGCAGCTCCTGCTCCACCAGCATCAGCCTGCGGGGCCAGGCTTCACCGGGGTCATGCTGCCACCCCCCCGGGGACATCCCCGGCCGCGCCCAGGGACACCCCCGGGGACAAGGGGACAGCCCAGGGACAGTCCGGGGACAAGGGGACAGCCCAGGGACAGCCCAGGGACAAGGGGACAGCCCGGGGACGGGGGGACAGCCCAGGGACAGTCCCCGGGGACACGGGGACACACCCAGGGACACAGGGACAGCCCGGGGACACCCCCAGGGACAGCCCCCGGGGACACGGGGACAGCCCAAGGACCGGGGGACAGCCCAGGGACAGCCCGGGGACACGGGGACAGCCCAGGGACAGCCCAGGGACACCTCCCGGGGACAGCCGGGGGACATGGGGACCGCCCAGGGACACCCCCCGGGGACAAGGGGACAGCCCAGGGACGGGGGACAGCCCGGGGACACCTCCCGGGGACACACTCAGGGACAAGGGGACAGCCGGGGGACATGGGGACACACCCAGGGACACCCCCCAGGGACATGGAGACAGCCCGGGGATGTGGGGACACCTCCCGGGGACAGCCCGGGGACATGGCGACACTGCTGGGGACACACCCGGGGACAGCCCAAGGATATGGGGACAACTCTGGGGACACCCAGAGCCATGGGGACACCTTGGGGACACCTCAAGGTCATGGGGACAGCTCTGGTCCAGCCCAGAGGCACCCGGGGACACCCTGGGGACACCCCAGGGACACCCCAGGGACAGAGGGACACCCTGGGGACACCCGGGGACATCCTGGGGACACCCTTGGGGACCCCTCAGGGACACCCCAGGGACACAGGGACACCCTCAGTGACACCCTGGGGACACCCTTGGGGACCCCTCAGGGACACCCCAGGGACACAGGGACACCCTGGGGACACCCGGGGACATCCTGGGGACACCCTTGGGGACCCCTCAGGGACACCCCAGGGACACTCCAGGGACACCCAGGGACATGGGACACTCTCAGTGACACCCTGGGGACACCTGAGGACACCCCAGGGACACCCTGGGGACATCTGGGGACACAGCAGGGACATGGGACACCCTCAGTGACACACTGGGGACACCCCAGGGACACAGGGACACGCTGGGGACATCTGGGGACACAGCAGGGACATGCCACGGACACCCTGGGGACACCCTGGGGACACGCCAGGGACATACCAGAGACTTGGGGACAACCAGGGGACACACGTGGGCCATGCCATGTCCCCTGATGTCCCCATGGCAGCTGTCACCTCTGTGTCACCCACGTCCTACGTGTGCCTGTGTCACCCCTTCGTCCTTGTGTCCCCCGTGTCCCTCTGTCCCCTGTGTCCCTCGTGTCTGTCTGTGTGTCCCCAATGTCACTGTAGCCCTGATGTCCCTGTGTCCCCCTCGATGTCCCTGATGTCCCCAATGTCCCCTGGCTGTCCCCGTGTGTCCCACATCCCTGCATGTCCCTGTGTGTCCCTAATGTCCCTGATGTCCCCATGTCCCCATTGTCCCTGTGTGTCCCCAATGTCTGCATGTCCTTGTGTCCCTGTGTGTCCCCATGTCCCTGATGTCCCCATGTCCCCATTGTCCCTGTGTGTCCCCAATGTCCCTGTGTGTCCCAATGTCCCTGTGTGTCCCCATGTCCCCATTGTCCCTGTCTGTCTGCATGTCCCTGTGTCCCTGTGTGTCCCCAGTGTCCCTGTGTGTCCCCATGTCCCTGGTGTGTCCCCATGTCCCCAATGTCCCTGTGTGTCCCCATGTCCCTGATGTCCCCATGTCCCCATTGTCCCTGTGTGTCCCCAATGTCCCTGTGTCCCTGTGTGTCCCCATGTCCCTGATGTCCCCATGTCCCCATTGTCCCTGTGTGTCCCCAATGTCCCTGTGTGTCCCCATGTCCCCATTGTCCCTGTGTGTCTGCATGTCCCTGTGTCCCTGTGTGTCCCCATGTCCCCTGGCTCTCCTCATGTCCCCGTATCCCCATTTGTCCCCAACATCCCTGTGTGTCCCCAATGTCCCTGTCTGTCCCCAGTGTCCCCATGTCCCCCATCTATCCCTGTATGTCCCCAATGTCCCCATCTGTCCCTGTGTCCCTGCATGTCCCTGTACCCCCATGTCCCTGTGTGTCCCCATGTCACCAGACCCCTGTTTGTCCCCAATGTCCCTGTCTGTCCCAGTGTCCCCATGTCCCCCGTGTCCCCAATGTCCCTGTGTCCTATCCCCAGGCTGTCCCCACTGTCCCCATGTGTCCCTCACCTGCGAGTCCCTGTGTGTCCCTGGCCCTGTGTGTCCCCGTGTCCTCATCTGTCCCCGTGTCCTCATCTGTCCCCATGTCCCTGTGTGTCCCCATGTCCCTGCGTGTCCCCATGTCCTCATCTGTCCCTGTGTGTCCCCAATGTCCCTGTGTGTCCCTATGTCCTCATCTGTCCCCATGTCCCTGTGTGTCTTCATGTCCCTTTGTGCCCCGCTGTCCCCGCTGTCCCCGTTGTCCCCATGTCCCCGTGTGTCCCTCACCTGCTGATGATGCTCTTGATCTGAGAGTCCCCATGTCCCCATATCCCTGTGTCACCCCATGTCCCCTGTGCGTCCCCGTGTCCCTGTGTGTCCCCACTGTCCCCATGTCCCTGTGTGTCCCCATGTCCCTGTGTGTCCCCGTGTCCCCGCTGTCCCCGTGTGTCCCTCACCTGCTGATGATGCTCTTGATCTGCGAGTCCCTGTGTGTCCCTGGCCCCAATGTCCCTGTCTGTCCCCAGTGTCCCTGTGTGCCCCATATCCCCATGTGTCCCCAATGTCCCTGTCTGTCCCCATGTCCCTGTGTGTCCCTAGCCCTGTCTGTCCCCATGTCCCTGTCGGTCCCCATGCCCTCATCTCTCCCCATGTCCCTGTGTGTCCCTGTCCCCCATGTCCCTGTCTGTCCCCAGTGTCCCTGTGTGTCCCCATATCCCCGTGTGTCCCCAATGTCCCTGTGTGCCCCTGTCTCCATTGTCCCTGTGTGTCCCTAGCCCTGTGTGTCCCCAATGTCCCTGTGTGTCCCCATGTCCCTGTATGTCCCCATGTCCCTGTGTGTCCCCAATGTTCCTGCTGTCCCCGCTGTCCCCGTGTGTCCCTCACCTGCTGATGATGCTCTTGATCTGCGAGTCCCTGTGTGTCCCTGTGTGTCCCTGTGTGTCCCTAGCCCTGTCTGTCCCCATGTCCCTGTCTGTCCCCAATGTCCCTGTCTGTCCCCAATGTCCCTGTAGCCCCATACCCCTGTTTGTCCCCAATGTCCCCGCTGTCCCCATGTCCCCGTGTCCCCACTGTCCCCGTGTGTCCCTCACCTGCCGATGATGCTCTTGATCTGCGAGTCCCTGTGTCCCCATGTCCCCAATGTCCCTGTTTGTCCCCACGTCCCTGTTTGTCCCCAATGTCCCCGCTGTCCCCATGTCCCGGTGTCCCCCGTGTCCCCGCTGTCCCCGTGTGTCCCTCACCTGCTGATGATGCTCTCGATCTGCGAGTCCCTGTGTGCCCCTGTCCCCAGTGTCCCTGTCTGTCCCCATGTCCCTGTGTGTCCCCGTGTCCCCAATGTCCCCGTGTGTCCCCATGTCCCTGTCTGTCCCCATGTCCCTGTGTGTCCCTAGCCCTGTGTGTCCCCATGTCCCTGTGTGTCCCCATATCCCCGTGTGTCCCCACTGTCCCCATGTCCCTGTGTGTCCCCATATCCCCGTGTGTCCCCACTGTCCCCATGTCCCTGTGTGTCCCCATATCCCCGTGTGTCCCCACTGTCCCCATGTCCCTGTGTGTCCCCGCTGTCCCCATGTCCCTGTGTGTCCCCGTGTCCCCGCTGTCCCCGTGTGTCCCTCACCTGCCGATGATGCTCTTGATCTGCGAGTCCCTGTGTGTCCCTAGCCCCATGTGTCCCCATGTCCCCGTGTGTCCCCATGTCCCTGTCTGTCCCCAATGTCCCCACTGTCCCCATGTCCCCATGTGTCCCCGTGTCCCCCGTGTCCCCGCTGTCCCCGTGTGTCCCTCACCTGCCGATGATGCTCTTGATCTGCGAGTCCTTCTCCTGCTGCTGCTGCCGGAGCCGTTTCTCGCTGAGCTCCAGGCGCTGCTGGTACTGCAGGAGGATGCGGCTGGTCTGCTCCTCCTGCGTCACCAGGCGCCGCTCGTACTCCTCCAGCTTGCGGTTGGACATGTGCAGCCGCTCCTTCAGCGAGTGGATCTCCTCCTCGTACTCCTTCACCTGCCAAAGGGACACTGCAGGGCACCTGGGCACACCTGGGAGCCCCTACACCCCGCTACGGGCACACCTGGCACACCTGGGCACAGCTACAGGCACACCTGTCACACCTGGGAGCGCCCTACCCCACCCCTGTCCCTGTGCAGCCGCTCCTTCAGCGAGTGGATCTCCTCCTCGTACTCCTTCACCTGCCAAAGGGACACTGCAGGGCACCTGGGCACGCCTGGGAGCCCCTACACCCCGCTACGGGCACACCTGGATACAGCTATGGGCACACCTGTCACACCTGGGCACACCTGGGAGCCCCTATACCCCGCTACGGAAACACCTGGCACACCTGGGCACAGCTACAGGCACACCTGTCACACCTGGGAGCCCCTATACCCCGCTACGGGCACACCTGGGCACACCTAGGTACAGCTATGGGGACACCTGGGAGCCCCTACATCCTGCTATGAGCACACCTGGGCACACCTGGGAGGCCCTACACCCTGCTACGGGCACACCTGGCACACCTGGGCACAGCTACGGGCACACCTGGGCACACTTGAGAACACTCTACATCCTGCTATGGGCACACCTGTCACACCTGGGAGCCCCTACACCCTGCTATGGGCACACCTGGCAAACCTGGGAATGCTCTACACCCAGCTATGGGCACACCTGGCACACCTGGCCCACCTGGGAGCGCCCTACCCCACCCCTGTCCCTGTGCAGCCGCTCCTTCAGCGAGTGGATCTCCTCCTCGTACTCCTTCACCTGCCAAAGGGACACTGCAGGGCACCTGGGCACACCTGGGAGCCCCTACACCCTGCTACGGAAACACCTGCGTACAGCTATGGGCACACCTGGCACACCTGGGCACACCTGGGAGCCCCTACACCCCGCTATGAGCACACCTGGCACACCTGGGAGCCCCTACATACTGCTATGGGCACACCTGGGTACAGCTATGGGCACACCTGTCACACCTGGGCACACCTGGGAGCCCCTACACCCTGCTACGGAAACACCTGGCACACCTGGGCACAGCTATGGGCACACCTGGCACACCTGGGAACCCCTACACCTTGCTACGGGCACACCTGGGCACACCTGGGAGCCCCTACACCCCACTATGAGCACACCTGGCACACCTGGACACAGCTGTGGGCACACCTGGGAGCCCCTACACCCTGCTATGGGCACACCGGGCACACCTGGGCACAGCTACAGGCACACCTGGGAGCTCCTACACCCAGCTACGGGCACACCTGGCACACCTGGGCACAGCTACAGGCACACCTGGGAACCCCTACAACCCACTATGGGCACACCTGGCACACCTGGGCACAGCTACGGGCACATCTGTCACACCTGGGAACACCTACACCCCACTACAGGCATGCGTGGCACACCTGGGAATGCTCTACACCCAGCTATGGGTACACCTGGCACACCTGTCACAGCTGGGAGCGCCCTACCCCACCCCTGTCCCTGTGCAGCCGCTCCTTCAGCGAGTGGATCTCCTCCTCGTACTCCTTCACCTGCCAAAGGGACACTACAGGGCACCTGGGCACACCTGGGAGCCCCTACACCCCGCTACGGGAACACCTGGCACACCTGGGTAAAGCTATGGGCGCACCTGGCACACCTGGGAGCCCCTACACCCCGCTACGGAAACACTTGGATACAGCTATGGGCACACCTGGGCACACCTGGGAGCCCCTACACCCCACTACGGAAACACCTGGCACACCTGGGCACAGCTATGGGCACACCTGGGCACACCTGGGAGCCCCTACACCCCACTATGGGCACACCTGGCACACCTGGGAACCCCTACACCCCACTATGGGCACACCTGGCACACCTGGGCACACCTGAGAGCCCCTACACCCCGCTACGGGCACACCTGGGCCCAGCTATGGGCACACCTGTCACACCTGGGCACACCTGGGAGCCCCTACATACTACTATGGGCACACCTGGGTACAGCTATGGGCACACCTGTCACACCTGGGCATACCTGGGAGCCCCTACACCCCGCTACGGAAACACCTGGCACACCTGGCCACAGCTACAGGCACACCTGGCACACCTGGGAACCCCTACACCCCGCTACAGGCACACCTGGCACACCTGGGAGCCCCTATACCCCGCTACGGGCACACCTGGCACAGCTGGGAACGCTCTACACCCAGCTATGGGCACACCTGGGAGCCCCTACACCCCACTATGGGCACACCTGGGAGCCCCTATACCCCGCTACGGAAACACCTGGCACACCTGGGCACAGCTACGGGCACACCTATCACACCTGAGAACACCTCTACACCCCACTACAGGCACACCTGGCCCACCTGGGAACGCTCTACACCCCCCTTGTCCCTGTGCAGCCGCTCCTTCAGCGAGTGGATCTCCTCCTCGTACTCCTTCACCTGACAAAGGGACACTGCAGGGCACCTGGGCACACCTGGGAGCCCCTACACCCCGCTACGGGAACACCTGGCACACCTGGGAACCCCTACACCCCACTATGGGCACACCTGGGAACCCCTACACCCCGCTATGGGCACACCTGGCACACCTGAGAACACTCTACATCCTGCTATGGGCACACCTGTCACACCTGAGAACACCTACACCCCACTACAGGCACACCTGGGAGCCCCTACACCCCACTACAGCACACCTGGCACACCTGGGCACAGCTACGGGCACACCTGTCACACCTGGGAGTGCCCTACACCCCCCCTGTCCCTGTGCAGCCGCTCCTTCAGCGAGTGGATCTCCTCCTCGTACTCCTTCACCTGCCAAAGGGACACTGCAGGGCACCTGGGCACACCTGGGAGCCCCTACACCCCGCTACAGGCACACCTGGCACACCTGGGTACAGCTACAGGCACACCTGGGCACACCTGGGAGCCCCTACGCCCTGCTACAGGCACACCTGGGAACACCTGGGAGCCCCTACACCCCACTACAGGAACACCTGGCACACCTGGGAGCCCCTACACCCCGCTACAGGCACACCTGGCACACCTGGGCACAGCTATGGGCACACCTGGCACACCTGGGAACCCCTACACCTCACTATGGGCACACCTGGGAGCCCCTACACCCCGCTACAGCACACCTGGGTACAGCTACGGCCACACCTGGCACACCTGGGAGCCCCTACACCCCACTACGGGCACACCTGGCACACCTGGGCACAGCTATGGGCACACCTGGCACACCTGGGAGCCCCTACACCCCGCTATGGCACACCTGGGAACACCTGGGAACCCCTACACCCTGCTATGGCACACCTGGGAACCCCTACACCCTGCTATGGCACACCTGGGAACCCCTACACCCTGCTATGGCACACCTGGGCACACCTGGGAACCCCTACACCCTGCTATGGCACACCTGGGAACCCCTACACCCTGCTATGGCACACCTGGGCACACCTGGGAACACCCTACACCCCGCTATGGGCACACCTGGCACACCTGGGCACAGCTATGGGCACACCTGGCACACCTGGGTACCCCTACACCCCGCTACGGGCACACCTGGGCACAGTTATGGGCACACCTGTCACACCTGAGAACACTCTACACCCTGCTACAGGCACACCTGGGAACACCCTACACCCCGCTACGGGCACACCTGGGAACACCCTACACCCCGCTACGGGCACACCTGGCACACCTGGGTACAGCTATGGGCACACCTGGCACACCTGGGAGCCCCTACACCCCACTATGGGCACACCTGGGAGCCCCTATACCCCGCTACGGAAACACCTGGCACACCTGGGCACAGCTATGGGCACACCTGGGAACCCCTACACCCCACTACAGGCACACGTGGCACACCTGGGAATGCTCTACACCCAGCTATGGGCACACCTGGCCCACGTGGGAGCACCCTACCCCACCCCTGTCCCTGTGCAGCCGCTCCTTCAGCGAGTGGATCTCCTCCTCGTACTCCTTCACCTGCCAAAGGGACACTGCAGGGCACCTGGGCACACCTGGGAGCCCCTACACCCCGCTACGGGCACACCTGGGTACAGCTATGGGCACACCTGTCACACCTGGGCACACCTGGGAGCCCCTACACCCTGCTATGGGCACACCTGGCACACCTGGGCACAGCTATGGGCACACCTGGCACAGCTGGGAACGCTCTATACCCCACTACGGACACACCTGGGAGCCCCTACACCCTGCTACGGGCACACCTGGCACACCTGGGAACCCCTACACCCTGCTACGGGCACACCTGGCACACCTGGGAACCCCTACACCCTGCTATGGGCACACCTGGGCACAGCTGTGGGCACACCTGTCACACCTGGGAGCCCCTACACCCCACTACAGGCACACCTGGGCACAGCTATGGGCACACCTGGCACACCTGGGCACAGCGATGGGCACATCTGTCACACCTGGGAGCCCCTACACCCCTCTACGGGCACACCTGGCACAGCTGGGAATGCTCTACACCCAACTATGGGCACACCTGGCACACCTGTCACACCTGGGAGCCCCTACACCCCTCTACAGGCACACCTGGCACACCTGGAAACCCCTACACCCCACTACAGGCACACCTGGCACACCTGAGCACAGCTATGGACACACCTGGGAGCCCCTACACCCTGCTACGGGCACACCTGTCACACCTGAGCACAGCTATGGACACACCTGGGAATGCCTACACCCCACTATGGGCACACCTGGGAGACCCTACACCGCGCTAGGGGCCCACCTGGCCCATCTGGGAACTCCCTACACCCAGCTATGGGCGCACCTGGGCACACCTGTCACACCTCGGAACACCTACACCCCACTACAGGCACACCTGGGAACCCCCTACACCCAGCTATGGGCACACCTGGGCACACCTACGGTACCTGGCTACACCTGGAGACAGCTACAGCACCTGGGAAAGCCGGGGACACCTGATGCACCTGGGGACACCTGACACACCTGGGGACACCTGACGCACCTGGGGACACCTGACACACCTGGATTTCCTCCTCGTACTCCTCCACCTGCCACAGGGGACACCTGGGGACACCTGGCACACCTGAGATCCACAGGCACCATCTCCTGAGGTGCATAGGGTAATCTCCTGCAGCCTGCACACCTGGGCACACCTGGATCCCTGCACACCTGAACATCTGCGCACCTGAGCTCCACCAGCATCATCCACCAGAACTCTGCACACCTGAGCACACCTGAGTCACTCACACCTGCCCTACCCGGTCCAGCCGGCTCTTGTCCATGGACTTGGAGTGCTCCTTGAGCTGGTACCGCTCACACACCTGAGCGCACCTGTATCTCTCACACACCTGTATCACACACACCTGTCCCAGTCACACCTGTCCCAGTCACACCTGTGCCTCTCACACCTGCCCTACCCGGTCCAGCCGGCTCTCGTCCATGGACTTGGAGTACTCCTTGAGCTGGTACCCCTCACACACCTGTACCCCTTACACACCTGTATCACACACACCTGAGCACACCTGGGCACACCTGTGTCCCTCACACCTGCCCTACCCGGTCCAGCCGGCTCTCGTCCATGGACTTGGAGTACTCCTTCAGCTTGTACCCCTCACACACCTGAGCACACCTGTCCCAGTCACACCTAAGCACACCTGAGCACACCTGTGTCTCTCACACCTGCCCTACCCGGTCCAGCCGGCTCTCGTCCATGGACTTGGAGTGCTCCTTGAGCTGGTACCCCTCACACACCTGTACCACTCACACACCTGTATCACACACACCTGTGCCTCTCACACCTGAGCACACCTGGGCACACCTGTGTCTCTCACACCTGCCCTACCCGGTCCAGCCGGCTCTCGTCCATGGACTTGGACTGCTCCTTGAGCTTGTACTCCTCAAACACCTGTACCCCTTACACACCTGTATCCCTCACACACCTGTACCCCTCACACCCCTGTATCACACACACCTGTCCCAGTCATACCTGAGCACTACTGAGCACACCTGTGTCCCTCACACCTGCCCTACCCGGTCCAGCCGGCTCTCATCCAAGGAGTACTCCTTGAGCTTGTACTCCTCACACACCTGTACTCCTCACACACCTGAGCGCACCTGTATCACACACACCTGAGCACACCTGAGCACATCTGTCCCAGTCACACCTGTGTCCCAGTCACACCTGTGTCCCTCACACCTGCCCTACCCGGTCCAGCCGGCTCTCATCCAAGGAGTACTCCTTGAGCTTGTACTCCTCACACACCTGTACCCCTCACACACCTGAGCACACCTATATTTCTCATACACCTGTATCACTCACACACCTGTCCCAGTCACACCTGTCCCAGTCACACCTGTTCCAGTCACACCTGTGCCCCTCACACCTGCCCTACCCGGTCCAGCCGGCTCTCGTCCATGGACCTGGAGTACTCCTTGAGCTGGTACCCCTGACACACCTGTACCACTCACACACCTGTATCACTCACACCCCTGTATCACTCACACCTGAGCACACCTGTGTCCCTCACACCTGCCCTACCCGGTCCAGCCGGCTCTCGTCCATGGACTTGGAGTACTCCTTCAGCTTGTACTCCTCACACACCTGTACCCCTCACACACCTGTGTCACACACACACACCTGTACCCCTGACACACCTGTATCACACACACCTGGGCACACCTGAGCACACCTGGGCACACCTGTGTCCCTCACACCTGCCCTACCCAGTCCACCCAGCTCTCATCCATGGACTTGGAGTACTCCTTCAGCTTGTACTCCTCACACACCTGTACCCCTCACACACCTGTGTCACACACACCTGAGCACACCTGGGCACACCTGTTTCACTCACACCTGTGTCTCTCACACCTGTGTCCCTCACACCTGCCCTACCCGGTCCAGCCGGCTCTCGTCCATGGACTTGGAGTACTCCTTGAGCTGGTACCCCTCACACACCTCAGCGCACCTGTACCCCTGACACACCTGTATCACACACACCTGGGCACACCTGAGCACACCTGAGCACACCTGTGTCCCTCACACCTGCCCTACCAGGTCCAGCCGGCTCTCGTCCATGGACTTGGAGTACTCCTTGAGCTGGAACCTCTCACACACCTGTGTCACTCACACACCTGTGTCACACACACCTGAGCACACCTGTGTCACTCACACGCCTGTATCCCTCACACCTGAGCACACCTGTGTCAGTCACACACCTGTATCACTCACACCTGACCACACATGAGCACACCTGTGTCACTCGCATGCCTGTATCCCTCACACCTGAGCACACCTGTGCTTCTCACACCTGCCCTACCCAGCCCACCCAACTCTCATCCATGGACTTGGAGTACTCCTTGAGATGGTACCCCTGACACCTGGGCACACCTGAGCACACCTGTCTCCCTCACACCTGCCCTACCCAGTCCAGCCGGCTCTCGTCCATGGACTTGGAGTACTCCTTCAGCTTGTACTCCTCACACACCTGTACCCCTGACACACCTGTACCACTCACACACCTGTATCACTCACACCCCTGTATCACTCACACCTGAGCACACCTGAGCACACCTGTGTCCCTCACACCTGCCCTACCCGGTCCAGCCGGCTCTCATCCATGGACTTGGAGTACTCCTTCAGCTGGTACCCCTGACACACCTGTACCCCTCACACACCTGTATCACTCACACACCTGAGCACACCTGTCCCAGTCACACCTGTGTCCCTCACACCTGCCCTACCCGGTCCAGCCGGCTCTCGTCCATGGACTTGGAGTACTCCTTCAGCTTGTACTCCTCGCGCTCGATGTGCGCGCTCTCGATGTCGGCCGACAGGTGCGGCATGTTGGACACCCAGGCCACCGTGCGCTCCGACGCCGGCAGCACCGGGTTCAGCGTGGACGGCGTCTGCGACGCCTGCGGGGACACCGGGGACAGCGGGGACACGGGGGGGACACGGGGGACAGGGGGGACAGCGGGGACCGGGAGGGGACACGGGGACACCCGGGTGACAGCGGGACACCCGGGGGACAGCGGGGACAGCGGGGACCGGGAGGGGACACGGGGACCGGGAGGGGACACGGGGACACCCGGGGGACAGCGGGACACCCGGGGGACAGCGGGGACAGCGGGGACAGCGGGGGACACGGGGGACAGCGGGGACACAGGGGGACACGGGGGGACACGGGGGACACAGGGGAGATCAGGGGAATATGGGGATATGGGGACAGGGAGGGGACATGGGGACAGGGAGAGTGCACGGGGTCAGTGAGGGGACACCGGGACACCCGGGGGACAGCGGTGACGGGGAGGGGACACGGGGACACCCGGGGGACACCCAGGGGACACGGGGACACCCGGGGGACACCCAGGGGACACAGGGGAATACGGGGATATAGGGACAGGGAGGGGACACGGGGTCAGTGAGGGGACATGGGGACACCCAGGGGACACGGGGATGGGGAGGGGACCCAGGGACATGGGGGACATCAGGGGGACAGGGGGACATCAGGGGAATATAGGATATGGGGACAGGGAGGGAACACGGGGACAGTGAGGGGACATGAGGGGACACGGGCGACACAGGGGGACACGGGGGACATCAGGGGAATATGGGGATATGGGGACAGGGAGGGGACAGGGGGACACCAAGAGGACACCGGGACACGGGGTCAGTGAGGGGACACCGGGACACCCGGGGGACAGCGGGGACAGTGAGGGGACACGGGGGACACAGGGGGACACGGGGGGCACCAGTTGAATATGGGGATATAGGGACAGTGAGGGGACACGCGGGGACACCCGGGGGACGGCGAGGGGACACGGGGACACGGGGGAACACGGGGGAGATCAGGGGAATATGGGGATATGGGGACAGGGAGGGGACAGGGGGACACAGGGACAGTGAGGGGACACGGAGACAGGGAGGGAACACGGGGGCAGTGAGGGGACACAGAGACACGGGGGAACAGAGGGACATCAGGGGAATATGGGGATATGGGGACAGGGAGGGGACAGGGGGGACACGGAGAGCACACGAGGACACAGGGGACACGGGGGGACACAGGGGGACAGTGGGGACAGTAGAGAGGGGACACGGGGGAACAGGGGGACACGGGGGAATACAGGAATATAGGGACAGGGAGGGGACATGGGGACAGGGAGGGGACACGGGGTCAGTGAGGGGACACGGGGACACCCAGGGGACACGGGGACACGGGAGACATCAGGGGTATATGGGGATATGGGGACCGGGAGGGGACAGGGGGGACACAGGGACAGGGAGGGGACACGGGGACAGTGAGAGGACAGGGAGGGGACAGCGTGGGGACATGGGGACAGTGAGGGGACACACAGGGGACACCCAGAGGACACAGGGACAGGGAGGGGACACCGGGACATGGGGACAGTTGGGGGACACAGAGACACAGTGTGAGGACACGGGCAAAGGGACATGGGGACATCAGGGACAGGGAGGGGACACGGGGACACAGTGTGGGGACACAGGGACAGTGAGGAGACATGGGGACAGTGCGGGGACAGGGAGGGGACACAGGGAGGGAGCACAGGGACATGGGGGGGGCACACGGACATGGGGACAGTGAGGGGGACACGGGGGACGGGAGGGGATACAAGGATACAGGGGGACAGGGAGGGACAGTGTGGGGACATGGGGACAGCCCAGAGACATGGGGACAGTGTAGGGACACAGGGGGACATGGGGACAGTGTAGGGACAGTGTGAGGACATGGGGACAGCATGGGGACAGTGAGGGGACAGTGAGGGGAATATGGGGGTATGGAAGAGATGGCGAACACGGGGACATCGGGGGGACATCGTGGGGACAGTGGGGACACCGGGCAGACACACAGACATGGGGACACGGGGGACACGGGGATGTGGGGACACAGGAGGACATGGGGGGGACACAGGGGGACACAAAGATGAGTTTGGTTCCCCCTTTCACCACCCCGTCCCCAGCGTGTCCCCATGTCCCACGTGCCAACGTTCCCTACAACTCCCGATGTCCCCACGTCCCAGAGTGTCCCCATGTCCCCACATCCTCCCAACATCCTGCACATCCCCAACCCCCAATGTCCCCAATGTCCCCAACATCCCCCACACCCTCCAATGTCCCCAACGTCCCCACTGTCCCCAATGTCCCCCACACCCCCCACTGTCCTCCAGTGTCCCCATGTCCCCACACCTCCCGACACCCCGCACGTCCCCAATGTCCCCCCATGTCCCCAGTGTCCCCATATCCCCAACCCCCCATATCCCCCCACGTCCCCGCTGTCCCCGCTGCTGTCCCCTCTCTCCCCTCCCTCCCGCTGTCCCCGCTGTCCCCTCTCTCTCCTCTGTCCCCTCTGTCCGCGCTGTTCCCTCTGTCCTCACTGTCCCCTCTCTTCCCTCCCTCCCCTCTGTCCTCTCTGTCCCCGCTGTTGTCCCCTCTGTCCCCGCCGCTGTCACCGCTGCTGTCCCCTCTCTTCCCTCTGTTCTCTCTGTCCGTCCCCGCTGTCCCCGCGCTGTCCCCGCCGCTGTCCCGCTGTCCCCGTGCTGTCCCCGCTGCTGTCCCCTCTGTCCTCTCTGTCCCCGCTGTCCCCGCCGCTGTCCCCCATCCCCGCTGCTGTCCCCGCTGTCCCCACGCCGTCCCCGCGCTGTCCCCGCGCCGTCCCCGCCGCTGTCCCCAGGCTGTCCCCACGCCGTCCCCGCGCCGTCCCCGCCGCTGTCCCCGCGCTGTCCCCTCTATACCCGCGCTGTCCCCTCTGCCCCCGCCGCTGTCCCCGCTGCTGTCCCCTCTGCCCCCGCTGTCCCCGCTGTCCCCGCGCTGCCCCCGCTGTCCCCGCTGCTGTCCCCGCCGCTGTCCCCACGCCGTCCCCTCCGTCCCCGCTGTCCCCGCTGCTGTCCCCGCTCCGTCCCCGCCGCTGTCCTCGCTGCTGTCCCCTCTGTCCCCGCTGTCCCCGCGCTGTCCCCGCGCCGTCCCCGCGCCGTCCCCGCCGCTGTCCCCGCGCTGTCCCCACGCCGTCCCCGCGCTGTCCCCGCCCTGTCCCCGCGCTGTCCCCGCTGTCCCCTCACCTGTTTGGTGACGGGCGGTTTCATGCCGGCCACCGAGGCCTCCTTGGCCAGCGAGGGCTGGCGGGAGCGGGCCGGGCCGTAGGCGGGCTCGGGCGAGGCCAGCAGGTTCCCGCTGGCCGGGCGCGGCTTCTGGGGCACCCCCAGCGCCGAGGGCCCCCCGCCCCCCTTCCCCGCCCGCGACC
Source organism: Fringilla coelebs (assembly GCF_963513975.1). Lineage (NCBI taxonomy): Eukaryota > Metazoa > Chordata > Aves > Passeriformes > Fringillidae > Fringilla > Fringilla coelebs. Next base: position 173,632 of record NC_140057.1, on the reverse strand, counting down.
CCCGCGGGGTGGGCGGCGGGGGGGCCCCGATGGTGATCTGGGGGGGGGCCAGCGTGTCCTGGAGCGACAGCTGCCTGCGGCCGAAGTCGCCGCCCGGCCGCCCGAACTCGTCGCTGTAGCTGTGGCTGTGCGTGATGTGTTTTTGGGGAGGGGTCGCCAGCTCCTCGCTCTTGCTGTAGCCGTGCAGCGGCGGCGGGGGGACGCCCCCGAAGTGCCCCCCCTCTCCGCCGCCCCCCTCGCCCCTCCCGCCGCCGCCCCCTCCGCCCCCGTCGGGGCCGCGCAGGGGCCCGTCGGCGGCCAGGTGGAAGAGAGGGTTCTGGAAGGAGAGCGGCACCCGCAGCTGCGGCCCGCCGGGCTCGGGCACGCCCAGGCGCGGCGGGGCCAGGCTGGAGGCGCTGCCCTGCGAGAGCCGCCCGGGCCGCAGCCCCCCCTGGCCCGCGCCCCCCGGCGCCGCGCCCCCGGCCAGCAGCTCGGCCGGCAGGCTGGGGATGCTGTCCACGCGTCCGTCCTGCAGGTCCAGCATGGAGACGCTCTTGCCGACCCCCAGCGCGCCGCCGCGGCCGCCCTCGGGCTCGGTCAGGTCCGAGCTGCTGGTGCAGTAGGCGGGCGAGGAGCGGGCGAGCGGCGGGCGGCTCAGCACCAGCACCTCCGGGGGACCCTTCTCCTGCGGCGGGGACGGCAGGCGCGGCACGTCCATGGAGCTGCGGGAGCGACCGACGGACGGACGGACGGACGGAGCGGGGACGGGGGGATGCGGTGTGGGGGGGTGGGATGGGGGTGGGAGGGGGGTACGGGTGTGGGGTACGGGGATGGGGGGTATGGGATATGGGGGGGATGGGGGATATGGGATATGGGGGGGGATGGGGGGTGGGATATGGGGCGGGATGTGGGGTACGGGGATGGGGGGTATGGGATATAGGGTGGGATGGGGGGTGGGATATGAGGCGGGATGTGGGGGTACGGGGATGGGGGATATGGGATATAGGGTGGGATGGGGGGTGGGATGGGGGGTGGGATGGGGGGGTGGGATGTGGGGCAGGATGTGGGGTACGGGGGATGGGGGGGGTACGGGGATGGGGGGTATGGGATATGGGGGGGGATGGGAGGTGGGATATGGGGTGGGATGTGGGGAAGGATGTGGGGTACGGGGATGGGGGTGGGGGATGCGGTATGGGGGTACGGGTGTGGGGTACGGGTATGGGGGGTATGGGATATGGGGCAGGATGAGGGGGTGGGATATGGGGCGGGATATGGGGTAGGATGTGGGGTACGGGGATGGGGGGGTATGGGATATAGGGTGGGATGGGGGGTGGGATATGGGGCGGGATGTGGGGCAGGATGGGGGGTACGGGGATGGGGGTGGGGGATGGGGGTGGGATGGGGGGTACGGGTGTGGGGTACGGAGATGGGGGGTATGGGATATAGGATGGAATGGGGTGGGATATGGGGCGGGATGTGGGGCGGGGTGTGGGGTACGGGGGTGGGGGTGGGGGATGCGGTATGGCGGGACGGGGGTGGGGGTGGGATGGGGGGTATGGGATATGGGGGGGGATGGGGGGTGGGATATGGGGCGGGATGTGGGGCAGGATATGGGGTACGGGGGATGTGGGATGGGATGGGATGGGATGGGATGGGATGGGATGGGATGGGATGGGATGGGATGGGATGGGATGGGGGGTATGGGATATGGGGCAGGATGTGGGGTACGGGGATGGGGGGGTACGGGGATGGGGGATATGGGATATGGGGCAGGATGTGGGGCAGGATGTGGGGTACGGGGGATGTGGGATGGGATGGGGGGTATGGGATGTGGGGATATTGGGGGAGATGTGAGGTGGGATGGGGGGTAGGGGGACGGGGGTGGGATATGGGATGGAGAGATGGGATAGGGGATATGGGATATGGGATATGGGATATGAGATGGAGATATGGGATATGGCATATGGGATATGGGATAGGGGATAGGGGATATGGGATATGGGATGGGGATATGGGATATGGGATATGGGATGGAGAGATGGGAGATGGGATATGGGATATGGGATAGGGGATAGGGGATAGGGGATATGGGATATGGGATATGGGATACGGGGTATGGGATATGGGATGGGAATGTGGGATATGGGATATGGGATGGAGAGATGGGATATGGGATATGGGGGATGGGATATGGGATATGGGATATGGGATATGGGATGGGGATATGGGATATGGGATATGGGATATGGGATATGGGGGATGGGATATGGGATATGGGATATGGGATGGGGATATGGGATATGGGATATGGGATATGGGATATGGGATATGGGATGGGGGATATGGGATATGAGAGATGGGATATGGGATAGGGATATGGGATGGGGATATGGGATGGGGATATGGGATGGGATATGGGATGGGATATGGGATGGGATATGGGATAGGAATGTGGGATGGGGACAGGGGATGGGGGGGACATGGGATTGGGGTCAGGGGATGGGGGAATGGGGGATACGGGATGGGGTGAGGGCGGTTGGACCCGGCCCCAATTCCCAATTCCCATTTGTGGGATCGTTGTCCCGCTGCTGTTCCTGTCCTGTCCCATCCCTGGCCCGAATGTTCCCATCCCAAACATCCCCACCCCAAACATCCCCATCCCAAACATCCCCATCCCAAACATCCCCACCCCAAACATCCCCACCCCAAACATCCCCATCCCAAACATCCCCACCCCAAACATCCCCATCCCAAACATCCCCACCCCAAACATCCCCACCCCAAACATCCCCATCCCAAATGTTCCCACCCCAAACATCCCCATCCCAAACATCCCCACCCCAAACATCCCCATCCCAAACATCCCCATCCCAAACATCCCCACCCCAAACATCCCCACCCCAAACATCCCCATCCCAAACATCCCCACCCCAAACATCCCCATCCCAAACATCCCCACCCCAAACATCCCCACCCCAAACATCCCCATCCCAAATGTTCCCACCCCAAACATCCCCATCCCAAACATCCCCATCCCAAACATCCCCATCCCAAACATTCCCACCCCATCCCAAATGTTCCTGTCCCCTGTCCCAAACATTCCCATCCCAACCCAGATGTTCCTGTCCCCATCCCTGTCCCCGATCCCAGTTTCATCCCCCCCAATCCCAATCACATTCCCCATCCTGATCCCGATTCCCAAAACCCAAACCCCAAATTCCAGATATTATTCTAATCCCAAACCCCAAACCCCAAATCCCCCAAACCCTCGAATCCCCCGAATCCCCCAAATCCCCAAATCTCCCAAATCTCACAATCCCAAACCCCAAACCCCAAATCCCCCGAATCTCCAAACCCCCAAATCCCCCAAATCTCCCAAATCTCACAATCCCAGATCCCAAATCCCAAACCCCAAATCCCCAAATCCCCAATCCCCCAAATCCCCAAATCTCCCAATTCCCCAAACCCCAATCCCCAAATCCCAAACCCCAAATCCCCAAATCCCCAAATCCCCAAATCTCCCAAATCTCACAATCCCAGATCCCAAATCCCAAATCCCCAAATCTCCCAATTCCCCAAACCCCAAATCCCCCAAACCCCCGAATCCCCCAAATCCCCAAATCCCCCAAATCTCACAATCCCAATTCCCCAAACCCCAAATCCCCCAAATCCCCCAAATCCCCCAAACCCCAAATCTCCCAATTCCCCAAACCCCAAATCCCAAACCCCCAAATCCCCAAATCCCCCAAATCTCCCAAATCTCCCAATCCCAGTTCCCAAACCCCAAATTCCCAAACCCCCAAAACTCCAAATCTCAAAATCCCAAACCCCAAACCCCAAATCCCCAAATCCCCAAATCTCCCAAATCTCACATTCCCAGATCCCAAATCCCAATTCCCAAATCCCCAAACCCCCCAAATCCCCCAAATCCCCAAATCTCCCAAATCTCACAATCCCAGATCCCAAATCCCAAACCCCAAATCCCCAAATCCCAAATCCCAAATCCCCAAATCCCCAAATCCCCAAATCTCCCAAATCTCCCAATCCCAAATCCCAACCCCCAAATTCCCAGGCCCCGCCCCTCACCTGTTGAGCCCCCGGACCATGTAGGACTGGAGATCCACAGAGCTGCGGGGACAGGTGAGAGCCAGGTGAGAGCCAGGTGAGGGCCGGGGGGGACCCCCAGGTGACAGCCCCGGGGACACCTGGGGACACCTGGGACAGGTGGGGACATGGGGGGACACGGGGGGGGGACAGGTGACACTTCGGGGGACACCTGGGACAGGTGGGGACATGGGAGGAACCCAGAGCAGGACAGGTGACACCCCCGGGGACAGGTGGGAAACACCAGAGCAGGACAAGTGACACCCTCAGGTGAGACCCCCGGGGACACCTGGGACAGGTGGGGACATGGGAGGAACCCAGGCCAGGCCAGGTGACACCCCCGGGGACACCTGGGACAGGTGGGAAACATCAGAGCAGGACAGGTGACACCCTCAGGTGAGACCCCCAGGGACAGCTGGGACAGGTGGGAAACACCAGAGCAGGACAGGTGACACCCCCAGGTGAGACCCCCGGGGACACCTGGGACAGGTGGGGACATGGGAGGAACCCGGGCCAGGACAGGTGACACCCCCGGGGACAGGTGGGAAACACCAGAGCAGGACAGGTGACACCCCTGGGGAACCTGGAACAGGTGGGAAACACCAGAGCAGGATGGGTGACACCCCCAGGTGAGACCCCTGGGGACACCTGGGACAGGTGGGAAACACCAGAGCAGGATGGGTGACACCCCCAGGTGAGACCCCCGGGGACACCTGGGACAGGTGGGGACATGGGGGGAAACTGGGCCAGGACAGGTGACACCCCCGGGGACAGGTGGGAAACACCAGAGCAGGACAGGTGAGACCCCTGGGGACACCTGGGACAGGTGAGAAACACCAGAGAAGGACAGGTGACACCCCCAGGTGAGACCCCTGGGGACACCTGGGACAGGTGGGAAACACCAGAGCAGGACAGGTGACACCCCCAGGTGAGACCCCTGGGGACACCTGGGACAGGTGGGAAACACCAGAGCAGGACAGGTGACACCCCCAGGTGAGACCCCTGGGGACACCTGGGACAGGTGGGAAACATCAGAGCAGGACAGGTGACACCCCTGGGGACACCTGGGACAGGTGAGAAACACCAGAGCAGGATGGGTGACACCCCCAGGTGAGACCCCCGGGGACACCTGTGACAGGTGGGGACATGGGGGGAAACCGGGCCAGGACAGGTAACACCCCTGGGGACATGTGGGACAGGTGAGAAACACCAGAGCAGGACAGGTGACACCCCCAGGTGAGGGGACACCGGAGCAGGACTCCAGACCTCCAGGTGAGATCTGGAGACACCTGGGACAGGTGATGACACCCAGGGGGACACTGCGGGGGACAGGTGACACCCCCCAGGTGAGACCCAGGGACACCTGGGACAGGTGGGGACATGGGGGGACACCGGGGGACAGGTGAGAGTGACGGCCACCAGGTGAGACAGGGGAACACAAGGGGACACGAGGGAGGGTGACAGGTGGGTGGGGCCACGCCAGGTGAGGCCAGGTGAGATGGAGGAGTCACCTTGACCACACAAGGGGACATGAGGGGGGATGACAGGTGGGTGGAGCCAGCCCAGGTGAGGCCAGGTGAGATGGAGAGGTCACCTTGGTCACACAAGGGGGTGGTGACAGGTGGATGGAGCCACCCCAGGTGAGACCAGGTGAGACCAGGTGAGACCAAGTGAGACAGGGGGACACCTTGGAGACACAAGGGGACATGAGGAGGGATGACAGGTGGGTGGGGCCACCCCAGGCGACACCAGGTGACACCAGGTGAGACAGGGAGACACCTTGGCCACACAAGGGGGGTGGTGACAGGTGGGTGGGGCCAGTCCAGGTGAGGCCAGGTGAGACCAGGTGAGATGGAGGGGTCACCTTGGAGACACAAGGGGAGGGTGACAGGTGGGTGGAGCCACACCAGGTGACACCAGGTGAGACAGGGGGACACCTTGACCACACAAGGGGACATGAGGGGGGATTACAGGTGGGTGGGGCCATCCCAGGTGAGGCCAGGTGAGATGGAGGGGTCACCTTGGGCACACGAGGGGGGAAGGTGTGTCACAGGTGGGCGGAGCCACCCCGGGTGAGACCAGGTGACACCAGGTGAGACAGGGGGACACCTTGGCCACAAAAGGGGACATGAGGGAGGGTGACAGGTGGGTGGGACCAGCCCAGGTGAGGCCAGGTGAGGTGGAGGGGTCACCTTGGTCACACAAGGGGAGGGGTGACAGGTGGGTGGGGCCAGCCCAGGTGAGGCCAGGTGAGATGGAGAGATCACCTTGGTCACACAAGGGGGTGGTGACAGGTGGGTGGGGCCAGCCCAGGTGAGACCAGGTGAGACCAGGTGAGACCAAGTGAGACAGGAGGACACCTTGGCCACACAAGGGGACATGAGGGGGGATGACAGGTGGGTGGGGCCAGCCCAGGTGAGGCCAGGTGAGATGGAGAGATCACCTTGGTCACACAAGGGGGTGGTGACAGGTGGGTGGAGCCACCCCAGGTGAGGCCAGGTGAGATAGGAGAACACCTTGGCCACACAACAGGACACGACAGGTGGGTGGGGCCAGCCCAGGTGACACCAGGTGAGATGGAGGGGTCACCTTGGTCACACAAGGGGGGGGCTGTGTGTCACAGGTGGGTGGAGCCACTCCAGGTGAGACCAGGTGAGACCAGGTGAGACCGGAGAACACCTTGGCCACAGAACAGGACACAACAGGTGGGTGGGGCCAGCCCAGGTGAGGCCAGGTGAGATGGAGGGGTCACCTTGGTCACACAAGGGGGGGGTGACAGGTGGGTGGAGCCACACCAGGTGACACCAGGTGACACCAGGTGAGACAGGGGGACACCTTGGCCACACAAGGGGACATGATGGGGGGGGTCACAGGTGTGTGGGGCCAGCCCAGGTGAGGCCAGGTGAGATGGAGGGGTCACCTTGGTCACACGGGGGGGGTGACAGGTGGGTGGGGCCAGCCCAGGTGAGGCCAGGTGACACCTCAGCCCCAGAAACAGACCCGGGGGGGGTGTGGGCGGGGCGGGGCAGGTGCGCTCACCTGTTGAGGTCGCGCACGAGGTAGGGCTGCAGGTCGGCCGAGGGCCCGCGCAGCACCAGCCCCTTGGGCGGCAGCCGCTCGCCCTGGCTGGGCTGGCGCTGCAGGTGAGGGTTGCGCAGCGCCACGCTGATGTCGGTCAGCAGCCGCGGCAGCGGGCCCAGCTTCAGCAGCGCCTCCTGCGGGCAGGTGAGCACACCTGAGCACACCTGGGGGCACCTGGGGGCACCTGAGTGTACCTAGGAACACCTGAGTGCACCTGAGAGCACCTGAGTGCACCTGAGCGCACCTGGGGGCACCTGGAACCTCATCTAGGGGAACCCCAATCACTCTGACAGCGCCCAGCTTCAGCAGCGCCTCCTGCGGGCAGGTGAGCACACCTGAGCACACCTGGGGGCACCTGGGGGCACCTGAGCGCACCTGGGGGCACCTGGGGGCACCTGGGACCTGATCTAGGGTAACCCCAATTGCTCTGACAGCGCCCAGCTTCAGCAGCGCCTCCTGCGGGCAGGTGAGCACACCTGAGCACACCTGGGGGCACCTGAGCACACCTGAGCGCACCTGAGCGCACCTGGGGGCACCTGAGCACAGCTGGGACCTGATCTGGGGTACCCCAATAACTGCAATGGGACCCAGCTTCAGCAGCGCCTCCTGCGGGCAGGTGAGCACACCTGAGCACACCTGAGCACACCTGAGCACACCTGGGACCTTATCTAGGGGAACCCCAATGACTGCAACAGGGCCCAGCTTCAGCAGTGCCTTCTGCAGGCAGGTGAACACACCTGAGCACACCTGGGGGCACCTGAGCACACCTGAGCACACCTGGGGCCTCATCCAGGGGAACCCCAATGACTGCAATGGGGCCCAGTCTCAGCAGTGCCTCTGCGGGCAGGTGAACACACCTGAGCACACCTGGGGGCACCTGGGGGCACCTGAGCACACCTGAGTGCACCTGAGCACACCTGAGTGTACCTGGGAGCACCTGAGAGCAGCTGGGACCTTATCTAGGGGAACCGCAATGACTGCAACGGGGCCCAGCTTGAGCAGCGCCTCCTGCGGGCAGCGGAGCACACCTGAGAGCACCTGAGCACAGCTGGGATCTGATCTAGGGGAACCCCAATGAATACAACAGGGCCCAGCCTCAGCAGCGCCTTCTGCGGGCAGGTGAGCACACCTGGGGGCACCTGAGCACACCTGAGCACACCTGGGGGCACCTGAGCGCACCTGAGCACACCTGAGCGCACCTGAGTGTACCTGAGTGCACCTGAGCACACATGGGGGCACCTGAGTGCACCTGGGAACACCTGAGAGCACCTGAGCGCACCTGAGCACACCTGGGACCTCATCCAGGGGAACCCCAATGACTGCAATAGGGCTGAGCTTCAGCAGTGCCTCCTGCGGGCAGGTGAGCACACCTGAGCGCACATGGGGGCACCTGGGACCTTATTATCTAGGAGTACCCTAATGACTATAACAGGGCCCAGCTTCAGCAGTGCCTTCTGCGGGCAGGTGAGCACACCTGAGCACACCTGAGCACACCTGAGCACACCTGGGACCTTATCTAGGGGAACCGCAATGACTGCAACAGGGCCCAGCCTCAGCAGTGCCTCCTGCGGGCAGGTGAGCACACCTGAGCACACCTGGGGGCACCTGAGAGCAGCTGAGAGCACCTGAGCAAATCTGAGCACACCTGAGTGCACCTGAGCACACCTGGGACCTCATCCAGGGGAACCCCAATGACTGGAATGGGGCCCAGCTTCAGCAGCGCCTCCTGTGGGCAGGTGAGCACACCTGAGGGCACCTGGGAGCACCTGAGTGCACCTGGGAATACCTGAGAGCAGCTGAGTGCACCTGAGCAAACCTGAGCACACCTGAGTGCACCTGAGAGCACCTGGGACCTCATCCAGGGTAACCCCATTGATTTCCCAATGCCTACATTGGGGCCCAGCTTCAGCAGCGCTTCCTGCGGGCAGGTGAGCACACCTGAGCACACCTGAGCACACCTGAGTGCACCTGAGCACACCTGAGCGCACGTGGGACCTCATCCAGGGGAACCCCAATGACTGCAATGGGGCCCAGCTTCAGCGGGGGGGCACACAGCACACCTGGGCACACCTGGGCACACCTGGGCACACCTGGAGAGCTCACCTGGGGAGCTCACCTGGGCAGGTGGGACCCCTGGGACCTCACCTGGGGGAACCCCCAGGAAGCTCAAATGGTGGGAGCTCACCTGGGCGGGGGGGGGACACCTGCGGAGGCTGGAGGGGCTCACCCTGCCCATGGCCACCCCCACGTGAGGCTGTCACTGCACAGGTGAGGTTCTCACCACACAGGTGAGGCCGTGGGGGGCTCCCCAGGTGCGCCCAGGTGCGGTACCTTGCTGAGCTGGCTCAGGACCTCCCAGAGCAGTGTGTGCACCATGTCCCTCCCCATGGCCACCCCCCAGGTGAGGCTGTGGCCGCACAGGTGAGGCCGTGGCCGCACAGGTGAGGCCGTGGGGGGCCCCCCAGGTGCGCCCAGGTGCGGTACCTTGCTGAGCTGGCTCATGACCTCCCAGAGCAGCTCCGGCAGTTTGTTCCTCCCCACTACCAGCCCCCAGGTGAGGCCGTGGCTTCACAGGTGAGGCTGTCCCCACGCAGGTGAGGCTGTCCCCGCACAGGTGAGGCTGTCCCCGCGCAGGTGAGGGCTGCCCAGGTGCGGTACCTTGCTGAGCTGGCTCATGACCTCCCAGAGCAGTGCGTGCACCATGTCCCTCCCCATGGCCACCCCCCAGGTGTCCCCTAGGTGAGGCTGTCCCCGCACAGGTAAGGCTGTCACTGCACAGGTAAGGCTGTCACTGCACAGGTGAGGCTGTCCCCGCACAGGTGAGGGCTGCCCAGGTGCGGTACCTTGCTGAGCTGGCTCATGACCTCCCAGAGCAGCGCATGCACCATGTCCCTCCCCATGGCCACCCCCCAGGTGAGGCTGTCACTGCACAGGTGAGGTTTTCACCGCACAGGTGAGGCTGTGGGGGGCTCCCCAGGTGCGCCCAGGTGCGGTACCTTGCTGAGCTGGCTCAGGACCTCCCAGAGCAGCGCGTACACCATGTCCCTCCCCATGGCCACCCCTCAGGTGAGGCTGTCCCCGCACAGGTAAGGCTGTCACTGCACAGGTGAGGCTGTCCCCGCGCAGGTGAGGGCTGCCCAGGTGCGGTACCTTGCTGAGCTGGCTCATGACCTCCCAGAGCAGCGTGTGCACCATGTCCCTCCCCATTGCCACCCCCCAGGTGAGCCTGTGGCTGCACAGGTGAAGCCGTAGCCGCACAGGTGAGGCCGCGGGGGGCTCCCCAGGTGTGCCCAGGTGCAGTACCTTGCTGAGCTGGCTCAGGACCTCCCAGAGCAGTTCAGGCAGGATGTTCATCCCCATGGCCACCCCCCAGGTGTCCCCCAGGTGAGACTGAACCTGCACAGGTGAGGCTGTCCCCGCACAGGTGAGGCTGTCCCCGCGCAGGTGAGGGCTGCCCAGGAGCGGTACCTTGCTGAGCTGGCTCATGACCTCCCAGAGCAGCGCATGCACCATGTCCCTCCCCATCACCAGCCCCCAGGTGAGGCTGAGCCTGCACAGGTGAAGCCGTAGCCGCACAGGTGAGGCCATGGCGGGCTCCCCAGGTGCGCCCAGGTGCGGTACCTTGCTGAGCTGGCTCATGACCTTCCAGAGCAGCGCGTGCACCATGTCCCTCCCCATGGCCACCCCCAGGTGAGACTGAACCTGCACAGGTGAGGCTGTCCCCGCACAGGTGAGGCTGTCCCTGCACAGGTGAGGCTGTCCCCGCACAGGTGAGGGCTGCCCAGGTGCGGTACCTTGCTGAGCTGGCTCATGACCTCCCAGAGCAGCTCAGGCAGTTTGTCCATCCCCATGGCCACCCCTCAGGTGAGCCTGTGGCTGCACAGGTGAAGCCGTGGTCGCACAGGTGAGGCCGCGGGGGGCTCCCCAGGTGCGCCCAGGTGCGGTACCTTGCTGAGCTGGCTCATGACCTCCCAGAGCAGCGCGTGCAGCGTGGACAGCTCGCGGCCCAGGTCGATGTAGCCCTCGAAGCTGGTGCTGTTGGTCAGCGTGTCCAGGTTGGAGATCTCGTACAGGAACTGCTGCATGCTGGCCCACTCCAGCTCCAGGAACTCGTTCATGAACGCCATGTACTCCTCCTTGCTCCCGAACCTGCCGCAGGTGAGCCCAGGTGAGGGCGGGGCCGGCAGGGGGCGGGGAAACCCAGCAGGTGAGGGTGGGGTTAGCAGGTGGGCAGGGACACCCAACAGGTGAGGGTAGGGCTGGCAGGTGGGCGGGGACACCCAACAGGTGAGGGTGGGGCCAGCAGGTGGGCAGGGACACCCAGCAGGTGAGGGTAGGGTGGCAGGTGGGCAGGGACACCCAACAGGTGAGGGCAGGGCCGGCAGGTGGGCGGGGACACCCAACAGGTGAGGGCGGGGCTGGCAGTGGGCGGGGAAACCCAGCAGGTGAGGGTGGGGCCAGCAGGTGGGCAGGGACACCCAACAGGTGAGGGCGGGGCTGGCAGTGGGTGGGGACACCCAACAGGTGAGGGTGGGGCCGGCAGGGGGGCGGGGACAGTCCTGGCAGGTGACAGTAGGGCTGGCAGGTGGGCAGGGATGCCCAACAGGTGAGGGCGGGGCCGGCAGGGCAGCAGGGACACCCATCAGGTGAGGGCGGGGCTGGCAGGTGGGCAGGGACACCCAGCAGGTGAGGGTGGGGCTGGCAGGTGGGCAGGGACACCCAACAGGTGAGGGCGGGGCTGGCAGGTGGGTGGGGACACCCAGCAGGTGAGGGCAGGGCTGGCAGGTGGGTGGGGACACCCAATAGGTGAGGGTGGGGCCGACAGGTGGGCAGGGACACCCAACAGGTGAGGGTGGGGCCAGCAGGTGGGCGGGGACACCCAGCAGGTGAGGGTGGGGCCAGCAGGTGGGCGGGGACACTCCCTGGAGGTGAGGGCGGGACTGGCAGGTGGGCGGAGACACCTTCTGACAGGTGAGGGTGGGGCCGGCAGGGGGGCGGGGGCACCCAGCAGGTAAGGGTGGGGCCGGCAGGGGCATGGGGACAGTCCTGGCAGGTGACAGTAGGGTCAGCAGGTGGGCAGGGACACCCAACAGGTGAGGGTGGGGCTGGCAGGTGGGCAGGGACACCCAACAGGTGAGGGGGGGGCTGGCAGGTGGGTGGGGACACCCAACAGGTGAGGGTGGGGCCAACAGGTGGGCAGGGACACCCAACAGGTGAGGGTGGGGCTGGCAGGTGGGCGGCAACACCCAGCAGGTGAGGGTGGGGCCAACAGGTGGGCAGGGATGCCTTCTGACAGGTGAGGGTGGGGCCGGCAGGTGGGTGGGAAACCTGACAGGTGAACGTAGGGCTGGCAGGTGGTCTGGGACACCCCCAGCAGGTGAGGGCAGGGCCCACAGGTGGATGGCTACATTTGCGGCAGATGAGAGTGGGGCTGGAAGGTGGGTGGGAACATCCCCAGCAGGTAAGGGCGGGGCCAGCAAGTGGGACCTGGCAGCTGAGGGCGAGGGTGACAGGTGGGCAGGGAAACCCCCAACAGGTGGGGGTGGGGCCACCAGATGGGCAGGAACACCTCCTGACAGGTGAGGCCAGCAAGTGGGTGAGAACGTCTCCAGCAGGTGAGAGTGGGGTTGGCAGGTGGGCAGGGACACCCAACAGGTGAAGGAGGGGCCAGCAGGTGAGCAGGAACACCCCCAGCAAGTGAGGGTAGGTCACACAGGTGGGCCCCAGCAGGTGAGGGTGGGGACAGCGGGTGGGTTAGAACACCCCCAGCAGGTGAGGGTGGGGGAGCCAGGTGGGTGGGAACACCTCTGGGCAGGTGAGGGTGGGGCCAGCAGGTGGGTGGGGACACCTCATGACAGGTGAGACTGGGGCGGGCAGGTGGGCGGGGACACCTCATGACAGGTGAGACCAGGGCTGGCAAGTGGGCGGAGACACCCCCAGCAGGTGAGAGTGGAGCTGGAGGTGGGTGGGAACATCCCCGCAGGTGAGGGTGGCCCTGGCAGGGGGGTGGGAGTACCCCTGGCAGGTGAGGGCAGGGCAGCCAGGTGGGCAGGGACACCCCCAGCGGGTGAGGGCGGGGCCAGCAGGTGGGCACTGGCAGGTGAAGGGTGTCCCCAGTGTGTGTGTGGGGGGGGGGGTGGCAGGCGGCAGGTGAGGGGTGGGGATGGGTGGGAAGGGAGGTTGTCCATCATCCATCGTTATCTGTTGTCATCCATGGTCACCCATCGTCATTGTCATCCATGGTCACCCATCGTCATCATCATCATCATCATCAACCGTCATCATCATCAACCATCATCCATCATCAACCATCATCATCATCCTTCATCCATTGTCACCCGTCGTCATCATCATCGTCATCATCAACCGTCATCATCATCAACCATCATCCATCATCCTTCATCCATTGTCACCCGTCGTCATCATCATCATCATCCTCAACCATCATCCATCCATCCTCATCATCATCCTCCATCCATTGTCATCGTCCATCATCATCCATCATCATCATCATCAACCATCAACCATCATCAACCATCATCCATCATCCATCATCCATTGCCATCATCCATCCATCATCATCATCATCCTCCATCCATTGTCATCCTCCATCATCATCCATCATCCATCAGCAACCATTATCCATCTATCATTATCTGTTGTCATCCATTGTCACCCATCATCATCATCATCATCAACCGTCATCCATCCATCATCATCATCATCCTTCATCCGTTTTCATCATCCATCCATCCCTCCATCATCAACCATCATCCATCCATCATCATCATCCTTCATCCATTGTTATCAGCCATCATCATCATCAACCATCAATCATCATCCTTCATCCATTGTCATCACCCATCCATCCATCATCATTCATCCATTGTCATCCTCCATATTCATCCATCATCCATCATCAACCATCATCCATCCATCATCATCATCATCCTTCATCCATTGTCACCTGTCGTCATCATCATCCTCATCAACCATCATCATCATCCATCCATCATCATCATCATCCTCTATCCATTATCACCCATCATCATCATCAACCATCGTCCATCCATCATCATCATCATCATCCTTCCTCCATTGTCATTCTCCATCATCAACCATCATCCATCCATCATCCCCATCATCCTTCTTCCATTGTCATCATCCATCTATCCATCATCCATCCATCATTCTCATCATCCTTCATCCATTGTCATCCTCCATCATCATCCTTCATCCACTGTCATCATCCTCATCCATCATCCATCTACGATCACCTCTCATCCATCTATCCATGCATCCATCATCATCCTACGTCCATTGTCATCATTGATCATCATTGATCATCATTGATCATCATCCATCTTCCATCATCATCCATTGTCATCCTTCATCCATTGTCATCCTCCATCATCATCCATCCATCATCAACCATCCTCCATCCATCATCATCCTCCATCCATCATCATCCTTCATCCATTGTCATCATTGATCATCATCCATCCTCCATCATCATCTATTGTCATCCTTCATCCATCACCATCCTTCATCCGTTGACATCATCATCATGATCCATTATCCATCATCATCTGTTGTCATCCATTGTCACCATCATCCTCATCCATCATCCATCCATGATCACCTGTCATCCATCCATCATCATCCTTCATCCATTGTCATCATTGATCATCATTGATCATCATCCATCTTCCATCATCATCCATTGTCATCCTTCATCCATCATCATCCTTCATCCGTTGACATCATCATCATCATCATCCATCATCCATCCATCATCATCCTTCATCCACTATCATCATCATCATCATCATCATCCATCCATCATCATCCTTCATCCATTGTCATCTTCCATTATCATCCATCATCATCTGTCATCCATCATCATCTGTAATCCATTGTCATCATCATCATCCTTCATCCATTGTCATCATCCATCATGCATCCATCATCCCCTGTCATCCATCATCTGTCGTCATCTCTCATCCATCATCATCCATTGTCACCATCAACAATCCATCCGTCATCATCTGTCATCCATCATCATCTGTCATCCATCATGACCCATCATCCATCATCCATCATCATCATCAACCACTGTTATCATCCATCATCATCATCCATCATCGATCCATCCATCATCCATCATTTCATGTCATCCATCATCTGTCATCAGCCATCATCCATCCTCACCTCCCATCCCTCAGCCATTGTCATCCATCATCATCATCAACCACTGTTATCACCCATCATCATCATCCATCATCGATCCATCCATCATCCATCATTTCATGTCATCCATCATCTGTCATCAGCCATCATCCATCCTCACCTCCCATCCCTCAGCCATTGTCATCCATCATCATCATCAACCACTGTTATCACCCATCATCATCCATCATCCATCATCATCTGTCATCCATCATTCACCATCCATCATCACAACCACTGTTATCATCCATCATCCATCCATCCATCCATCCATCCATCCATCATCCATGATCACCTGTCATCCATAGTGATCTGTCATCCATTGTCATCATCGTCATCATCATCCATTGTCACCATCCACCATCCATCCATCATCACCTGTCATCCATCATCCATCATCCATCATCAGCCATCATCCATCATCATCTGTCATCCATGGTTATCTATCATCCATTGTCATCATTGTCATCATCATCAATTGTCATCATCCATCCATCCTCATCCATCCATCCATCATCCATCAGCCATCATCATCAACCACTGTTATCATCCGTCATCATCCATCATCCGTCATCCATCATCACCTGTCATCTATCATCCATCATCATCCATCATCATCATCAAGCACTGTTATCATCCATCATCATCCATCATCCGTCATCCATCATCACCTGTCATCTATCATCCATCGTTATCCATCATCCACCTCCCATCATCATCATCAAGCACTGTTATCACCCCTCATCATCCATCCGTCCATCATCATCCTTCATCCATTGTCATCATCATCATCATCCATTGTCACCATCCATCATGCATCCATCGTCACCTGTCATCCATCATGACCCACCATCCAACATCCATCATCATCATCAACCACTGTTATCATCCATCATCATCCATCATCCGTCATCCATCATCACCTGTCATCCATCATCCATTGTCAGCCCTCATCCATCATCATCCACCTTCCATCATCATCATCTCTCATCCATCATCCATCATCATCATCAACCACTGTTATCACCCATCATCATCCATCCATCCATCGTCATCCTTCATCCATTGTCATCATCATCACCACCATCCATAGTCACCATCCATCATGCATCCATCATCACCTGTCATCCATCATGACCCATCATCCATCTTCCATCCATCATCACCTGTCATCCATCATGACCCACCAGCCATCACCATCATCATCATCATCATCAACGACTGTTATCATCCATCATGACCCATCATCATCATCCATCACCACCTGTCATCCATCATCCATGGTCAGCCATCATCCATCATCATCCACCTTCCATCATCATCTGTGATCCAGCATGACCCACCATCCATCATCCTCATCATCATCAACCACTGTTATCATCCACCATGACCCACCATCCATCATCCATCATCATCATCAACCACTGTTATCATCCATGATACATTGTCCATCACCACCTGTCATCCATCATCCATGGTCAGCCATCATCCATCATCATCCACCTTCCTTCATCATCTGTGATCCACCATGACCCACCACCCATCATCATCATCATCAACCACTGTTATCATCCACCATGACCCACCATCCATCATCATCATCATCATCATCATCATCATCATCATCATCATCATCATCAACGACTGTTATCACCCATCCATCGGTCCACACCCGTCCATCTCCACCCATCCCCCCCCATCCATCTCCACCCCTCCCCCCTCTCCCCGGTCCCTCCCGCCGCCGCCGCCCTCACTTGGTGAAGTTGGCCAAGTTCTGGATGACCTTGGCGATGAGGGTCAGCGTCCGCGCCGTCTGCTCGTCGGGGTACTCCTGCATGAGGCCGAAGAGGCTGGGGGACATCACGGCGGGGCACAGGAAGCGCAGGAAGAGCGAGGCGCTGATCAGGCGGTCGGCGATGTCCTCGCGCCCGCGCTCGGCGCAGCGCAGCCGCCACGAGGCGAACACCTCCTTCAGTTCCCGCGGGAACACGCTGCACACGGCGTCACACGGCGTCACACGGCGTCACCCGGTGTCACCCGGACCCTGGGACGTCCCCGCTGTCCCCGCCGCGTCCCCGCACTCACCAGTGGGAGTTGACCACCTTGCAGAGCGCCAGCTCGCAGCACATGCGCAGGTTGGCCTGGTGGTCGGCCAGCGTGGAGGCCGAGCACTTCATGGGGTCCACCTCGCAGTTCTCCTCCGACTCGTAGAGCGCGCGGATGAACTCGCCTGCGGCACGGCGCGGGCAGGGGGACAGCGGGGGGACAGCGAGGGGACAGCGAGGGGACAGCGAGGGGACAGCGAGGGGACAGCGAGGGGACAGCGAGGGGCGGGGGGAGAAGGGAGGGGACTGTGTCAGGGAGGGGAGAAGGGACCACCCAAAGATCTCGTGATGGTGGGGATGGAACATGGCCATGAGTGGGGACCACCCAAAGATCTTGTGATGGTGGGGATGGAACATGGCGATGAGTGGAGACCATCCAATGATCTAATGGCCATGAGTGGGGACCGCCCAATGAACTCATGATGGTGGTGATGGAACATGGCTGTGAGTGGGGACCATCCAATGACCTAATGGCCATGAGTGGGGACCACCCAACCATGTCATGGATATGTGAAGGACCACCCAAAGATCTTGTGATGGTGGCAATGGAACATGGCCGTGAGTAGGGACCATCCAATCATGTCATGGCCATGAAATGGGACCACCCAATGGTCTTGTGATGGTGGGGATGGAACATGGCCGTGAGTGGGGACCACCCAATGAACTCATGATGGTGGTGATAGAACATGGCCATGAGTGGGGACCATCCAATGACCTAATGGCCATCAGTGGGGACCACCCAAAGATCTCATGATGGTGGTGATGGAACATGGCCATGAGTGGGGAACACCCAACAATCTCATGATGGTGGGGATGGAACACGGCTGTGAGTGGGGACCATCCAATGAACTCATGATGGTGGGGATGGAACATGACCTTGAGTGGAGACCACCCAAAAATCTCATGATGGTGGGGATGGAACATGGCCGTGAGTAGGGACCACCCAGTGACCTAGTGGCTGTGAGTGGGGACCACCCAATGGTCTCATGATGGTGGGGATAGAACATGGGCATAAGTTAGGAACACCCAATGATCTTGTGATGGTGGGGATGGAACATGGCCGTGAGTGGGGACCACCCAATGAACTCATGATGGTGGGGATGGAACATGGCCATGAGTGGGGCCACCCAATGATCTCGTGATGGTGGGGATGGAACATGACCTTGAGTGGAGGCCATCCAATGACCTAATGGCCACGAGTGGAGACCCACCCAATGACCTAATAGCCATGAGTGGGGACCACCCAACCATGTCATGATGTGAGAAGGACCACCCAGAGATCTCATGAAGGTGGTGATGGAACATGGCCATGAGTGAGGAACACCCAAAGATCTCATGATGGTGGTGATGGAACATGGCCACAAGTGAGGAACACCCAAAAATCTCATGATGGTAGCGATGGAACATGGCCATGAGTGGGGACTACCCAATGAACTCATGATGGTGGGGATGGAACATGGCCGTGAGTGGAGACCATCCAATGGCCTAATGGCCGTGTGTGGAGACCCACCCAATGATCTAATGGCCATGAGTGGGGACCACCCAACCATGTCATGGATATGAGGACCACCCAAAGATCTTGTGATGGTGGCAATGGAACACCATCGTCGTGAGTGGGGACCACCCGACCATGTCATGGCCATGAAATGGGACCACCCAATGATCTCGTGATGGTGGGGATGGAACATGGCCGTGAGTGGGGACCACCCAGTGACCTAATGGCCATGATTGAGGAACACTTAAAGATCTCATGATGGTGGTGATAGAACATGGCCATGAGTGGAGACCCACCCAATGAATTCATGATGGTGGGGATGGAATATGGCCATGAGTGAGGAACACCCAATGATCTTGTGATGGTGGTGATGGAACATGGCCATGAGTGAGGAACACCCAACAATTTCATAATGGTGAAGATGGAACATGGCCGTGAGTGGGGACCACCCAAAGATCTCATGATGGTGGGGATGGAACATGGCCGTGAGTGGGGACCACCCAGTGACCTAATGGCCATGAGTGGGGACCGCCCAATGAACTCATGATGGTGGTGATGGAACATGGCTGTGAGTGGGGACCATCCAATGACCTAATGGCCACGAGTGGAGACCCACCCCGTGATCTAATGGCCATGAGTGGGGACCACCCAATGGTCTCATGATGGTAGTGATGGAACATGGCCGTGAGTGAGGAACACCCAACAATCTCATGATGGTGGGGATGGAACATGGCCATGAGTGGGGACCATCCAATGACCTAATGGCCATGAGTGGGGACCACCCAATGGTCTCATGATGGTGGGGATGGAACATGGGCATAAGTTAGGAACACCCAATGATCTTGTGAGGGTGGTGATGGAACATGACCTTGAGTGGGGACCATCCAATGACCTAATGGCTGCGAGTGGAGAACCACCCAATAATCTAATGGCCATGAGTGGGGACCACCCAACCATGTCATGGATATGAGAAGGACCACCCAAAGATCTCGTGATGGTGGGGATGGAACATGGCCATGAGTGAGGAACACCCAACAATCTCATGATGGTGGCGATGGAACATGGCCATGAGTGAGGAACACCCAAAGATCTCATGATGGTGGCGATGGAACATGGCCATGAGTGGGGACTACCCAATGAACTCATGATGGTGGGGATGGAACATGGCCATGAGTGACAAACACCCAACAATCTCGTGATGGTGGGCATGGAACACGGCTGTGAGTGGGGACCATCCAATGAACTCATGATGGTGGGGATGGAACATGGCCGTGAGTGGGGACCACCCAATGGTCTTGTGATGGTGGGGATGGAACATGGCCGTGAGTGGGGATCACCCAACCATGTCATGGATGTGAGAAAGGATCACCTAAAGATCTCATGATGGTGGTGATGGAACATGGCCATGAATGGGGATCACCCAACCATGTCATACATGTGAGAAGGGACCACCCAAATACCTCATGAAGGTGGTGATGGAACATGACCTTGAGTGGGGACCACCCAATCGTGTCATGGGCATGAAAAGGGACCACCCAAAGATCTCATGATGGTGGGGATGGAACATGGCCATGAGTGGGGACCATCCAATGACCTAATGGCCACGAGTGGAGACCCACCCCATAATCTAATGGCCATGAGTGGGGACCACCCAATGGTCTCATGATGGTAGTGATGGAACATGGCCATGAGTGAGGAACACCCAACAATCTCATGATGGTGGGGATGGAACATGGCCATGAGTGGGGACCATCCAATGACCTAATGGCCATGAGTGGGGACCACCCAATGGTCTCATGATGGTGGGGATAGAACATGGGCATAAGTTAGGAACACCCAATGATCTTGTGATGGTGGTGATGGAACATGACCTTGAGCGGAGACCATCCAATGACCTAATGGCCATGAGTGGAGACCCACCCAAAGATCTAATGGCCATGAGTGGGGACCACCCAACCATGTCATGGATATGAGGACCACCCAAAGATCTCGTGATGGTGGCGATGGAACACCATCGCCATGAGTGGGGACCACCCGACCATGTCAAGGCCATGAAATGGGACCACCCAATGATCTTGGATTGGTGGGGATGGAACATGGCCGTGAGTGGAGACCATCCAATGACCTAATGGCCATGAGTGGGGACCACCCAAAGATCTCATGATGGTGGTGATAGAACATGGCCGTGAGTGGGGACCACCCAATGGTCTCATGATGGTGGGGATGGAACATGGCTGTGAGTGAGGAACACCCAAAGATCTTGTGATGGTGGGGATGGAACATGACCTTGAGTGGGGACCACCCAAAGATCTCATGGCCATGAGTGGGGACCACCCAAAGATCTCATGATGTTGGGGATGGAACATGGCCATGAGTGAGGAACACCCAATGAACTCATGATGGTGGGGATGGAACATGGGCATAAGTTAGGAACACCCAATGATCTTGTGATGGTGGTGATGGAACATGACCTTGAGTGGGGACCATCCAATGGCCTAATGGCCGTGAGTGGAGAACCACCCAATGACCTAATGGCCATGAGTGGGGACCACCCAACCATGGCATGGATATGAGAAGGACCACCCAAAGATCTCGTGATGGTGGTGATGGAACATGGCCGTGAGTGGGGACCACCCAGTGACCAAATGGCCATCAGTGGAGACCACCCAATGGTCTCATGATGGTAGCGATGGAACATGGCCATGAGTGGGGACCACCCAATGGTCTTGTGATGGTGGTGATGGAACATGGCCATGAAGGAGAAGCAGCCAAAGATCTCATGATGGTGGCAATGGAATATGACCATGATAAGGGACCACCCAAAGATCTCATGATGGTGGTGATGGAACATGGCGATGAGTGGGGACCACCCAATGGCCTAATGGCCACGAGTGGAGACCCACCCCATGATCTAATGGCCATGAGTGGGGACCACCCAACCCTGTCATGGATATGCGAAGGACCACCCAAAGATCTTGTGATGGTGGGGATGGAACACCATCGCCATGAGTGGGGACCACCCGACCATGTCATGGCCATGAAATGGGACCACTCAATGATCTCGTGATGGTGGGGATGGAACATGGCCATGAGTGGGGACCACCCAATGGTCTTGTGATGGT
>NC_140057.1:139017-146517 GCF_963513975.1 Fringilla coelebs | reverse complement strand
CAGGTGATCGTTAACACCAGGTGACCATCAACACCAGGTGACCGTCCGCACGGCCAGCAGGTGATTGTTAACACCCGGTGACCATCAACACCAGGTGACCATCCCCACTGCCACCAGGTGATCGTTAACACCAGGTGGCCATCAACACCGGTGACCATCAACACCACTGACCATCAACGCCAGGTGACCATCTCCACAGCTACCACCTGATCGTTAACACCAGGTGATCGTTAACACCAGGTGATCAGGCCGACCAGGTGGCCATCAACGCCAGGTGACCATCAACGCCACTGACCATCAATGCCAGGTGACCATCCCCACTGACACCAGGTGATCATTAACACCAGGTGACCATCAACACCAGCTGACCCCCAATGGCAGGTGACCATCCCCACGGCCGACAGGTGATCATTAACACCAGGTGATCATTAACACCACTGACCATCAACACCACTGACCATCAACGCCAGGTGACCATCCTCATGGCCACCAGGTGACCATCCTCATGGCCACCAGGTGATCGTTAACACCAGGTGGCCATCAATGCCAGGTGACCATCCCCACAGCTACCAGGTGATTGTTAACACCAGGTGATCGTTAACACCAGGTGATCAGGCCGACCAGGCGACCATCAACGCCAGGTGACCATCAACACCACTGACCATCAATGCCAGGTGACCATCCCCACAGCTACCAGGTGATTGTTAACACCAGCTGACCCCCAATGCCAGGTGACCATCCCCACGGCCAGCAGGTGATCATTAACACCAGGTGATCGTTAACACCAGGTGACCATCAACACCAGGGGACCATCCCCACTGACACCAGGTGATTGTTAAGACCAGGTGACCATCAATGACAGGTGACCATCAACACTGGTGACCATCAACACCACTGACCATCAACGCCAGGTGACCATCCCCACGGCCACCAGGTGATTGTTAACATCAGGTGACCATCAACGCCAGGTGACCATCAACATCACTGACCATCAACACCAGGTGACCATCCCCACAGCTACCATGTGATTGTTAACACCAGGTGATCGTTAACACCAGGTGACCATCAATGCGCACTGACCATCACTGCCAGGTGACCTTCAACACCACTGACCATCAATGACAGGTGAGCATCCCCACTGACACCAGGTGACCGTTAACATCAGGTGACCATGAACACTAGGTGACCATCAATGCCAGCTGACCATTCTCATACTCACCAGTTGATCATTAACACCAGTTGACCATCTACACCAGCTGACCATCAACACCAGCTGACCATCAACATCATGAACACCCTCAACACCAGCTGACCATCAACACCAGCTGACCATCACAGCCCCTCCAACTGACCACCCAGATGACCATCAACACCAGCTGACCATCAATGTCATGAACACCTTCAACACCAGCTGACCATCAACACCTGCTGACCATCAACATCCCCTCCAACTGACCACCCAGATGACCATCAACACCAGCTGACCATCAACATCCCCTCCAACTGACCACCCAGATGACCATCAACACCAGCTGACCAGCCTCATCACTGTTGCTTGACCATCCCTAGCCCGGCTGACATCAACACCAATGGACCATCCCCACTCCCACCAGATGACCACCAACACCACTTGACCATTCCCGTCCCCTCCAGCTGACCATCAAGCACAGGTGACCATCAACACCAGCTGACCAGGCTCATCACCACTGCTTGACCATCCTAATGCCAGCTGACATCCACACCAAGTGACCATCTTCAGCCCCACCAGCTGACCATCAATGCCAGCTGACCATCGACAACACCTGACCACAAACACCATAACCACCCCCACCACCAGCTGACCATCAACGCCAGGTGACCATCAACGCCAGGTGACCATCAATAGCAGTTGACCACCTTCATTACCAGTCAACACCACCAGCTGACCATCAAACACCAGTTAACCGTCAGCACCAGCTGACCATCAAACATCAGCTGACCATCAAAACCATGACCATCCCTACCAGCTGACCACCCCTACCAGCTGACCATCAAACATCAGCTGACCATCAAAACCATGGCCATCCCCACCAGCTGACCATTCCCATGACCAGTAATCATTGACACCAGCTGACCATTTCCATTCCCCCCACTTCACCATTGCGATGACCAGTTCACCCCCCCATGACCAGCTCACCAACACCAACTGACCATCCCCATCCCACCAGCTGACCACCTCCATGACCAGTTGCCCACCCTCATGACCTACTGACTCTCCCCATAACCAGTGCTGACCATCAAACCCCCCAGACCAGTTGACTCTCCCCATAACCAACTGACCATCAAATACCAGTTAATGACCCCATATTCCCAGTTGCCCACCCCCTGACCAGTTGCCCAACCCCCATGACCAGTTGCCCAACCCCCATGACCAGTTGCCCACACCCATAACCCACTGACCCTCCCCATGACCAGCTGACCACTGAACACCAGCTGACCATCAAACCCCACTGACCACCCCCATCCCCATGACCAGTTGCCCACCCTGATGACCAGTGGACTCTCCCCATACCCAGCTGACCATCAAACACCAGTTAGGGACCCCCATCCCCGCCACTTGCCCACCCCCATGACCCATTGACCCTCCCCATGACCAGCTGACCTCCCCCCTGACCAGTTGACCACCCCCATGACCAGTTGACCCTCCTCATAACCAACTGACCATCAAACACCAGCTGACCATCAAACACCAGTTAATGACCCCATACTCCCAGTTGCCCACTCCCCTGACCAGTTGCCCCCCCCATGACCAGCTGCCCACCCCGATGACCAGTTGACTTTCCCCGTAACCCGCTGACCACCAAACACCAGTTAGGGACCCCCATCCCCACCAGTTGCCCACCCCCATGACCCATTGACCCTCCCCATGACCAGCTGACCATCCAACCCCACTGACCATCCAACCCCACTGACCATCCAACCCCACTGACCACCCCCATCCCCACCACTCGCCCAGCCCACACCCAGTAGCCCCTCCCCCATTCCCAGTAGCCCCTCCCCCACCCCAGTAGCCCCTCCCCCTCGCCGTAGCCCCTCCCCCTCCCCTCCCCCACCTTGTTGGGCTTCACGGCGCGCTGCAGGTTCTCGATCCATTTGTCCCTCTCGGCCGCCGACCGGCAGGCGAAGCATTTGGTGCCCGACGCCGTCGTCACCTGCGGGCACCGCCCCCGCCCAGGTGAGCCACGCCCCTCCCCGGGGTGAGGCGCCCAGGATTCCCCCCGGAAGGTTCCGGAAGGCGCACCTCGAAGCAGAACTCCTGTCCCAGGATGCTGCTGTGCACGGCCTTGATGATGGAATCCTCGTCCAGGTTCAGCTCCAGCGCCTCGGCCGCGCTCGAGGGGCTCAGCAGCGACTCGTGCGAGTGCGACTCCTTAAAGCTCTGCATCAGCCGCGCCCTGCAGCGGGGGGATTTCGGGAATTCGGGGGGATCCGGGGGGCTGGGGGGGCTTGGGGGGGTCTGGGGGGCATTTGGGGGGAGTTTGGGTGGTTGGAAAGGGATTTAGGACAATTTTGGGGGGGTTTGTCCAAGTGCGACTCCTTAAAGCTCTGCATCAGCCGCGCCCTGCATCGGGGGGATTTCGGGAATTCGGGGGGATCCGGGGGACTGGGGGGGTCTGGGGGGGTCTGGGTGGGATTTGGGGTGAGTTTGGGGGGGATTTGGGATCATTTTGGGGGGGTTTGTGCGAGTGCGACTCCTTAAAGCTCTGCATCAGCCGCGCCCTGCATTGGGGGGATTTCGGGAATTCGGGGGGATCCGAGGGGTCCGGGGGGGCTTGGGGGGGTCTGGGGGGGTCTGGGGGGGATTTGGGAGGAATCTGGGGGGGATTTGGGAGTGATTTGAGGGGGATCTGGGGGGTTTGTGGGAGTGCGACTCCTTCAAGCTCTGCATCAGCCGCGCCCTGCATCGGGGGGATTTCGGGAATTTGGGGGATCCGGGGGGCTGGGGGGGCTTGGGGGGGTCTGGGGAGGGATTTGGGGTGAGTTTGGGTGGTTGGAAAGGGATTTGGGGCAATTTTAGGGGGGTTTGTGCGAGTGCGACTCCTTAAAGCTCTGCATCAGCCGTGCCCTGCATCGGGGGGATTTCGGGAATTCGGGGGGATCCGGGGGGCTGGGGGGGCTGGGGGGGTCTGGGGGGCATTTGGGATCATTTTGGGGGGATTTGGGATCATTTTGGGGGGATTTGGGACTGTTTGGAGGAATTTTGGGGAGTTTGTCCGAGTGCGACTCCTTCAAGCTCTGCATCAGCCGCGCCCTGCATCGGGGGGATTTCGGGAATTCGGGGGGATCCGGGGGGCTGGGGGGTCTGGGGGGGGTCTGGGGGGGATTTGGGGGGAGTTTGGGTGGTTGGAAAGGGATTTGGGGGGGATATGGGGGGATTTGGGGCAATTTTGGGGAGGTTTGTCCGAGTGCGACTCCTTAAAGCTCTGCATCAGCCGCGCCCTGCATCGGGGGGGTTTCGGGAATTTGGGGGGATCCGGGGGGCTGGGGGGGTCTGGGGGGCATTTGGGGGGATTTGGGAGAGATTTGAGGGGGATTTGGGATCATTTTGGGGGGATTTGTGCGAGTGCGACTCCTTCAAGCTCTGCATCAGCCACGCCCTGCATCGGGGGGTCGGGAATTTCGGGAATTCGGGGGGATCCGGGGGGTCCGGGGGGGATTTGGGGGGGGTCTGGGGGGGTCTGGGGGGGATTTAAGGGGGATTTTGGGGGGATTTTGGGGGGATGACGAGGGGTTGGGAGAGGGGTTTGGGGGGATTTTGTGGGGTTTCCTGGGGGCTGGGATTTGGGGAGATTTTGGGGAGGATTTGGGGAGATTTTGGGGAGGATTTGGGGGGGTTTTGGGGGGGTTTGGCGGATTTGGGGAGGTCTGGGGGTGTTCTTTAGGGTTCGGGGGGATTTTTGGGGGGAATTTGGGGGGATTTTTGGAGGGAGGTTGAGGGAATTTGGGGAGATTTGAGGGAATTCTGGGGCATTGGAGGGGATTTTGGGGGGAGTGGAGGGGAATTTGGGAAGATTTGAGGAGATTTTGGGGGGATTTTGGGGAATTCTGGGGGGGGTTCGGGGAGATTTGAGAGGATTTGTTGAGATTTTTGGGGAATTTGGGGAGATTTGAGGGGGTTTTGGGGGGAATTTCCAGGGGATTTGGGGAGATTTGAGAGGATTTGTTGAGATTTGAGGAGATTTGGGGAGATTTGGGGAGATTCTGGGGGGATTTGGGGCGATTTTGGGAGATTTTGGGGGAATTTTGGGAGATTTTGGGAGATTTTGGGGGATTTGAGGGGATTTGGGGGGATTTTGGGAGATTTGGGGGAAATTTGGGGAGATTTGAGAGGATTTGGTGAGATTTGAGGGGATTTTGGGGAGATGATTTTGGGGGATTGGGGGTGGGATTTTGGGGAGGTTTGAGAGGATTTGTTGAGATTTTGGGGGGATTTTGGGGGATTTTGGGAGATTTTGGGGGATTTGGGGGGGATTTGGGGAGATTTGAGAGGATTTGGGGAGATTTGGGGAGATTTTGGGAGATTTGAGAGGATTTTGTGAGATTCGAGTGGATTTGGGGGGATTTTGGGAGATTTTGGGGCTTTTGGGGGGGATTTCTGGGGGTTTGGGGAGATTTTGGGGGATTTGGGGAGATTTTGAGGTTTTTGGGGGATTTTAGGGGTTTTGGGGGGATTTTGGGGGGGTTTTGGGGGATTTTTGGGGGGTTTTGGGGGGTTTTGGGCAGTTCCTGGTGGAACTCAGGGCCCCCGCCCGGTGGGACCCCCAGAGCCCCCCGGGGTGCCCCCAGGTGTGCCCAGGTGTGCCCAGGTGTGCCCCAGGTGTTGGCGGTACCTGTCACGCTCGGCGCTGTGGGAGCTGCTGGTCCAGTGCCCCCACATGTCCCCAAATGCCCCCGTGGTGTCCCCAGGTGTGCCCTGGTGTCCCCAGGTGTGTCCAGGTCTCCTAGGTGTGTCCCAGGTGTGTTTCCAGGTGTCCCCAGGGGCCCCCAAACTCCCTCAGGTGTGTCCCCCGGTGTCCCCAGGTGTGCCCAGGTGTGCCCCAGGTGTCCCCCGGTGTCCCCAGGTGTGTCCCCACGTGTCCCCAGGTGACCCCAGGTGATCCCAGGTGTGCCCAGGTGTGTCCAGGTGACCCCAGGTGTGTTCCCCGGTGTCCCCAGGTGTGTCCCCACATGTCCCCAGGTGACCCCAGGTGTGCCCAGGTGTGACCCCAGGTGCCTCCAGGAGTCCCTGTGCTGTCCCCAGGTGTGCCCACGTCTGTCCCCAGGTGTGCCCAGGCGTGTCCCAAGTGTCCCCAGGTGTGCCCCAGGTGTGTCCACGTGCGCCCAGGTGTGTCCCGCCTGTGCCCCAGGTGTCCCCAGGTGTCTGCAGATGTGTCCCAGGTGTGTCCCAGGTGTCCCCAGGTGTCCCCAGTGTCCCCAGGTGTGTTTGGGGTTACCTGTCAGGGTTGGCACAGTGGAAGGGGGACAGGATCTGCTGCCCCCAAACATCCCCGGGTGAGTGCCCAGTGCCCCCAGGTGTGCCCAGGTGTATCCCAGGTGGGCCCAGGTGAGTCCCCAGTGCCCCCAGGTGCCCCCAGGTGTGTTACCTGTCATGGTTGGTGCTCTGGAAGCACGGCAGGATCTGCCAGAAGCTGCCCCAGGTGTGTCCCAGGTGTACCCAGGTGTGTCCCAGGTGTGTCCCCAATGCCCCAGGTGTGCCCAGGTGTATCCCTAATGCCCCCAGCTGTACCCATGTGTTTCTCAGGTGTGCCCAGGTGTGTCTCACCTGTCGTGGTCAGTGCTCTGGAAGCATTGCAGGATCTCCCAAACCTCCTCAGGTGTGTCCCCAGTGCCCCCAGGTGTGCCCAGGTGTGCCCCACCTGCCCCCAGGTGTGTTTGGGGTTACCTGTCATGTCGCTGCGGAAGCGCGGCAGGGTCTGCCGGAACCTGCCCCAGGTGTTTGAGGTGTGCCCCAGGTGTGCCCCAGGTGTATGAGGTGTGCCCCCAATGCCCCAGGTGTGTCCCAGGTCTGTCCCAGGTGTATGAGGTGTGTCTCCAATGCCCCAGGTGTGCCCCCAACCCCCAGGTGTATGAGATGGGCCCCAGGTGTGCTCCAGGTGTATGAGGTGTGCCCCCAATGCCCCAGGTGTGTCTCAGGTGTGCCCAGGTGTATGAGGTGTGCCCCAGGTGTGCTCCAGTTGTACCCCAGGTGTGCCCAGGTGTGTCTCAGGTGCCCCCAGGTGTCTCACCTGTCGTGGTGGGCGCTCTGGAAGCGCAGCAGGATCTGCTGGAAGCTGCCCCAGGTGTGACCCCAATGCCCCCAGGTTTATCCCAGCTGTGACCAGGTGTGCCCAGGTGTGCCCAGGTGTATGAGGTGTGCCCCCAATGCCCCAGGTGTACCCCAGGTGTGCCCAGGTGTGTCCCCAATGCCCCAGGTGTGAACCAGGTGTGTCCCAGGTGGGTTCTAGGTGTATCCCCAATGCC
>NC_140057.1:116133-138817 GCF_963513975.1 Fringilla coelebs | reverse complement strand
GGGGTGCTCAGGATGTGTCTCACAGGTGCAGGGCAGGTCCTGGGCTGGGGAAAATAGGATGGGAGGTGGAAAAAACAGGGTAAAAGCTGGGAATTGGGGGAAAAGGGGGAACTGGGGGAATCCCAGGTGGGATTTTGGGGATTGAGGGATGCTCAGGGCAGCGTCTCACAGGCATGGGCAGGTCCTGGGCTGGGAAAAATGGGATGGGAGGTGGGAAAAATGGGGGGAAAATCTGGAAAATGTGG
Source organism: Fringilla coelebs (assembly GCF_963513975.1). Taxonomy (NCBI): domain Eukaryota; kingdom Metazoa; phylum Chordata; class Aves; order Passeriformes; family Fringillidae; genus Fringilla; species Fringilla coelebs. Next base: position 138,572 of record NC_140057.1, on the reverse strand, counting down.
GGAAAGAGGGACACTGAGGAATGCCAGGTGGGGTTTGGTAACTGTGGGAATTCTGGGGTGTCTCACAGGCACAGGGCAGGTCCTGGGCTGGGAAAAATGGGATGGGAGGTGGGAAAATGGGGGAAAAGCTGGAAATTGGGTGGAAAAGGGAGAAACTGAGGAATTCTGTGTGGGTTTTGGGAAATTTGGGAATTGTGGGATGCTCAGGGCGTGTCTCAGAGGTGCAGGGCAGGTCATGGACTGGGAAAAATGGGATGGGAGGTGGGAAAAATGGGGAAAAGCTGGGAAATGTGGGGAAAGGAGGAAATGGGGGAATGCCAGGTGGGGTTTTGGGGATTTGGGGCACCGAGGGGCGGTGTCTCACAGTTGCAGTGCACGTTGAGGGCTGGGAAAAATGGGATGGGAGGTAGGAAAAACAGGATAAAATCTGGGAAATGTGGGGAAAGGGGGACACTGAGGAATGGCAGGTGGGATTTTGGGGATTTGGGGATGCTCAGGGATGTGCCTCACAGTTGCAGCGCACGTTGAGGGCTGGGAAAAGGGGGGAAATTCAGGAATGGCAGGTGGGATTTTGGGGATTTGGGGATGCTCTCACAGTTGCAGCGCACGTTGAGGGCTGGGAAAAGGGGGGAAATTCAGGAATGGCAGGTGGGGTTTGGGGATTTGGGGATTTGGGGATGCTCTCACAGTTGCAGCGCACGTTGCGGGCTGGGAAAAGGGGTGAAATTCAGGAATGGCAGGTGGGGTTTGGGGATTTGGGGATTTGGGGATGCTCTCACAGTTGCAGCGCACGTTGAGGGCTGGGACAAGGGGGAACTGGGGGAATTCCAGGTGGGATTTTGGGGGTTTGGGGGTTTGGGGATGCTCTCACAGCTGCAGCGCACGTTGAGGGCTGGGAAAGGGGGACACTGAGGAATGCCAGGTGGGATTTTGGGGATTTGGGGATGCTTTCACAGCTGCAGCGCACGTTGAGGGCTGGGACAAGGGGGACACTGAGGAATGGCAGGTGGGGTTTGGGGATTTGGGGGTTTGGGGATGCTCTCACAGCTGCAGCGCACGTTGCAGGCTGGGAAAAGGGGGACACTGAGGAATGCCAGGTGGGGTTTGGGGATTTGGGGGTTTGGGGATGCTCTCACAGCTGCAGCGCACGTTGAGGGCTGGGAAAAGGGGGAAATTCAGGAATGGCAGGTGGGATTTTGGGGGTTTGGGGATGCTCTCACAGTTGCAGCGCACGTTGCGGGCGGCGTGGTGGCCCTGGATGCGCAGCTGGAACACCGAGTGCGAGCGCGACGAGCGCTCATTGAGCCCCGTGCGCGCCACCGAGCGCTGCGAGCCCGCCCGCAGCAGCAGCTCCAGAACCTGCAGGGATGGGGGAATGGGGGGAATGGGGGGGAATGGGGGGGAATGGGGGGGAATGGGGGGGAAATGGGGGAAATGTGGGGGAGATATGGGGGAAATGTGGGGGAAATGTGGGGGGAAATATGGGGGAAATGTGGGGGAGATATGGGGGGGATATGGGGGAAAATGTGGGGGAAATATGGGGAAATATGGGGAAGATATGGGGGGGATATGGGGGAAAATGTGGGGGAGATATGGGGAAAATATGGGGGGGAATGTGGGGGGAATATGGAGGGAAAATATGGGGGAAATATGGGGAAATGTGGGAGAAATATGGGGAAAATGTGGGGAAAATATGGGGGAGATATGGGGGAAATATGGGGGAAATGTGGGGGAAATGTGGGGGAGATATGGGGGAAATATGGGGGAAAATATGGGGGAAATATGGGGGGAATGTGGGGGGAATATGGGGAAAGTGCGGGGGAAATGTGGGGGGAATGCGGGGGAAATGTGGGGGAGATATGGGGGGAATATGGGGGAGATATGGGGGAAATGTGGGGGGAATGTGGGGGAAATGTGGGGGGATTGTGGGGGAATATGGGGGAAATGTGGGGGAGATATGGGGGAAAATGTGGGGGAATATAGGGAAATATGGGGAAGATATGGGGGGGATATGGGGGAGATATGGGGGAGATATGGGGAAAATATGGGGGGGAATGTGGGGGGAATATGGAGGGAAAATATGGGGGAAATATGGGGAAATGTGGGAGAAATATGGGGAAAATGTGGGGAAAATATGGGGGAGATATGGGGGAGATATAGGGGGAATGAGGGGGATATGTGAGGGAGATATGGGGGAAATATGGGGGAAATGTGGGGGGGAAACGTGGGGAAAAATATGGGGGAAATATGCGGGAGATATGGGGGAGATATGGGGGAAATGTGGGGGAAATGTGGGGGGGAAACGTGGGGAAAAATATGGGGGAAATATGGGGGAGATATGGGGAAATATGGGGGAAATATGGGGAAAGTGTGGGGGAAATGTGGGGGGAATGTGGGGGGAATATGGGGGAAATGTGGGGGAAATATGGGGGGAATGTGGGGGGAATGTGGGGAAAGTGTGGGGGAAATATGGGGGAGATATGGGGGAAATGTGGGGGAAATGTGGGGGGAAACGTAGGGGAAATATGGGGGGAAATGGGAGGAAAACCAGGAAGAAAAGGGGGGAAAACGGGGGGAAAAGGGGGAAAAAATGGGGGGAAAACCAGGGGAAAATGGGAAAAAATGGGGGGAAAGCAGGGAAAAAGGGAATGGGGGATGTGGGGAGGGGAAAGGGGCACAATTGGGGGGAATTGGGGGGAAATGGGGAAAAATCGGGGGGGAAGGGAAAAATCAGAGGGGGAAATAGGGGAGGGAAAGGGGAAAAATCAGGGAGGGAATGGAGAGAATTGAAGGAAAAACGGATTAAAAACTGAAATTGTCCCCTTGGAAATACAGATTAAACAAAAAGAGTCCCAGAAATGCAAAAGTTCTGGGAAAATGAATCCAAAACTGGCCTGGAATTCCCAAAATTCCACCTAAACTCCCAAATCACCAGATCCCTCCACGGGCACCCAGGTGAGGTTGGGCACCTGCAGCACATTCCCCCCCAGAATGCCCAAATTGCTCCCTAAAATCCCCACATTTCCCCCTAAACCCCCCACATTTCCCCCTAAAATCCCCAAATTTCCCCCTAAACCCCCCACATTTCCCCCTAAAATCCCCAAATTTCCCCCTAAAATCCCCAAATTTCTCCCTAAAACCCCCAAATTTTCCCCTAAAATCCCCAAACCCCCAAAATCCCATTCCCCACCTGCTCCTGGCTCTGCACGGGCACCCAGGTGAGGTTGGGCGTGTGCAGCTCCACATTCCCCCCCAAGAATGCCCAAATTTCTCCCTAAAACCCCCAAATTTCTCCCTAAAATCCCCAAATTTCCTCCTAAACCCCCCAAATTTCCTCCTAAAATCCCCAAATTTCCCCATTTCCCCACCTGCTCCTGGCTCTGCATGGGCACCTGGGTGATGTTGAGCACCTGCAGCTGCACATTCCCCACTCAGAATGCCCCAATTTCCCCCTAAAATCCCCAAATTTCCCCCCAGAATCCCCCAATTTTCCCCCATATTTCCCCCATTCCCATCCCCACCTGCTCCTGGCTCTGCACGGGCACCCAGGTGAGGTTGGGCACTGCAGCCCCACATTTCCCCCCCAGAATGCCCCAATTTCCCCCAAATTCCCCCATTCCCATTCCCCACCTGCTCCTGGCTCTGCACAGCACCTAGGTGAGGTTGGGCACGTGCAGCCCCACATTTCCCCCCAATTTCCCCACCTGCTCCTGGCTCTGCACGGGCACCCAGGTGAGGTTGGGCACTGCAGCCCCACATTTCCCCCCCGAATCCCCCCACAATTCCCCCATTTCCATTCCCCACCTGCTCCTGGCTCTGCACAGCACCCAGATGAGGTTGGGCACTGCAGCCCCACATTTCCCCCCCGAATCCCCCCACATTTCCCCCCCAGAATTCCCCATTCCCCACCTGCTCCTGGCTCTGCACGGGCACCCAGGTGAGGTTGGGCACGTGCAGCCCCACAATTTCCCCATTCCCCATTCCCCACCTGCTCCTGGCTCTGCACGGGCACCCAGGTGAGGTTGGGCACGTGCAGCTCGTCGCTGTCGGGGCCCAGCCGGCGGATCTCCAGCTCGCAGGGCGGCTCCCCGCGCGGCAGCAGCAGGTCGCGCAGGCTCTCGTTGTAGATCTCCAGGAAGCTGGCCGAGAAGCCGTACTGAGGGCGGGGTGCGGCCGCCCGCCCGCCCCGCGCGCCCCCGGTGCGTCCCCCGGCCCGGGGGGTCGGTGCCGTACCTGCCAGCCCTTGCCCTGCAGGTCGCGGGCGCCCAGGAAGAGCTGGCTGACGGCGCGCGGGATCATCCCCTGCGAGTCGGGCGCGCCCGGCGGCGCCGGGCCCTCCATGGTGAACGTCTTGCCGCTGCCCGTCTGCCCGTAGGCGAAGATGCACACCGGGTACCCGTCCAGGGCCGACTGGGAATGGGAACGGGAATGAGGGAATGGGGGAATGGGAATGGGGAATGGGGAATGAGGGAATGAGGGAATGAGGGAATGGGAATGAGGGAATGGGAATGAGGGAATGGGAATGAGAATGAGGGAATGGGGAATGGGGAATGGGAATGAGGGAATGGGAATGGGAATGAGGGAATGGGAATGGGGGAATGGGAATGGGGGAATGGGAATGAAGGAATGGGAATGGGGGAATGGGAATGGGGAATGGGAATGAGGGAATGGGAATGAGGGAATGGGGAATGGGAATGAGGGAATGGGCACAGGGAGCACTGACCCGTCCAGCGCCGACTGGGAATTGGGAATGGGAATGAGGAATGGGAATGAGGGAATGAGGGAATGGGAATGAGGGAATGGGAATGGGAATGAGGGAATGAGGGAATGGGAATGGGGGAATGGGAATGGGGAATGGGAATGAGGGAATGGGAATGAGGGAATGGGAATGGGGGAATGGGAATGGGGAATGGGAATGAGGGAATGGGAATGGGAATGAGGGAATGGGGATGAGGGAATGAGGGAATGGGAATGAGGGAATGGGAACGGGAATGAGGGAATGGGAATGGGCACAGGTAACACTGACCCGTCCAGGGCCCACTGGGAGTAGGGATGGGAATGAGGAATGAGAATGAGGGAATGAGGGAATGAGGGAATAAGGGAATGAGGGAATGGGAACAGGAATGAGGGAATGGGAATGGGCACAGGTAACACTGACCCGCCCAGGGCCGGCTGGGAATAGGGATGGGGAATGAGGGAATGGGAATGAGGGAATGGGAATGAGGGAATGAGGGAATGAGGGAATTTGGGAATGAGGGAATGGGCACAGGGAACACAGACCCATCCAGGGCCAGCTGGGAATGGGAATGGGGAATTGGGAATGAGGGAATTTGGGAATGAGGGAATTTGGGAATGGGCAGGCGGGCTTGGGAATGCTCAGAGGAAACACCAACCTGTCCAATGCCAACTGGGAAGGGAATGGGGAATGAGGGAATGAGGGAATGGAGATGAAGGAATGAGGGAATGGGCACAAGGAACACTGACCTGTCCAGGGCCCACTGGGAACTGGGAATTTGGGAATGAGGGATTTTGGGAATGGGCACAGGGAACACTGACCCGTCCAGGACCCACTGGGAATTGAGAATTTGGGAATTCTGGGGGTTTGGGATCAGCAGAGGGAACATTGACCCGTCCATGGCTGACTGGGAACGGGAATTGGGATGGGAATTTGGGAATTCTGGGGGGTTGGGAATGGGCAGGGGGGGTTGGGAATGGTCAAGGGGTTGGGAATGGCCAGGGGGTTGGGAATGGGAATGCTCAGGGGGTTGGGAATGCTCAGGGGGAATGTTCCGAGGGATTCCAGAATGCTCCAAGGGATTTGGGAATACTCAGAGGGGTCTGGGACGTGCAGGGGGGTTTGGGGTCACGGGAGGGGACTGGGAACGGGCTGGGGGGGATTTGGGAACTCAGAGGGGAAATCTGGGTGACATTTGAGGGAATTTGGGAATTCTGGGAGAAGATTTGGGATCCAGGTGGGACTTTGGGGATTTCTGGCATGCACACCTGCAACAGGAGCTGGATCTTCCTGCTGGGATTTGGGCTTGGATTTGAGGGGAATTTTGGGATATTTGGTATTTCTGGGACACCCACCTGGACGAGGAGCTGGACCTTCTGGCAGATCTCCTGCTGGGAGGCTCTGGGTGGGGTTTGGGGGAAATGGAGCCGGATTTTGGGTGGAATTTCAGGGATTTTGGGATCCAGGTGGGACATTTTTGGATTTCTGGGAGTTTTTGGGACACACACCTGCACCAGGAGCTGCACCTCCTGGAAGATCTCCTGCTGGGAGGCTCTGGGTGGGGTTTGGGTGGATTTGTGGGGTTTGGGGTGGGGTTTGGGTGGATTTTGGGGTTTTTGGGATGCACACCTGCACCAGGAGCTGCACCTCCTGGAAGATCTCCTGCTGGGAGGCGGCGGGCGGGAAGACGCGGTCGAAGCTGAAGTCGTAGCGCAGCTCCGTGCGCCGCTCCCGGCCCACCTGGGACTGCAGGGGGGAAAAAAATAACAACAATTGCAGGAGAAGAGGAAACGGGGCTGGGAAAGGGATTGGGAACAGGGAACAGGGCTGGGAAAGGGATTGGGGGAGGAAACGGGGCTGGGAAAGGGATTGGGAACAGGGAATGGGGCTGGGAAAGGGATTGGGAACAGGGAATGGGGCTGGGAAAGGGATTGGGGGAGGAAACGGGGCTGGGAAAGAGATTGGGGCACAGGGAACGGGGGATGGGGGTAGGAAAAGGGGTTTGGGATGGAGGAAAAGGTGTTTGGGGGGAGGAAAAGGGGTTTGGGGGGAGGAAAAGGGGTTTGGGATGGAGGAAAAGGTGTTTGGGGGGAGGAAAAGGGGTTTGGGATGGAGGGAAAGGGGTTTGGGATGGAAGAAAAGGGGTTTGGGCTGGAGGAAAAGGGGTTTGGGATGGAGGAAAAGGGGTTTGGGATGGAGGAAAAGGGGTTTGGGATGGAGGAAAAGGGGTTTATGGATAGAAAAAAAGGGGTTTGGGAGGAGGAAAAGGGGTTTGGGTGGGGGAAAAAGGGTTTGGTGGGAGGAAGAAAAGGGGTTTGGGATAGAGGAAAAGGGGTTTGGGATGGAGGAAAAGGGGTTTGGGAGGAGGAAAAGGGGTTTGGGATGGGGGAAAAGGGGTTTGGGATGGGGGAAAAGGGGTTTGGGATGGGGGAAAAGGGGTTTGGGATGGAGGAAAAGGGGTTTGGGAGGAGGAAAAGGGGTTTGGGATGGAGGAAAAGGGGTTTGGGATGGAGGAAAAGGGGTTTGGGATGGAGGAAAAGGGGTTTGGGGGGGAGGAAAAGGGGTTTGGGGGGAGGAAAAGGGGTTTGGGATGGAGGAAAAGGGGTTTGGGATGGAGGAAAAGGGGTTTGGGATGGAGGAAAAGGGGTTTGGGAGGAGGAAAAGGGGTTTGGGATGGAGGAAAAGGGGTTTGGGATGGGGGAAAAGGGGTTTGGGAGGAGGAAAAGGGGTTTGGGTGGGGGAAGAGGGGTTTGGGATGGAGGAAAAGGGGTTTTGGGGAGGAAAAGGGGTTTGGGATGGAGGAAAAGGGGTTTTGGGGAGGAAAAGGGGTTTGGGATGGAGGAAAAGGAGTTTTGGGGAGGAAAAGGGGTTTGGACAGAGGAAAAGCGGTTTGGATAGAGGAAAAGCGGTTTTGGGGAGAAAAGCCCTTTTTTGGGTACGATGTGCCTTTGGGCAGGCTGCACTCACGTCGTCGGGCCGGGTGAGCACCAGGCTGCGCGCGTCCTGCGGGGAGAAGTGCAGGTGCGGCATCCCCCGCTGGCGCTCCTGCTCCGCCGGCAGCAGCGGCCGCACGCGGCAGAACACGCGGATGTTCCCCTGGGGAGGGAGAAACAGCGGGGCTGGGGAGGGGTCCCATGGGGAGGAGAAACAGCGGGGCTGGGGAGGGTCCCATGGGAAAGGAGAAACAGCGGGGTTGGGGAGGGGTCCCATGGGGAGGAGAAACAGCGGGGTTGGGGAGGGTCCCATGGGAAAGGGAGAAACAGCGGGGCTGGGGAGGGTCCCATGGGAAACAAACAGCGGGGTTGGGGAGGGGTCCCATGGGAAAGGGGAGAAACAGCGGGGTTGGGGAGGGGTCCCATGGGAAACAAACAGAGGGGCTGGGGAGGGGTCCCATGGGAAACAAACAGCGGGGCTGGGGAGGGGTCCCATGGGAAACAAACAGTGGGGCTGGGGAGGGGTCCCATGGGAAAGGGGAGAAACAGCGGGGTTGGGGAGGGGTCCCATGGGAAACAAACAGCGGGGCTGGGGAGGGTCCCATGGGAAACAAACAGCGGGGTTGGGGAGGGGTCCCATGGGGAACAAACAGCGGGGTTGGGGTCCCATGGGAAAGGAGGAACAGCGGGGCTGGGGAGGGGTCCCATGGGAAACAAACAGCGGGGCTGGGGAGGGTCCCATGAGAAACAAACACTGGGATCAGTGGGGGCTCCCCTGGGAAAGGAGAAACAGCAGGATCAGTGGGGGCTCCCCTGGGGAAACAAACACTGGGACTGGGGAGTGGGATCAGTGGGGGTTCCCCTGGGAAAAGGGAGAAACAGCGGGATTAGGAAGGGTTCCCCTGGGAAAACAGGATAAATATCAGGGTTGGGGAGTGGGATTAGTGAGGATTCCCCTGGGAAAACGGGATAAACACTGGGATTGGGGAGTGGGATCTGTGGGGGTTCCCCTGGGAAAACAAACACTGGGATTGGGGAGTGGGATTAGTGAGGGTTCCCCTGGGAAAAGGGAGAAACAGTGGGATCAGTGGGGGCTCCCCTGGGGAAACAGGATAAACACCAGGATTGGGGAGTGTTCCCCTGGAAAAACAGGATAAATATCAGGGTTGGGGAGTGGGGTCTGTGGGGGTTCCACAGGGAAAACAAACAAACATTGGGATTGGGGAGTGGGATTAGTGGGTGTTCCTCTGGGAAAACAAACAAACATTGGGATTGGGGAGTGAGATTAGTGAGTGTTCCCCTGGGAAAACAGGATAAACACTGGGATTGGGGCATGGAATTAGTGGGTGTTCCTCTAGGAAACCAAATAAACACTGGGATTGGGGAAGGGAATTCATGGATGTTCCCCTGGGAAACCAGAATAAATGGGATTGGGGAGTGGAATTAGTGAGTGTTCGTTCCACTGGGAAAGAAAAGAAATGGGATTCAGGCATTAAATTCATGGAAAACCCCCAAAAATCGGGATTCAGTCATTGGGCCCAGTCCTGGGGGTCTCTCCCCCCTTAGGAACAGGGGGTCTCCCCTCACACAGAACATGCACACGTTTCCCTGGAAAAATCCCACAAAAATGGGATTCAGCCCTTGAGAGCAGTCCTGGGGGTCTCCCCTCACACAGAACACCCAGACATTCCCCTGCAAAAACCCAAAAAAATTGGAATTTGTTCATTGGGCCTGGTCCAGGGTCTCTCCCCCCTCAGGAACCGGGGGTCTGCCCTCACACAGAACATGCACATATTTTCCAAAAAAAACCCCACAAAATCGGGATTCAGCCCTTGGGAGCAGTCCCAGGGTCTCCCCTCACACAGAACACCCAGATATCCCCCTGAAAAAACACAAAAATTGTGATTTATTGGGGCTGGTCCAGGGGGTCTCTCCCCCCTCAGGAACAGGGGGACTCCCCTCACACAGAACATGCACACGTTTTCCTGGAAAAACCCCACAAAAATGGGATTTAGCCTTCAGGGGCAGCCCCAGGGTCTCCCCTCACACAGAACACCCAGATATCCCCCTGGAAAACCCGAAAAAATTGGAATTTGTTCATTGGGCCTGGTCCAGGGTCTCTCCCCCCTCAGGAACCGGGGGTCTGCCCTCACACAGAACATGCACATATTTTCCAAAAAAAACCCCACAAAATCGGGATTCAGCCCTTGAGGGCAGTCCCAGGGTCTCCCCTTGCAGAGAACACCCAGATATCCCCCTGAAAAAACACAAAAATTGGGATTTATTTGGCCTGGTCCAGGGGGTCTCTCCCCCCTCAGGAACCAGGGGTTCTCCCCTCACACAGAACATGCACACATTTCCCTGGAAAAAGCCCACAAAAATGGGATTTAGCCTTCAGGGGCAGTCCTGGCGGTCTCCCCTCACACAGAACACCCAGATATCCCCCTGGAAAACCCAAAAAAATTGGGATTTGTTCATTGGCCCTGGTGCAGGGTGTGTCCCCCCTCAGGAACCCGGGGACTCCCCTCACGCAGAACATGCACACGTTTTCCTGGAAAAACCACACAAATTCAGGATTTAGCCCTTGAGAGCAGCCCCAGTGTCTCCCCTCACACAGAACACCCACACATTCCCCTGGAAAACCCCAAAAAATCAGGATTCAGCCCTCAGGGGCAGCCCCAGGGTCTCCCCTCACACAGAACACCCAGATATCCCCCTGGAAAATCCCAAAAAGTTGTGATTCAATAATTGGGCCTGGTCCTGGGGGTCTCTTCCCCCACAGGAACGAGGGGTCTGCCCTCACGCAGAACATGCACACATTTTCCTGGAAAAACCCCACAAAAATGGGATTCAGCCCTTGAGGGCAGTCCCAGGCTCTCCCTGGGACTGAAAACACCAAGACATTTCCCTGGAAAACCCCAAAAAATCAGGATTCAGTCATTGGGCCTGGTCCTGGGTGTGTCCCCCCTCAGGAACCGGAGATCTCCCCTCATGTAGATCTTTCTCTGACAAAGCCCCACAAAAATGGGATTCAGCACTTGAGGGCATTCCCAGGGTCTCCCCTCACACAGAACACCCAGACATTCCCCTGGAAAACCCCAAAAAGTCAGGATTCAGTCATTGGGCCTGGTCCTGGGGGTCTCTCCCCCCTCAGGAACCCGGGGACTCCCTTCACACAGATCATGTAAATGTTTTCTTGGAAAAAACCCACAAAACTGGGATTCAGCCCTTGAGGGCATTCCCAGGGTCTCCCCTCACACAGAACACCCAGATATCCCCCTGGAAAACCCCAAAAAATCAGGATTCAGTCATTGGGCCTGGTGCAGGGTGTGTCCCCCCTCAGGAACCCGGGGACTCCCCTCACACAGAACATGCACACGTTTTCCTGGAAAAACCCCACAAATTCAGGATTTAGCTCTTGAGAGCAGTCCCAGGGTCTCCCCTCACACAGAACACCCACACATTCCCCAGGAAAACCCCAAAAAATCAGGATTCAGTCATTGGGCCCGGTCCAGGGTGTGTCCCCCCTCAGGAACAGGGGGCCTCCCCTCACACAGAACACGCACGTTTCCCTGGAAAGACTCCACAAAATCGGGATTCAGCCGTTGAGGGCAGCTCCAGGGTCTCCCCTCACACAGAACACGCAGACATTTCCCTGAAAACCCCCCCAAATCCCCGATTCACCCCTCGAGGCCTCCCCCGGGGCGCTCCCCCACACACGGCCGCTCCCCTGAGGCAGCCCCCGCGGCCCTACCCACCCTGAGCTCCTGGATGTCGTTGTGCAGGCGGCGCCGCTCCATCTCCAGCAGGTGGATGCGGTCCTCGTGCTGGGCCAGCAGCCTCCTGTGCTCGCCCTCCTCCTCCTGCAGCGCCGACAGCTGCTGCAGCTTCTCCTGCAGCTGCTGCTGCGACTCCTGCAGCTGCGCCTGGGCCGGGAGCACACACAGCCCTCAGCACCCAGCCTTCCCCCTGCCTCCCTCCTCAGCGCTTCAGGAGAGAAACTCCTAAGAAAATCCCGCTTCTCCTCGTGTTTTGCAGATTTTCGGACATTCCCCCGGGAATTTGGGGTTAAAATTCCCGCGTTTTGAGGCGTTTTCTGAGGGATTTCGCCACCATCCCTGCCGAGCCCTCATTTTCCCGCCTTTTTTTTTTGGCGCCCCCTAGCGGATTTCGTGTCTAAACGCAGGAAAAAATTCAAATTCCCTTTTTTTATTTCCCCGCGTTTTGAACACCCTGAGGGATTTCGGGTGCAAAATCAGTTGAGTTGTCGAAAATTCCCATTTTTCACAATTTTCCCCATATTTTTAGGCACTCCCTGAGAAATTTTGACACCAAAAGATCCGGAGTTGATGCCAACCCTTCATTTTTCCAACATTTTCTGGGGGCTTTCAGCCTGGAGAGTGCCTGAACAGCTCTAAAACCCCAGTTTTTCATTAATTTTGAAGCACCCTGAAGAATTTTGGTTGCAAAATCAGCTGAATTGGTGAAAATTCCTATTTTCCCCACATTGTGAGAGGTACCTCTGAAGAATTTCTGACGCCAAAAAGCTGCAATTGCCACAAACCCTCATTTTCCTGCCATTTCTGGGACCCAGGGAGCAACAAAATAGCTCCAAATTCCTGGTTTTTTTGTGGATTTTGAAACATCCCCTGAGGCATTTTGAGTGCAAAAGCAGCTGAATTGGTGAAAATTCACATTTTTCTCAAATTCTGAGGCACTCCCTGGGGAACTCCCACACCGAGAAAGCAGAAATTGGCACAAATCCCACATTTTCCTGCATTTTCTGGCCCCGGGGTTTTGTGGATTCTGAAGCACGCCCTGAGTGATTTGGGGTGCAAAAGCAGCTGAATTAGTGACAATTCCCATCTTCTGCAAGTTTTGAGGTTCCCCTGAAGGATTTTGACCCCAAGAAAGCCGGAATTGGCACAAACCCCACATTTTCCCGCCTTTTTTTGGCACCCCCTGGCAGATTTCAGGCCAGAGAGCAACAAACCAGTTCCAAAATCCCAGATTTTTCCACATTTTCAGGAACCCTTGAGGGATTTTGGGGACAGAAGCAGCCGGATTGGTGAAAATTCCCATCTCCCCCACATTCCCAGGCACTTCCAGAGCCATTTTGGTGCCAAAAAACCCCAAATTGCTGCCGACCCCTCATTTTCCCGCCCTTTTTGGCGCCCCCTGGCGGATTTTCCCCTCACAGCTTCCCCCCCCCCCAACAGCTCCCAGACCAGAGAGGGACAAAACTGCACCAAATTCCCGTTTTTTGCGGGTTTTTCAGGAATCCCGGGCCCCACCCGAGCGCTCTCCAGCTCACCCAAGCGCTGTCCAGCTCCTTGGCCAGCGCCTGCGTCTGGTCCCGCGCCGCGTCCCTCTCCTGCCGCCGCTGCTGCTCCTCCTGGCGCAGCTGCCCCATGGCCGCCTGCAGCTGCTCCTTCTCGGCCTGCAGCTGCCGGATCTCGGCCTGCAGAGCCTCCTCCCGGGCCTGGCTCCTCTGCAGCTCCTCCCGGCACTGAGACACCTCCAGCTCCAGGGAGCTGCTCGGGGGAAACAACCGTGTAAAAACGCAGGATCCTGGAGCAGCTCAAGGCGCTTTGGGTGAGTCTCTTTGAGAGGGGTTGTCAGGAGGGTTCTGAGGGAATTCTAGGGATCCTCAGGGGTTTTGGGGAATTTTCAGGGATTTCCTGAAGGATTCTGAGGGAATTTTGGGGCTCTTCAGAGGTTTGGGGGAATTTTCAGGAGGGTTCTGAGGGAATTTTGGGGATTTTGAGCCCCGACTCTGCTCCAGCTCCAGGGAGCTGCTCCGGGAACAGCAACCGTGTAAAACGCAGGATCCCGGACCCCGGGGGAGCTCAAGGAGCTTTGGGTGAGTCTCTTGAGGGGTTTTGAGGAATTGTCAGGAGGGTTCTGAGGGAATTATGGGGATCCTAAGGGGTTTGGGGGAATTTTCAGGGATTTCCCGAAGGGTTCTGAGGGAATTTTGGGGATCTTGAGGGAGTTTGAGCCCCGGCTCTGCTCCAGCTCCAGGGAGCTGCTCGGGGAACAGCAGCCGCGTCAAACGCAGGATCCCGGATCAGCTCAAGGCGCTTTGGGTGAGTCTCTTGAGGGGTTCGGGGGTTTTGGGGAATTTTCAGGGATTTCCCAAAGGATTCTGAGGGAATTTTGGGGCTCTTCAGGGGTTTGGGGGAATTTTCAAGAGCGTTCTGAGGGAATTTTGGGGATTTTGAGCCCCGGCTCTGCTCCAGCTCCAGGGAGCTGCTCCGGGAACAGCAACCGTGTAAAGCGCAGGATCGCGGACCCCGGGGGAGCTCAAGGCGCTTTGGGTGAGTCTCTTGAGGGGGGTTGTCAGGAGGGTTCTGAGGGAATTCTAGGGATCCTCAGGGGTTTTGGGGAATTTTCAGGGATTTCCCGAAGGATTCTGAGGGAAATTTGGGGCTCTTCAGGGGTTTGGGGGAATTTTCAGGAGGGTTCTGAGGGAATTTTGGGGCTCTTCAGGGGTTTGGGGGAATTTTCAGGAGGGTTCTGAGGGAATTTTGGGGAGTGTGAGCCCCGGCTCTGCTCCAGCTCCAGGAGCTGCTCCGGGAACAGCAACCGCGTCAAACCACAGGGGGGGAAATTTCAGGAGGGTTCTGAGGGAATTTTGGGCAACTTCTGGGGATCCTCAGGGGTTTTGGGGAATTTTCAGGGATTTCCCGAAGGGTTCTGAGGGAATTTTGAGGCTCTTCAGGAGTTTGGGGGAATTTTCAGGGATTTCCCGAAGGATTCTGAGGGAATTTTGGGGATCTTCAGGAGTTTTGGGGAATTTCCAGGAGGGTTCTGAGGGAATTTTGGGGCTCTTCAGGGGTTTGGGGGAATTTTCAGGAGGGTTCTGAGGGAATTTTGGGGCTCTTCAGGGGTTTTGGGGAATTTTCAGGAGGGTTCTGAGGGAATTTTGGGGATCTTGGGGATTTTGAGCCCCGGCTCTGCTCCAGCTCCAGGGAGCTGCTCCGGGGACAGCAACCGCGTCAAACCGCAAGGAAATTTCAGGAGGGTTCTGAGGGAATTTTGGGGATCTTCAGGTGTTTGGGGGAATTTTGGGGTTCTTCAGGAGTTTGGGGGAATTTTCAGGAGGGTTCTGAGGGAATTTTGGGGCTCTTCAGGGGTTTTGAGGGGATTTGGGGAATTTTCAGGGATTTCCCAAAGGATTCTGAGGGAATTTTGGGGTTCTTCAGGGGTTTGGGGAATTTTCAGGAGGGTTCTGAGGGAATTTTGGGGATCTTGAGGGATTTTGAGCCCCGGCTCTGCTCCAGCTCCAGGGAGCTGCTCCGGGGAACAGCAACCGCGTCAAACCGCAAGGAGGGAATTTTCTGGAGGGTTCTGAGGGAATTTTGGGCATCTTCTGGGGATCCTCAGGGGTTTTGGGCAATTCTCAGGAGGGTTCTGAGGGAATTTTGGGGATCTTCAGGGGTTTTGGGGAATTTTCAGGAGGGTTCTGAGGGAATTCTGGGGATCTTAAGGAGTTTGAGGGAATTTTCAGGGATTTCCCGAAGGGTTCTGAGGGAATTTTGGGGATCTTGAGGGAGTTTGGGCCCCGGCTCTGCTCCAGCTCCTCCCGGCACTGAGACACCTCCAGCTCCAGGGAGCTGCTCGGGGAACAGCAACCGTGTAAAAACGCAGGATCCTGGAGCAGCTCAAGGCGCTTTGGGTGAGTCTCTTGAGGGGGGTTGTCAGGAGGGTTCTGAGGGAATTCTAGGGATCCTCAGGGGTTTTGGGGAATTTTCAGGGATTTCCCAAAGGATTCTGAGGGAATTTTGGGGCTCTTCAGGGGTTTGGGGGAATCTTCAAGAGGGTTCTGAGGGAATTTTGGGGAGTTTGGGCCCCAGCTCTGCTCCAGCTCCAGGGAGCTGCTCCAGGGAGCAGCAACCGCGTCAAACCGCGACGGGGGAAATTTCAGGAGGGTTCTGAGGGAATTTTGGGGAACTTCAGGGGTTTGGGGGAATTTTGGGGTTCTTCAGGAGTTTGGGGGAATTTTCAGGAGGGTTCTGAGGGAATTTTGGGGCTCTTCAGGGGTTTTGAGGGGATTTGGGGAATTTTCAGGGATTTCCCGAAGGATTCTGAGGGAATTTTGGGGATCTTCAGGAGTTTTGGGGAATTTCCAGGAGGGTTCTGAGGGAATTTTGGGGCTCTTCAGGGGTTTGGGGGAATTTTCAGGAGGATTCTGAGGGAATTTTGGGGATCTTGGGGATTTTGAGCCCCGGCTCTGCTCCAGCACCAGGGAGCTGCTCCGGGGACAGCAACCGCGTCAAACCGCAAGGAAATTTCAGGAGGGTTCTGAGGGAATTTTGGGCATCTTCTGGGGATCCTCAGGGGTTTTGGGGAATTTTCAGGGATTTCCCGAAGGGTTCTGAGGGAATTTTGAGGCTCTTCAGGAGTTTGGGGGAATTTTGGGGTTCTTCAGGAGTTTGGGGGAATTTTCAAGAGTGTTCTGAGGGAATTTTGGGGCTCTTCAGGGGTTTTGAGGGGATTTGAGGAATTTTCAGGGATTTCCTGAAGGATTCTGAGGGAATTTTGGGGATCTTCAGGGGTTTGGGGGAAATTTCAGGGATTTCCCAAAGGGTTCTGAGGGAATTTTGGGGCTCTTCAGGGGTTTTGGAGAATTTTCAGAAGGGTTCTGAGGGAATTCTGGGGATCTTAAGTGGTTTGAGGGAATTTTCAGGAGGGTTCTGAGGGAGTTTTGGGGATATTCAGGGGTTTTGGGGAATTTTCAGGGATTTCCCGAAGGGTTCTGAGGGAATTTTGGGGATCTTGAGGAGTTTTGGGGAATTTTCAGGATTTCCTGAAGGATTCTGAGAGAATTTTGGGGCTCTTCAGGAGTTTTGGGGAATTTCCAGGAGGGTTCTGAGAGAGTTTTGGGGATATTCAGGGGTTTTAGGGAATTTTCAGGAGGGTTCTGAGGGAATTTTGGGGATATTCAGGAGTTTTGGGGAATTTTCAGGAGGATTCTGAGGGAGTTTTGGGGATATTCAGGGGTTTTGAGGGGATCTGGGGAAATTTCTGGGATTTTCCCAAGGGTCCTGAGGGAATTTTGGGGATCTTGAGGGAGTTTGGAGCAATTTGTGGAAATTTCAGGGATTTTCTGAAGCGTCCTGAGGGAATTTTGGGGATCTTGAGGCATTTGGGAGCAGTTCAGGGAAAGTTCAGAGATTTTCAGAAGGATTCTGAGGGAATTTTGGGGATTGTGAGGGGTTTTGAGGGGATTCAGGAAAATTTCAGGGATTTTCAGAAGAGTTCTGAGGGAATTTTGGGGATTGTGAAGGGATTCAGGATAATTTCAGGGATTTTCAGGAAGGTTCTGAGGGAATTCTAGGAATCTTGAATTCCAAAGGAAAATTTGGGGGAATGTGGGATAATTTGGTGAATTTTGGGGGCATTGCAGGACCTTTTGAAGGCCTTTAGAGAAATTTGGAGGGGATCTTGAGAAGATCTAGGAAAACCCCATTTTGAGGATTTGGGGTGAATTGGGAATTTTTAGGAAGGTTTTAGGGAATATGAGGAGGAGGAATCTTTAAAGGCATTTTAGATGGATTTTGGGGTTTTTTCCTCAGCATTCCTGCTCCTTCCAGAGCACATTTTAAGGTATTTGGGGCAGTTTTTATGGATTTTGGGGCAGTTTTTGATGGATTTTGGTGCATTCCTCACCCAACTCTGGAGCTGAGGCTGCTCCCACAGCACTTGGGCCCCCTCACAGGGGGATTTTGGGGCACTTTGGAGGGGTTTTGGTCGGGTTTTAATGGACTGTGGGACAGGTTGAAGTGGATTTTTCCAGGTTTGGATGGATTTTGGGGCTGTTTAGATGGATTTTGGCCAGGTTTGGATGGATTTCCGTTAGGTTTGGATGGATTTTGGGACAATTTTGGTGGATTTTGGTCAGGTTTGGTTGGATTTCCGTTAGGTTTGGATGGATTTGGGGCAGGTTTGGTTGGATTTGGGTCAGGTTAGGATGGATTTCGGCCGGGTTTGGATGGATTTCCGTTAGGTTAGGATGGATTTGGGTGAGGTTTGGATGAATTTTAGTCAGGTTTGGTTGGATTTCCGTTAGGTTTGGCTGGATCTAGGGCAGGTTAGGATGGATTTGGGTCAGGTTTGGATGGATTTGGGCGAGGTTTGGATGGATTTTGGCCAGGTTTGGCTGGATTTCTGTCAGTTTTGGCTGGATCATCGCCAGGTTAGGATGGATTTGGGTCAGGTTTGGATGGTCTTGGGTCAGGTTTGGCTGGATTTGGGTCAGGTTTGGCTGGATTTGGGTCAGGTTTGGTTGGATTTGGTCAGGTTTGGATGGATTTGGGTCAGGTTTGGTTGGATTTGGTCAGGTTTGGATGGATTTGGGTCAGGTTTGGTTGGATTTGGTCAGGTTTGGATGGATTTGGGTCAGGTTTGGCTGGATTTTGGCCAGGTTTGGATGGATTTGGGTCAGGTTTGGCTGGTCATAGGCAGTTTTGGCTGGATTTGGGTCAGGTTTGGCTAGATTTGGGTGAGGTTAGGATGGATTTGGGTCAGGTTTGGTTCGTCATGGCCAGGTTTGGATGGATTTGGGTCAGGTTTGGCTGGTCATGGGCAGTTTTGGATGGATTTGGGTCAGGTTTGGCTTGATTTCTGTGAGGTTAGGATGGATTTGGGTCAGGTTTGGCTGGTCATGGCCAGGTTAGGATGGATTTGGATCAGGTTGGCTGGATTTGGGACAGTTTTGGCTGGTCACGGGCAGTTTTGGCTGGATTTGGGTCAGGTTTGGCTGGATTTGGGTCAGGTTAGGATGGATCATGGGCAGGTTTGGCTGGTCATGGCCAGGTTTGTCCAGATTTGGGTCAGTTTTGTCCGGATTTAGGTCAGTTTTGGCCGGATTTGTGTCAGTTTTGGTCGGATTTGTGTCACGTTTGGCCGGATTTGGGTCAGTTTTGTTCGGATTTGTGTCAGTTTTGTTCGGATTTGTGTCAGTTTTGCCAGATTTGTGTCAGTTTTGGCCGGATTTGGGTCAGTTTTGGCCGGATTTGTGTCAGTTTTGGCCGGATTTGGGTCAGTTTTGCCGGATTTGGGTCAGTTTTCCCGGATTTGGGTCAGTTTTCCCGGATTTGTGTCAGGTTTGGATGGATTTGGGTGAGGTTAGGATGGATTTGTGTCAGTTTTGGCCTGATTAGTGTCAGTTTGGCCGGATTTGGGTCAGGTTTGGCCGGATTTGGGTCAGTTTGGCCGGATTTGTGTCAGTTTTTGCCGGATTTGGGTCAGTTTTGGCCGGATTTGGGTCAGTTTTGCCGGATTTGTGTCAGTTCTGCCGGATTTGTGTCAGTTCTGCCCGGATATTGGTCAGTTTTCCCAGATTTGTGTCAGGTTTGGATGGATTTGGGTGAGGTTAGGATGGATTTGTGTCAGTTTTTGCCAGATTTGTGTCAGTTCTGCCGGATTTGGGTCAGGTTTGGTGGATTTTGGTCAGTTTTGCCGGATTTGTGTCAGTTTTGTCCGGATTTGGGTCAGTTTTGCCGAATTTGTGTCAGTTTTGGCCGGATTTGTGTCAGTTTTCCCGGATTTGTGTCAGTTCTGCCAGATTTTGGTCAGTTTTGGATGGATTTGTGTCAGTTTTGGCGGGATTTGTGTCAGTTTTCCCGGATTTGGGTCAGTTTTGGCCGGATTTGTGTCAGTTCTGCCGGATTTGTGTCCGTTTTGCCAGGTTTGTGTCAGTTTTGCCGGATTTGGGTCAGTTCTGCCGGATTTTGGCCAGTTTTGCCCGGATTTGTGTCAGTTTTGTCCGGACCTGTGTCAGTTTTGCCCGGATTTGTGTCAGTTTTTGCCGGACCTTGGTCAGTTTTGGCGGGATTTGGGTCAGTTTTGCCAGATTTGGGTCAGTTTTGGCCAGATTTGGGTCAGTTTTGGATGGATTTGGGTGAGGTTAGGATGGATTTGGGTCAGTTTTTGCCGGACCTGTGTCAGTTTTGCCCGGATTTTGGCCAGGTTTCCCCCGCCCCGATCCCGCACTGACCCGATGCGGGTGCCCAGGCTGTTTTCCCGGCTGTCCCTGTGTCCCAGCTCCCTGTCCCAGCTCCCTGCCCATGCCCGCACTGACCCGATGCGGGTGCCCAGGCTGTTTTCCCGGCTGTCCCTCTGGCCCAGCTCCCTGTCCATCTGTCCCCAGCCCTCACTGACCCGATGCGGGCGCCCAGGCTGCTCTCCCGGCTGTCCCTCTGTCCCAGCTCCCTGTCCATCTGTCCCCAGCCCTCACTGACCCGATGCGGGCGCCCAGGCCGCTCTCCCGGCTGTCCCTCTGGCCCAGCTCCCTGTCCAGCCCCTGCAGGCGCTCGCTCAGCTGGCGGATGGTGCTCTCCAGGCCCTGCCGCTCCTCCTGCGCCTGCCCCAGCGCCTCCCGCAGGTCCGACACCTGCCCCCGCAGGTCCCACGGCGGCCGCTTGGGGGCGCCCTTGGCCGCCGTGCTGGTGACCGAGCCTGCGGGGACACCCGGAGGGGACAGTGGGGACATGGGGAGGGGACACCCGGAGGGGACAGTGGGGAGGGGACACCAGGAGGGGATGGGGAAATGGGGAGGGGACACCCGGAGGGGATGGGGACACCCAGAGGGGATGGGGACACCCGGAGGGGATGGGGCACCCGGAGGGGACAGTGGGGACACCCGGAGGGGATGGGGACATGGGGAGGGGATGGGGACACCCGGAGGGGACACCTGGAGGGGATGGGGACATGGGGAGGGGACACCCGGAGGGGATGGGGACACTGGGAGGGGATGGGGACAGTGGGGAGGAGACACCCAGAGGGGATGGGGACATGGGGAGGGGACACCCAGAGGGGATGGGGGACACCCGGAGGGGATGGGGACACCCAGAGGGGACGGGGACAATGGGGAGGGGACACCCAGAGGAAATGGGGACACCCAGAGGGGACACTGGGGAAAGGATGGGGACACTGGGAGGGGATGGGGACACACAGAGGGGACACCCAGAGGGGATGGAGACATGGGGAGGGGATGGGGACACCCAGAGGGAATGGGGACACCCAAAGGGGACACCGGGGAGGGGCTTGGGGACATGGGGAGGTGATGGGAACACCCAGAGGGGATGGGGACATCGGGAAAGAGACTGGGGACATGGGGAGGGGCTTGGGGACACCTAGAGGGGACTCAGCATGTCAGGAAGGGGAGGGGGGACATTGGGATGTGGAATGGGGACATTGGTGGGGTTTTGGGACCTCAGGAGGGGCTGGGGGACACCGGGAAAGGGACCGGGGACATCAGGAGGGGCTTGGGGACACCTAGAGGGGACTCAGCATGTCAGGCAGGAGAGTGGGGACACTGGGATGTGGAATGGGGACATTGGTGGGGTTTTGGGACATCAGGAGGGGCTTGGGGACACCCGGAGGGGAGGGGGGCCATGGGGAAGGGGAGGGTCTCAGGTCTCACTTCTCCGAGGAGCAGCTGCCACTGACGCCGCCTTCCGGGGGCCATCTGGGGGGACAGGGACATGGGGGACACTGGGGACATTCACTGGGGACACGGGGACACTGGGGACACGGGGACCCGGCCCCGCCGTGCTTTGTGAGCGATCCCGTCTCTGGGAGGGCTCCCCGAGCAGCCTCAGCAGGGCGGTGCCCGCTGTGGGGCCGGCCGCGGGGCTGGCGCTAATTAATTAGCGCTGACTCTAATGAGCCCCGGGGTTTAATTTGGGCTCAGCCCTGCCCGGGGCTCCCGGTGACAGCTCTGCCCTCCCTCGGCCTTGGTGTAACACGGACCGGCCCGGGACACCGAGCCAAAGCCCCTCCCTTCCCCCCGGGACCCCCCCAGGGCACACCGACCCCACAGAGCCCTGGACAGCCCCAAACGGCCTTTAAACACCCCAAAATCTCGTGTGGCTGTCCCCAAATCCCCTTAAACACCCCAAAATCTCGTGTGGCTGTCCCCAAATCCCCACTGAACCTCCAAACCCCCTTAAATCCCCCAAATCCCCTCTGAATCCCCCAAACCCCCTTAAATCCCCCAAATCTCCTCTGAATCCCCCAACCCCCTTAAATCACCCCAACCCCCTTAAATGCCCCAAACCCCCTTAAATCCCCTCTGAATCCCCCAAACCCCCTTAAATCCCCCCAAACCCCCTTAAATCCCCCAAATCCCCATTCAATCCCCCAAAAACCCCTCTGACCCCCAAAAAACCCTCCCCAAAACCCCTCTGACCCCCCAAAGCCACTCTAGCACCCCAAAAACCCCTCCCAAAACCCCTCTGACCCCCCAAAGCCACTCTAGCACCCAAAAACCCCCTCCCCAAAGCCCCTTTAACACCCCCAAACCCCTCTAACATCCCAAAAACCCCTCCCCAAGCCCCTCTAACACCTCAGAACCCCCTCGAGCACCCCAAATCCCCCTCCCCAAAGCCCCTCTAACCCCCCAAAAACCCCTCTAGCACCCAAAACCGCCTCAAGCAGCGCAAGACCCCCTCCCCAAAACCCCTCTAACACCCCAAAGCCCCCTCCCCAAGCCCCTCTACCACCCCAAAACCCCCTCCAGCACCCCAAAACTCCTCTAACACCCCAAAACCCTCTCCCAAATCCCCTTTAGCACCCGAAAACCCCCTCCTCAAAGCCCCTCTAAACCCCCAAAAACCCCTCTAGCACCCCAAAACCCCCCTCCCCAAAGCCCCTTTACACCCCAAACCCCCTCTGACCCCCCAAAACCCCCTCCCCAAAGCCCCTTTACACCCCAAAACCCCCTCTAACACCCCAAAACCCCCTCTAACACCCCAAAACCC
>NC_140057.1:90053-115933 GCF_963513975.1 Fringilla coelebs | reverse complement strand
GGGATTTTTGGGGGATTTTCTGGGGATTTTGAGGGGTTTTTTGGGAATGTTGGGGGATTTTTTGGGGGGTTTTTTTTAGAGTTTTTTTGGGATTTTTTTGGGGGGGGTGGATTTTTTTTAGGGTTTTTTTGGGGATTTTTGGCGATTTGGGGATTTTTGGGGAGATTTTGAGGGATTTTTTGGGCTTTTTTTATTTTTAGGGTTTTGGGGGATTTGGGGGGGGTTTTTGGGTGGTTTTTGGGTATTTTTGGGGGGGGTTTTGGGGATTTTTGGGGGTTTTGGGGGTTTTTTGTCGGTCTTTTGGGTTTTTGGGGGATTTTTTTTTATTTTCTCGGGATTTTGGGGGTTTTTTTGGGAATTTTGGGGGATTTGGGGGGATTTTTGGGGGTTTTTTTTAGAGGTTTTGGGGGATTTTTTGGGGGGGTTGGATTTTTTAGGGGTTTTTTTGGGATTTTTGGCGATTTGGGGATTTTGGGGGGATTTTGGGGATTGGAGGGGTTTAGGGGGGATTTTGGGGGGGAGATTTGGGGGAAAATCTGAGATTTTGGGGATTTTGGGGGATTTTGGGGAGATCTGGGAATTTTGGGGATCCTTGGGGGGGTTTGGGGTGGTTCGAGGGGGATTTGGGGGATTTTAGGGGGGGAATTTGGGGTTTTGGGGGAGATTTGGGGAATTTGGGGGAAATTCTCGGGAATTTTCGGGGAGATTTTGGGGACTTTGGGGGAGATTTGGGGTTTTTTGGGGAGACTGGGGGGATTTAAGGGAGATTTGGAGGGAAATTTGGGGGATTTGGGTTCTTTGGGGTGGATTTGGGGATTTTGGGGGATTATGGGGTGGATTTTGGGGGGCTTTGGGTATTTTGGGGGGGAAATTTGGGGGCTTTGGGTTCTTTGGGGTGGAACTGGGGATTTTGGGGGGATTTTGGGGTGGATTTTGGGGGGCTTTGGTTTTTTTTGAGGGAAATTTGGGGGATTTGGGTTCCTTTGGGTGGATTTGGAGTTTTGGGAATTTTGGGGTGGAATTGGGGCTTTTGGGGAGGGTTTTTGGGTGGATTTTCGGGGGGTTTGGAGAAATTTGGGGGTTTGGGGATGTTTTGGGCAGATTTGGGTTTTTTGGGGGGAAATTTGGGGGGGTTGGGTGGATTTTTGGGATTTTGGGGGGATTTGGGGGTTTTGGGGAGAATTTGGGGGAGGTTTTTTGGCGGATTTGGGGGTTTTGGGCAGATTTGGTGTTTTTGGGGGGATTTTGGTGGATTTGGGGTTTTTGGGGGTTTTGGTTTTTTGGGGTTTTTGGGGGGTTTTGGTGGATTTTGGGTCTCTCGGGGTCTCTCCCCAGCGCCCCCATCCGGATGTTCGCCTCCTTCCACCCCGCGGGCAGCCCCAGGTGGGACTGGGGGAACTGGGAGGGACTGGGAGGGACTGGGAGGGACTGGGATGGGACTGGGATGGACTGGGATCAAACTGGGATGGACTGGGAGGGACTGGGAGGGACTGGGAGGGGACTGGGAGGGACTGGGATGGACTGGGATGAACTGGGAGGGACTGGGGGGGGGACTGGGAGGGACTGGGAGGGACTGGGATCAAACTGGGAGGGACTGGGAGGGAACTGGGAGGGACTGGGATCAAACTGGGAGGGACTGGGAGGGACTGGGAGGGGACTGGGATCAAACTGGGAGGGACTGGGAGGGACTGGGATGGGACTGGGATGGACTGGGAGGGAACTGGGAGGGACTGGGATGGACTGGGAGGGAACTGGGATCAAACTGGGAGGGACTGGGAGGGAACTGGGAGGGACTGGGATCAAACTGGGAGGGACTGGGAGGGACTGGGATCAAACTGGGAGGGACTGGGAGGGACTGGGAGGGACTGGGATGGGACTGGGATGGACTGGGATCAAACTGGGAGGGACTGGGATCAAACTGGGAGGGACTGGGAGGGAACTGGGATCAAACTGGGAGGGACTGGGAGGGTCAGACTGGTTTGGGCTGGGGTCATACTGGGAGCACTGGGATGGACTGGGAGGGGTCCACACTGGGTCCAGCTGCTCTGTACCGGTCTGTACTGGTTTGGACTGGTCTGTCCTGGTCCATACTGGTCCTTACTGGTCCGTACTGGTCCATACCAGTCCCTACTGGTCCCTACTGGTTTATAATGGGTTATACTGGTCCATACTGGTCCCTACTGGTTTATAATGGGTTATACTGGTCCATACTGGTCTATACCGGTCTGTACCGGTCCGTACTGGTCCATACTGGTTTATACTTGTTTATACTGGTTTATAATGGGCTATACTGGTTTATACCGGTCTGTACCGGTCTGTACTGGTCCGTACCAGTCCATACTGGTCCATACTGGTCCATATTGGTCCGTACTGGTTCATACTGGTCTATACTCATCCATACCAGTCCGTACCGGTCCGTACTGGTCCATACTGGTTTATACTGGTCTGTACTGGTCCATACTGGTCCGTACTGGTTTATACAGGTCCATACTGGTCCATATTGGTCCGTACTGGGTCATACTGGTTTACACTGGTCTATACTGGTCTGTACTGGTCCATACTGGTCCGTACTGGTTCATACCGGTCCATACCGGTCCATACTGGTCTGTACCGGTCCATACTGGTTTACACTGGTCCATACTGGTCCGTACTGGTTTACACTGGTTTATACTGGTCCATACTGGTCCGTACTGGTCCTTACTGGTTTCTCCCCTCCCCCAGCTCTCCCACGCCAGACCCGGAGCCCGAGGCCCCGCCCCCCGCGCGCCGCCGGCCCGTCCCCCCCGCGGCCGAGGCCCCGCCCCCGGGGCAGGCCCCGCCCCCCGGTCAGGCCCCGCCCCCCGGTCAGGCCCCGCCCCCGCGGGTGCTGGCGCGCCGGGTGACGCTGGACGGGACCGTGCAGTACCTGCTGGAGTGGGGGGGCGGGGCCATGCTCTGACCACGCCCCCCCGCTCGGGAACCGCCCCCTCCCAAAATCGGGGCGGTCCCGGCCCCAAAACCCCCAAATTTTGGGTGGGAATTCTGCAATTGAGGCACTTTAGGGGAGATTGGAGGGAGAGATAGGGCGGGGCGTGGCCTCAAGGGGGCGTGACCTCATCTGGCCACGCCCCTTACTATTTGGGAACCGCCCCCTTCCAAAAAGTTTGGGGTCCCAGCCCCAAAACCCCCAAATTTTGGGTGGAAAATCTTCAATTTTGGCACTTTAGAGAGTATTGAATGGGAAAGGGCAGGAGGGGCGTGGCCTGGAGGGGGCGTGGCCACCTCTGACCACGCCCATAAGTTTTAATGGGACCCCACCCCCCAAAATCTCGGGGTCCCGGCCCCAAAATTTGGGGTGAAAAATCTTCATTTTTGTCACTTTAGAGGAGATAAAAGGGGAAAAGAGGCGAGGGGCGTGGTCTGGACGGGGCGTGGCCTCCTCTGACCACGCCCACAAATTTTAGGGACCTCATCCCAAAACTTTGGGGTCCCAGCCCCCAAAGAAGCCCCAAATTTGGGGGGAAATTCTTCATTTTTGGCACTTTAGAGGAGATGTAGAGTGGGGGAGGGGCCCCCGGTGTGGGCGGGGCTATCTCTGACCACGCCCCCAATTGGGGGGGGTCTCACCCCAAAAATTTGGGCTCCAATCCCAAAAACCCCCAAAATTTGGGGTGAAAAATCTTTATTTTTGTCACTTTAGAGATTATTGAAAGGGGGAAAAGGAGGAGGGGCGTGGCCTGGAGAGGGGCGTGGCCACCTCTGACCACGCCCCCATTTTGGGGGGACCCCACTCCAAAAAAATTTGGGGTCCCAGCCCCAAAAACCCCAAAAATTTGGGATAAAAATGTTTATTTTTGTCACTTTAGGGGAGATTAGGAGAGAAGAGAGGAGGGGCGTGGCCTGGAGGGGCGTGGCTTCCTCTGACCACGCCCCCGCGTTTTAGGGGACCCCGCCCCCCAAATTTGGGGTGACAAATCCGGATTTGACCAATTCCGGCCGGATTGGGGTGGGCGTGGCCAGGGTGGGCGTGGCCTAAGCGGTTTTGCGTTGTGGGCGTGGCCGGGTAGGCGTGACCTAAGCGGGTTTGTGTTGTGGGCGTGGCCTCGGTGGGCGTGGCCTCCGCCCCTTCCCCAATAAAGGCTCCAGCAGCGGCTCCGGGCCAGTTTTGGGGTTTCCCCCCCAAATTTTGGGGTCCCCCCCTCAATTTTAGGTTCGCCCCACCCCCACTCTTCAGCCCCTCCCCCCCCAATTTTGGGGTTCCC
The DNA here is from genome assembly GCF_963513975.1 of Fringilla coelebs. NCBI lineage: Eukaryota > Metazoa > Chordata > Aves > Passeriformes > Fringillidae > Fringilla > Fringilla coelebs. The sequence continues at coordinate 111,692 of NC_140057.1, read as the reverse complement.
GCCCTTCCCCCCCCCAAATTTGGGGTTTCCCCCCCCAATTTTGGGGTCTCACCCCCTCCGATTTTGGGGTTTCCGCCCCTTTCACCCCCAAATTTTGGGGTTCCCCTTCTTGCGCCTCAATTTTGGGGTCGCATCCCCTCCCAAATTTTGGGGTCCCCCCTTGATTTCCCCCCAAATTTTGGGGGTTTCCCCTCAAATTCCTCAAATTTTGGGGGTTCCCGCCCTTTCTCCCCCCCTAAATTTTGGGGTTTCCCCCTCAAATCTTCCCCAAATTTCGGGGTTCCTTCCTTAAATCCCCCCCCAGATTTTGGGGTTCTCCCCTTAATTCCCCCTAAATTTTGGGGTTCCCGCCCTTTTCCCCTCAAATTTTGGGGTTCCCTCCTCAAATCCCCCAAATTTTGGGGTCCCCCCTTTATTTTCCGCCCAGATTTTGGGGTTCCTCTTTTTGCACCTCAATTTTGGGGTCCCCTCTATTAAATCCCCCCCAAATTTTGGGGTTTCCCCCTTAAGTCACCCCAAATTTTGGGGGATCCCCCTTTCACCTCCCCCAATGTCGGGGTCTCCCCTCAAATTTTGGGGTTTCCCCCCTCAAATCTTCCCCAAATTTTGGGGTTCCCCCTTTAAACTCCCCAAATTTGGGGGTTCCCCTTTTTGCACCTCAATTTTGGGGTCGCACCCCCTCCAATTTTGGGGTTTCCCCCCTCAATCCCCCCCAGATTTTGGGGTTCCCCCCAAATTTTGGGGTTCCCCCCCTTAACTCACCCCAAATTTTGGGGTTCCCCTTTCACCTCCCCCAATTTTGGGGTCTCCCCTCAAATCCCCCCCCAAATTTTGGGGTTCCCGCCCTTTTCCCCCATCCCGGGTTTCCCCTCCCCCCCAAATCTCTCCCCCAGTTTTGGGGTCTCGGCTCTTTATTCCCAATCCCCGCCCCTCCCCCCCCGCGGTTTTGGGGCAATTTGGGGCTTTTGGGGGAATTTTGGGATTTTTGATGGGATTGGGGATTTTGGGGGGATTTGGGGGAATTTTGGGGTGATTTTTTGGGGGGAATTTGGGGGAGAGTTTGGGGGATTTGGGGAGGATTTGGGGTTTTTGGGGGGGGAATTTTGGGGGGATTTGGGGGAATTTCTGGGGGGGATTTGGGGAGATTTTGGGGTTTCTTGAGGGGGATTTGGGGGAAATTTTTGGGGGGATCTTTTTTATTTTTGAGGGGATTGTTGGGGGGTTTTAGGGGGAATTGGGGGCGGTTTTGGGGTGACTCTGGGCTGGTTTGGGGTGTTTTTAGGATGGTTTTGGGGTGGTTTTTTGACTGCTTTGGGGGTGTTTTTAGGGTGGCTTTTGGGGTGTTTTTAGGGTGGTTTTGGGGTGGTTTTAGGGTGGTTTTTAGGGTGTCTCTGGGCTGGTTTTTTGGCTGGTTTTGGGGTGTTTTTTGGGGTGGTTTTGGGGCTGTTTTTGGGGTGTCTCTGGGCTATTTTGGGGCTGGTTTTGGGGTGTTTTTGGGCTGATTTTGGGGTGTTTTTAGGGTGGCTTTTGGGGTGTTTTTAGGGTGGTTTTTGGGGTGTCTCTGGGCTGGTTTAGGGCTGGTTTTTTTGGCTGGTTTTGGGGTGTTTCTGGGCAGTTTTTGGGGTGTCTCTGGGCTGGATTTTAGGATGTTTTGGGGGTGTCTCCAGGCAGTTTTTGGGGTGGTTTTGGGGTGTCCCTGGGCAGTTTTTGGGGTGTCTCTGGGCAGTTTTTTAGGGTGGTTTTGGGGTGTCTCCGGGCTGGTTTTGGGGTGGTTTGGGGCTGATTTGGGGGTGTTTTTGGGGTGGTTTTAGGGTGGTTTTGGGGTGTTTTTAGGGTGGTTTTTGGGGTGATTCTGGGCTGGTTTTGGGGCTGCTTTGGGGGTGTTTCTGGGCTGTTTTGGGCTGGTTTTTTTGGCTGGTTTTGGGGTGGTTTTGGGCAGTTTTTGGGGTGTCCCCGGGCTGGTTTTGGGGTGTCCCCGGGCTGGTTTTGGGGTGTCTCTGGGCTGGATTTTAGGGTGTTTTTGGGGTGTCTCTGGGCAGTTTTGGGGGTGTCCCCGGGCAGTTTTTGGGGTGGTTTTGGGGTGGTTTATGGAGTGTCTCTGGGCTGGTTTTGGGCTGTTTTGGGGTGTCTCTGGGCTGGTTTTGGGGGTGGTTTTGGGGCAGTTTTGGGGTGTCTCTAGGAGGTTTTGGGGTGTCCCCGGGCAGTTTTTGGGGCGGTTGTTGGGGTGGTTTTTGGGGGTTCTCCGGGCTGTCTCAGGGGTGTCCCCGAGCAGTTTTTGGGGTGTTTTTGGGGTGTCCTGGAGCAGTTTATTAGGGTTGTTTTGGGGTGTCTCTGGGCAGTTTTTGGGGTGTGTCCAGGCAGTTTTTGGGGCGGTTTTTGTCCGTCCGTCCGTCCGTCCGTCCGTCCGTCTCAGGGCGGCACGCTGTCGCGCACCCAGCGCAGGTACGGGGGGTTCCCCTGAGCCACCGGCAGCGCCACCACCTCGGGCACCTCGTACGGGTGGTGACACCTGGGGACAAAACACAACTCAGGGACCCCAAAAACCCCAAATCCACCCCAAAATACAGCCCTAAACCACCTCGGGCACCTCGTACGGGTGGTGACACCTGGGGACAGAGAGAGAGACAGCTCAGGGACCCCAAAAACCCCAAAAACCCCCCAAAAATCCCTAAAATCCACCCCAAAAACAGCCCCCAAACCACCTCGGGGACCTCGTACGGGTGGTGACACCTGGGGACAAAACACAACTCAGGGACCCCAAAAACCCCAAAATCCACCCCAAAAAACGGTCCCCAAACCCCCTCGGGCACCTCGTACGGGTGGTGACACCTGGGGACACAGAGAGACAGCTCAGAGACCCCAAAAACCCCAAAATCCACCCAAAATCCACCCCTAAACCAACCCAAAAACAACCCCAAAACCCCCTCGGGCACCTCGTACGGGTGGTGACACCTGGGGACAAAACACAACTCAGGGACCCCAAAAACCCCAAAATCCACCCCAAAAATCCCCAAAATCCACCCCCAAAATCCCCCAAACCCAACCCAGGAACACCAAAAACCCCCAAATCCTCCCCAAAATCCCCCAAATCCCCCAAATGCTCCCCAAATTCCCCCCAAAATCCCAAAGATCCCCCCCAAAAATGGCCCTGGGAACCCCAAACCCCCCCAGGGCCCCTCACCTGGGGATCCCAAAACCACCTCGAGAACCCCAAAAACCCCAAAATCCCACTGAGGAACCCCAAAATTGCCCCGAGAACCACAAAATCCAACTCGGGAACCCCAAAAACCCCAAAATCCACCCCAAAAACGGCCCCCAAACCCCCTCGGGCACCTCGTACGGGTGGTGACACCTGGGGACACAGACCCAGCTCAGGGACCCCAAAACCCAACCTGGGAACACCTCGGTCACCCCAAAATCCCCCCCCAAAACAGCCCCTAAACCCAACCCGGGAACACCAAAAACCCCCCAGTCCTCCCCAAAATCCAACTCAGGAACCCCCAAATTCCCCCCAAATTCCCGAAGATCCCCCCCAAAAATGGCCCTGGGAACCCCCAAACCCCCTCGGGCGCCTTGTGGGGGTGGTGGCACCTGGGGACACAGACCCAACCCAGGAACCCCAAAAACCCCAAAATCCTCCCCAAAAATCCCCAAAATCCAACCCAGGAACACCAAAATCCCCCAAATGCTTCCCAAATTCTCCCCAAAATCCCAAAGATCCCCCCCAAAAATGGCCCTGGGAACCCCAAACCCCCCCGGGGCTCCTCACCTGGGGATCCCAAAACCACCTCGGGAACCCCAAAAACCCCAAAATCCCACTGAGGAACCCCAAAATTGCCCCGAGAACCCCAAAATCCAACTCAGGAACCCCAAAAACCCCAAAGTCCTCAAAATCCCCCCCAAAAACGGCCCCCAAACCCCCTCGGGCACCTCATACGGGTGGTGACACCTGGGGACACAGACACGGCTCAGGGACCCCAAAATCCAACCCGGGAACACCTCGGTCACCCCAAAATCCCCCCCAAAATCCCCAAAACCCAACCTGGGAACACCAAAAACCCCCAAATCCTCCCCAAAATCCAACTCAGGAACCCCAAAAACCCCAAAATCCCCCTCAGAATCCCCCCCAAAACGGCCCCCAAACCCCTTCGGGTGCCTTGTGGGGGTGGTGGCACCTGGGGACACAAACCCAGCTCGGGGACCCCAAAATCATCTCGGGAACCCCAAAATCATCTCGGGGACCCCAAAATTATCTCGGGAACCCCAAATTCCCCCCAAAATCCCAAAGATCCCCCCCAATTGGCCCTGGGAACCCCCAAACCCCCCGGGGCACCCCAAAACAGCCCCGGCAACCCCAAAAACCGCCCCGGGAACCCCAAAATCCGACACGGGAACCCCAAAAACCCCAAAATCGCCCCGGGATCCCAAAAACCCCAAAATCCAACTGGGGAACCCCAAAAACCCCAAAATCGCCCTGGGAACCCCAAAATCCCACTGGGGAACCCCAGGAGTCCCCAAAACCCCCAAATCCCCCCCAAAACAGCCCCGGGGACCCCAAAATCCCCCCGGGACCCTCCGGATCCCAGAGTCACCCCAAAATCTCCCCCAACCCCCCCGGACCCCAAAATGACCCCGGGGACCCCAAAATGTCCCTTGGGACCCCCCAAATCCCACCTGGGACCCCCAAAAATCCCCAAATCCCCCCTAAACACCCCCAGGACCCCAAAATCCCACCTGGGACCCCAAAATCCCACCCGGGACCCCCCAAAATCCCACCTGGGACCCCCCAAAATCTGCCCCAAACCCACCCAGGACCCCCCCCAAAACTCTTGAGCCCTCCAAAGTCACCCAGGGGTCCCCAAAACTCCACCTGGGACCCCCCAAAATCCCCCGGGACCCCCAAAACACCCCTGGGACCCAAAATCCCACCTGGGACCCCCAAAATCTGCCCCAAGCCCCCCTAGGACCCCCAAAATCCCCTCTGGAACCCCAAAATCCCCCCTGGGATCACCCCAAATACCCTCAGGACCCCCCAAAAATCCCCAAAGCCCCCAAATCCCCTCTGGGACTCCCCAAAAATCCCCAAATCCCCCCAAGGTTCCCCCCAATCCCCTCAGGACCCCCCAAAATCCCCCCAGGACCCCCCAAATCCCACCTGGGACCCCCAAAATCTGCCCCAAACCCCCCTAGGACCCCCCAAATCCCCTCTGGAACCCCAAAATCCCACCTGGGACCTCTCCAAACCCCCCAAAAATCCCCAAATCCCCCCAAATTCCCACTAAACTCCCCCCAGAATCCACCCAGGACCCCCCAAATCCCCCCAAGGATCCCCCCAAACCCCCCGGGATCCCCCAAATCCCCTCTGGGACCCCCCAGACCCCCCCAATCCCCTCTGGGACCCTCCAAATCCCCCAAGGATCCCCCCCAAACCCCCTCACATCCCCCCGGGATCCCCCAAATCCCCTCTGGGACCCCCCAGAATCCCCCTCAGGACCCCCCAAATCCCCCCCAATTCCCCCTAAATTCCCCCCAGGACCCCCCGATCCCACCTTTGGCCCCCCAAAATCCCCCCAGGACCCCCCAAAACACCCCTGGGACCCCCTAAATCCCACGGGACCCCCCAAGGAACCCCAAAATCCCCTCCAGGACCCCCCAAATCCCCCCGATAAATCCCTCCTGGGACCCCCCCCAATCCCTCCAGGACCCCCCAAAAATCCCCAAATCCCCCCAAATTCCCACTAAACTCCCCCCAGAATCCACCCAGGATCCCCCCAAATCCCCCCAAGGATCCCCCCAAACCCCCTCACATCCCCCCTGGATCCCCCAAATCCCCTCTGGGATCCCCCAGAATCCCCCTCAGGACCCCCCAAATCCCCCCCAATTCCCCCTAAATTCCCCCCAGGACCCCCCGATTCCACCTTTGGCCCCCCAAAATCCCCCCAGGACCCCCCAAAACACCCCTGGGACCCCCTAAATCCCCCCCCCAAATCCCTCTGAAATCCCCCAGGACCCCCCAAAAATCCCCAAATCCCCCAGGACCCCCCCCAAAATCCCCCCCCAGGACCCCCCCAAACCTCGCCATCAATCCCAGCTCGGATCCCCCAAATCCCCCCAAGGACCCCCCAGAAATCCCCAAATGCCCCCAAGGATCCCCCCAGGACCCCCTCAGCCCCTCCCCCTCCCCAGCCCCTCCCCCTCCCAGCCCCTCCCCAGCCCCTCCCCCTCCCCCGCCCCTCCCCCTCCCCACCGCACGAAGTCGCTCAGCGCCGGCACGCGGGAGCTGCGGGTCTTGATCATCTGGGACAGACAGACAGACGGACAGGGGACAGTGAGGGGACATCATTGGGGACATCATTGGGGACATTATTGGGGACAAAGGGGACACTGGGGACAGAGGGGACATTGGGGACATCGCTGGGGACAGACGGACACTTGGGGACAGTGGGGACACTTGGGATAGAGGGGACATGGGGACACACTGGGGACACTTGGGGACAGAGGGGACAGACGGACAGAGAGGGGACAGGGGGACAGTGAGGAGACACTGGGGACAGAGGGGACACTGGGGACATCATTGGGGACAGAGGGGACAGAGGGGACATCACTGGGGGGACACTTGGGGACACTTGGGGACATGGGGACACACTGGGGACAGAGGGGACAGAGGGGGGGATACTGGGGACATTGGGGGACAGAGGGGACACTTGGGGACACTTGGGGACAGTGGGGACACTTGGGGACATCACTGGGGACACACGGACGGAGAGGGGACAGTGAGGGACAGAGGGGACATCGGGGGGACACTGGGGACATCGGGGGGACAGAGGGGACACTTGGGGACAGAGGGGACATGGGGACACACTGGGGACATCACTGGGGGAACACACTGGGGGCAGTGGGGACATTGGGGACATCACTGGGGACACTGAGGGGACACATGGGAACAGAGGGGACACTTGGGGACACTTGGGATAGAGGGGACATGGGGACACTTGGGGCACACTGGGGACACTGGGGACATCCCTGGGGACATTGGGGACATCCCTGGGGACATTGGGGACAGGGGGGGACACTGGGGACACTTGGGATAGAGGGGACATGGGGACACACTGGGGACATCACTGGGGACAGAGGGTATGCTTGGGGACACTTGGGGACATCACTGGGGACACTTGGGGACATGGGGACACACTGGGGACAGTAGGGGGACATTTGGGACAGAGGGGGACACTGGGGACATCACTGGGGACATTGGGGACAGTGGGGACAGTGGGAACATCACTGGGGACATCGGGGGATTGGGGACATCACTGGGGACAGGGGGACACTTTGGGGACAGTGGGAGGACATCGGGGACAGTGGGGACACACTGGGGACATCACTGAGGGACTGGGGACACGGGGACATCGGGGACACACTGAGGACACACTGGGGACAGTGGGAGGACAGTGGGGACATCAGTGGGGACATTGGGGGATGGGGACACATTGGGGACATCAGGGGGACACCCCAGGGACACTGAGGACACACTGGGGACATTGCTGGGGACAGTGGGGGGACATTGGGGACAGTGGGGATTGGGGACATCATTGGGGACACCCCAGGGACACTTCAGGGACATCAGGGACACTTTGGGGACACTGCAGACACTGGGGACATCATTGGGGACCTTGGGGACACCCCAGGGACACTGGGGACATGGGGGACGTTGGGGACACATTGGGGACATCGTTGGGGACACTGGAGGGACACTTTAGGGACATCGTTGGGGGGATTGGGACACTGGGGACATTGGGGACCGTGAGGGGACGCTGGGGGATTGGGGACAGCGCTGGGGACACCCTGGGGACACTGGGGGGACATCACTAGGGACATTGGGGACACCCCAGGGACACTGGGGACATCACTGGGGACACCTTGGGGACATCATTGGGGACACACTGGGGACATCATTGGGGGGACACTTCAGGGACATTGGGGACACCCCAGAGACACCCCAGGGACATTTGGGGACACTGGGAACACTCTGGGGACACCCTGGGGACACCGCTGGGACCTTTGGGGACATCGGGGACATTGAGGGACTGGGGACATCATTGGTGGCACTGGGGACATTGTGGGATTGGGGACGTCACTGGGGACACCCTGGGGACACTGAGGACACCTTAGGGACAGTGGGGACACCCTGGGGACACCCTGGGCCATCACTGGGGACACCTTAGGGACACCCTGGGGACATTGGGGACACTCTGGGCCGTCACTCACCAGCAGCACCTCGCTGTCCTCCTCCAGCTTCCCCTGCCACGTGTACCTGGGGACAGCGGGGACAGTGGGGACAGAGGGGACAGAGGGGACAGTGGGGACAGAGGGGACAGAGGGGACAGTGGGGACAGTGGGGACAGAGGGGACAGAGGGGACAGAGGGGACAGTGGGGACAGAGGGGACAGAGGGGACAGTGGGGACAGTGGGGACAGTGGGGGACAGTGGGGACAGCGGGGACAGTGGGGACACAGGGTGGCACCGCCCTGTCCCCAGCGTCCCCTCAGTGTCCCCATCCCCTCAGTGTCACCCCCAGTGTCCCCAATCCCTCCTGCTGTCCCCCCGTCCCCTCCTTGTCCCAGCTGTCCCCACTCTGTCCCCCCGCTGTCCCTGAACCCCCTCTGTCCCCATTGTCCCCAGTGTCCCCAATGTCCCAGCTGTCCCCAATGTCCTCTCTGTCCCCAGTGTCTCCAGTGTCCCGAGCGTCCCCATGCTGTCCCTGCTGTCCCCTCTCTGTCCCTTCTGTCCCCAATGTCCCCCCTTTGTCCCCTCTGTCCCCTCTCTGTCACCCTGTTGTCCCTGAACCCCCTCTGTCCCCAATGTCCCCTCTGTCCCCAGTGTCCCGAGTGTCCCCATGCTGTCCCTGCTGTCCCCTCTCTGTCCCTTCTGTCCCCAATGTCCCCAGTGTCCCCCCGCTGTCCCCCGTCCCCACTTTGTCACCCCGCTGTCCCCCAATGTCCCCTCTGTCCCCAGTGTTCCCAATGTCCCCTCTGTCCCCAATGTCCCTGTGATTCCCCCTCGTCCCCAGTGTCCCCAAATCCCCTCATTGTCCCCCCTGTCCCCACACTGTCCCCAATGTCCTTATAATGCCCCCCATGTCCCCCCCATGTCCCCCAATGCCCCCCCAAGTGTCCCTCTGTCCCCTCTCTGTCCCTCTGTCCCTGTGATTCCCCCCCGTCCCCTCTGTCCCCAATGCCCCCCCAGTGTCCCCAGTGTCCCCTCTGTCCCTCTGTCCCTCTGTCCCCACTCACACCGAGGTCACTCCGGGGACGATGTTGACGCAGGCGGCCAAACGCTGCTGCACCAGAGCCCTGGGACAGGGACACCTGTGTCACCTGGGTGCCACCTGAGTGTCACCCCATGTCACCTGTGTCACCTCAGTGTCACCTGAGTGTCACCTGTGTGTCACCTGTGTGTCACCTGTGTCACCTGAGTGTCACCTGTGTGTCACCTGTGTCACCCCCTGTGCCACCAACCCCAGCCAAACGCTGCTGCACCAGAGCCCTGGGACAGGGACACCTGTGTCACCTGAGTGCCACCCCCTGTGTCACCTGTGTCACCTGAGTGTCACCTGAGTGTCACCTGTGTGTCACCTGAGTGCCACCCCCTGTGTCACCCCCTGTGCCACCAACCCCAGCCAAACGCTGCTGCACCAGAGCCCTGCGACAGGGACACCTGTGTCACCTGAGTGTCACCTGAGTGTCACCTGTGCCACCTGAGTGTCACCTGAGTGTCACCTGTGCCACCAACCCCAGCCAAACGCTGCTGCACCAGAGCCCTGGGACAGGGACACCTGTGTCACCTCAGTGCCACCTGTGTGCCACCCCCTGTGTCATCTGAGTGTCACCTGGGGGCCACCTGAGTGTCACCCCCTGTGTCATCTGAGTGTCACCTGTGGCACCTGAGTGTCACCTCATTGTCACCTCAGGGTCACCTGAGTGCCACCCCCTGTGCCATCTGAGTGTCCCCTGTGCCACCCCCAGCCAAACGCTGCTGCACCAGAGCCCTGCGACAGGGACACCTGTGTCACCTGAGTGTCACTTGTGTCACCTGAGTGCCACCTGAGTGTCACTTGTGTCACCTGAGTGTCACCCCGTGTCCCCTGTGTCACCCCCAGCCAAACACTGCTGCACCAGAGCCCTGCGACAGGGACACCTCAGGGTCACCTCAGTGCCACCTGAGTGTCACTTGTGTCACCTGAGTGCCACCTGAGTGCCACCTGTATCACCTGGGTGTCACCTGAGTGCCACCCCCTGTGTCACCTGAGTGTCACCTGGGTGCCACCCCCTGTGTCACCTGTGTCACCAACCCCAGTCAAACGCTGCTGCATCAGAGCCCTGGGGACAGGGACACCTGAGTGTCACCTGAGTGTCACCCCCTGTGCCATCTCTGTCATCTGTGTCACCCGTGCCACCCCCTGTGTCACCTGTGTCACCCCCTATGTCACCTGGGTGTCACCTGTGTCACCTGAGTGTCCCCTGTCTCACCCCCAGCCAAATGCTGCTGCACCAGAGCCCTGGCAGGGGACACCTGGGTCACCTGAGTGCCACCTGTGTCACCTGTGTATCATCTGTGTCACCTGTGTGTCACCTGTGTCACCTCCTGTGTCACCTCCTGGGGCACCTCCCTGGGTCACCCCTCACCCCCAGAGACAGGGACAGTGTCACCTCCTGTGTCACCAACCCCTGGACAGGGACAGTGTCACCTCTCCCTACCCCCCGTGGGGACAGTGCCACCCCCCTCGGTGTCACCTGGCCAGCTCCGTGTCACCCCCAGTGTCCCCTCAGTGTCCCCAGTGTCCCCCCCGCTGTCCCTGGTTTCACCTGGCCAGCTCAGTGTCCCCTCAGTGTCCCCAGTGTCCCCCTGCTGTCCCCCTGCTGTCCCTGGTGTCCCCTGGCCAGCTCAGTGTCCCCCCCATAGTGTCACTTGGCCAGCTCGGTGTCCCCAGTGTCCCATCACTGTCACCTGGCCAGCTTGGTGTCCCCTCAGTGTCCCCATTGTCCCCCCCCGCTGTCCCTGGTGTCACCTGGCCAGCTCGGTGTCCCCACTGTCCCCCCCCGTTGTCACCTGGCCAGCTCGGTGTCCCCCCCTCAGTGTCCCCTCAGTGTCCCCAGTGTCCCCATTGTCCCCCAGTGTCCCCACTGTCCCCCCGTTGTCACCTGGCCAGCTCGGTGGCCACGCTGAGGTTGGGGCAGGTGACGAAGGCGGCCGACACCTCCGCGCTGTCCCCGCTGTCCCCGCTGTCCCCGCTGTCCCCAGCGCTGTCCCCGGCGGTGCCACCCCCGGTGCTGCTCCCGTTCCTGGCGCCGTCACAGCCGCCCCCCGGGGCTGTCCCCAGGGCTGTCCCTGATGTCCCTGTCCCTGATGTCCCTGTCGCTGTCCCTGTCCCTGTCCCTGTCCCTGTCCCTGTCCCTGTCGCTGTCCCCTCCATGGTGGCCGTTGTCGTTGTCACCGTTGTTGTCGCTCTCCGGCCCAGCCCCGGCAGCAGCAGCAGCGACAGCGCCTGAGAGAGAGAGAGAGAGAGAGAGAGCGGCTGTCGCGATAGCGGCCTGTCGTGATAGTGGCGATACCGGCCTGTCGCGATAGTGCTGATACCACCCTGTTGCAATACCGCCCTGTCACGATAGCGGCCTGTCACAATAGCGCCAATACTGGCCTGTCACGATAGTGGTGACACCGCCCTGTCGCGATATCAGCCTGTCACAATAGTGGCAATACCGCCCTGTCGCGATAGCGGCTGTCACGATAGCAGCAATACCGGCCTGTCGCAGTATCAGCCTGTCACGATAGCGATGATACCGGCCTGTTGGAATACCGGCCTGTCGCGATAGTGGCAATACCAGCCTGTTGTGATAGCAGCCTGTCGCGATAGCAGCGACAGCAGTCTGTCATGATAGCGGTGATACCGGTCTGTCGCGATAGCAGCCTGTCACGATAGTGGCGATACCAGCCTGTTGTGATAGTGGCCTGTCACAATACCGACAATATCAGCCTGTCACGATAGCGGCGATAGCGGCCAGTCACAATAGTGGCGATATCAGCCTGTCACGATATTGGCAATACCAGCCTGTCACGATAGTGCCTGTCACAATAGCAGCCTGTCACGATAGTGGCAACACCATCCTGTCGTGATAGTGGCCTGTTGCGATAGCAGCGATATCGGCATGTCGCGATATCAGCCTGTCGCGATATCGGCCTGTCGCGATATCAGCCTGTCGCGATATCGGCCTGTCGCGATATCAGCCTGTCGCGATATCGGCCTGTCGCGATATCGGCCTGTCGCGATACCGGCCTGTCGTGACTGGTGTCCCGCTGCCGCCCCGTTCCTGAGCCAGGCCGGCAGCTCCCAGTGGGACCAGTGACACCAGTAAGGGCACCCAGCACACACCAGTGACACCAGTAAGGACACCCAGCACACACCAGTGACACCAGTAAGGACACCCAGCACACACCAGTGACACCAGTAAGGGCACCCAGCACACACCAGTGACACCAGTAAGGACATCACTGCAAACCAGTGACACCAGTAAGGACACCCAGCACACACCAGTAACACCAGTAAGGGCACCCAGCACACACCAGTGACACCAGTAAGGACACCCAGCACACACCAGTAACACCAGTAAGGACACCCAGCACAAACCAGTGACACCAGTAAGGGCACCCAGCACACACCAGTGACACCAGTAAGGACACCCAGCACACACCAGTGACACCAGTAAGGGAACCCAGCACACACCAGTGACACCAGTAAGGACACCCAGCACACACCAGTGACACCAGTAAGGACACCCAGCACAAACCAGTGACACCAGTAAGGACACCCAGCACACACCAGTGACACCAGTAAGGACACCCAGCACACACCAGTGACACCAGTAAGGACACCCAGCACACACCAGTGACACCAGTAAGGACACCCAGCACACACCAGTGACACCAGTAAGGGAACCCAGCACACACCAGTGACACCAGTAAGGACACCCAGCACACACCAGTGACACCAGTAAGGGAACCCAGCACACACCAGTGACACCAGTAAGGGCACCCAGCACACACCAGTGACACCAGTAAGGACACCCAGCACACACCAGTGACACCAGTAAGGACACCCAGCACACACCAGTGACACCAGTAAGGGCACCCAGCACACACCAGTGACACCAGTAAGGACATCACTGCAAACCAGTGACACCAGTAAGGACACCCAGCACACACCAGTAACACCAGTAAGGGCACCCAGCACACACCAGTGACACCAGTAAGGACACCCAGCACACACCAGTAACACCAGTAAGGACACCCAGCACAAACCAGTGACACCAGTAAGGGCACCCAGCACACACCAGTGACACCAGTAAGGACACCCAGCACACACCAGTGACACCAGTAAGGGAACCCAGCACACACCAGTGACACCAGTAAGGACACCCAGCACACACCAGTGACACCAGTAAGGACACCCAGCACAAACCAGTGACACCAGTAAGGACACCCAGCACACACCAGTGACACCAGTAAGGACACCCAGCACACACCAGTGACACCAGTAAGGACACCCAGCACACACCAGTGACACCAGTAAGGACACCCAGCACACACCAGTGACACCAGTAAGGGAACCCAGCACACACCAGTGACACCAGTAAGGACACCCAGCACACACCAGTGACACCAGTAAGGGAACCCAGCACACACCAGTAACACCAGTAAGGGAACCCAGCACACACCAGTGACACCAGTAAGGACACCCAGCACACACCAGTGACACCAGTAAGGGAACCCAGTGGGACCAGTGACACCAGTAAGGACACCCAGCACACACCAGTGACACCAGTAAGGGAACCCAGCACACACCAGTGACACCAGTAAGGGAACCCAGCACACACCAGTGACACCAGTAAGGGAACCCAGTGACACCAGTGACACCAGTAAGGACACCCAGCACACACCAGTGACACCAGTAAGGACACCCAGCACACACCAGTGACACCAGTAAGGGAACCCAGTGGGACCAGTGACACCAGTAAGGGAACCCAGCACACACCAGTGACACCAGTAAGGGAACCCAGCACACACCAGTAACACCAGTAACGGCATCACCAGGGACCAGCGGCTCCCAGTAAGCGCAGCCCCTGTACCAGTAACGCCCAGTTAGGGCATCCCCGCACACCAGTAACTCCCAGTAACCGCAGGCCCAGCACCAGTGCCCCCAGTAAGGGCACCCACTGGGACCAGTAACACCAGTAAGGACATTGCTGCAAACCAGTAACACCAGTAACAGCATCACTGCAAACCAGTAACACCAGTAAGGGCACCACTGCAAACCAGTAACGCCCGGTTACAGCATCCACTGGGACCAGTAACACCAGTAACCACAGCCCCCAGCACCAGTAACACCAGTAACAGCATCACCACAAACCAGTAACTCCCAGTAACAACCTCACCACAGACCAGTGCCCCCAGTGAGCACAGCCCGGGACCAGTAACACCAGTAAGGGCACCACCGCAAACCAGTAACACCAGTAACACCAGTAAGGGCACCACTGCAAACCAGTAACACCAGTAACACCATCACCAGGGACCAGTAACTCCCAGTTACAGCATCTCCCAGCACCAGTAACACCAGTAACAGCCTCACCAGGGACCAGTATCACCAGTAAGGGCATCCTCCCCCAGTACCGGCATCACTGCACACCAGTAACACCAGTAACAGCATCACTGCACACCAGTATCACCAGTAACCACAGCCCCCAGCACCAGTAACTCCCAGTAAGGGCATTGCTGCAGACCAGTAACTCCCAGTATCACCAGTAAGGGTATCACTGCACACCAGTATCCCCAGTAACAGCCTCACTGCAAACCAGTAACACCAGTAACAGCCTCACTGCACACCAGTAACTCCCAGTATCCCCAGTAAGGGCCCCAGCGCCCGCCTGCCCTGACCCGGGCCCAGCCCCCCGGCGCTCCTATCGCGACAGCCGCTCCTATCGCGATATCCGCGCCGTGACGTCCGTGTCGCGACGGCGCTTTGCGGGATTTGGATCGTGGCGTTCGTGTCACGACATTCGTGTCACAACAGCCCCACGCCGCGTCACGATACTCAGCATGTCGTGATATCCCTGTCACGATACCGGCCCTATCGCGATATCCGTGTCACGATACCAGCCTTATTGTGATATCCCTGTCACGACACTCAGCATATCGTGATATCCCTGTCACGATACCGGCCCTATCGCGATATCCCTGTCACGATATCGGCCCTATCGTGAGATCCGTGTCGCGACGCCGACGCTATCGTGATATCTGTGTTGCGACAGCCGCCCTGCCAATACCAGCCCCCCGCTGTCGCGATATCGGCCCTGCCCAGTCACGATATCCCTCCCCCCATATCACGATATCCCTGTCCCCATATCACGATATCCCCGTCCCCATGTCACGATATCCCTGTTCCGATACGCCCCCGTATCGCGATATCCCCATCCCCATATTGCAGCACCCCCCTCCCCCATATCGCGATATCCCTCCCCATGTCGCGATATCCCCTCCTCCGTATCGCGATCCCCCCATATCGTGATACCCTTCCCATAGCCCCTATATCCCCCATGTCACGATATTCCCATCCCCGTGTCCCGATATCCCCCCCATATCGCGATATCTCCTCCCCCTGTCGCAATACCCCTCCCCCCTATCGCGATATGCCCCTCCCCTGTCGCGACAGCGGCACTCACAGCCCAGGCCGCTCTCATTGGCCGCCGGCTCCTCCTGGGGGGAGGGGGGGGAGGGGTCAGAGCCCAAAGGGACCCAAAGAGAGACCCCGGACCCAAAACCCGACCCCAAAACCCCCAAAATTCACCCCAAAACCCCCCAAAATCCGACCCCCCCAAACCCCGAAATGGCTCCAAGATCTGACCCCAAAATCACCCAAAAAGCCCCAAATCCCCTCCAGCCCCAAACCCCGACCCCAAATTCCCCCAAACTGACCCCAAAATCCCCCCCAGCCTCAAAACCTGAGCCCAAAAACCCCAAAATGGCCCCAAAATCCCCAAATTCACCCCAAACCCCCCAAAATCCGACCCCCAAAACCCCAAATCGATCCCAAAATCCCCCCCAGCCCCAAACCCCGACCCCAAATTCCCCCAAATTCACCCCAAAACCCCAAAATGGCCCCAAAACTCCCCAAATTCACCCCCCCCAATTCTCCTCCCTTCGGTCGCCCCCTCCCCAAAATTCCCCCCAGAACCCGACCCCCAAAATCGCCCCCTCCCCAAATTCACCCCAAAATCCCGCCCCAAAATCGCCCCCTCCCCAAATTCCCGCCAATCTCCCCCCTGTTCGCCCCCTCCCCAAATTCACCCCCGGCTCCCCCGGAACTCCCCCGGCTCTCCTCAGGCCCCGCCCCCTCCCCAAACCCAGCCCCAGGCCCCGCCCCCTCCCCAAATTCCCCCAAGCCCCGCCCCCCGCTCGCCCCCTCCCCAAATTCCCCCCCAGACTCCCCCAGGCCCCGCCCCCTCCCCAAATCCCCCCCAGTTCCCGCCAAAACCCCCCCGGATCTCCCGCCGGATCTCCCCAGGCCCCGCCCCCTCCCCAACCCCGGCCCCAGGCCCCGCCCCCCGCCCAGCCCCCTCCGGCCCCTCCCCCTCCCCGCGCCCCCTCCCCAAATTCCCCCCCCGCCCCTCCCCCCCCCTCACCGCTCCCGCGCTCCGCTCGCGCCGCCGCCGCCCCCACGTGACCCACGGGGCCCCGCCCCCGCCCCGTGACGTCACCGCCGCCGCCGGAAGCGGCCGGGGGTGGAGGAGGGGGGGGGGAGGGGAGTCCCCGCCCCCCCCTTTCCCTCCCCCCCCCGGTTCGCTGCCCCTCCCCCACCCCCATCCCGGGGCTCCCTCGCCTCGCCCCTCCCCCACCTCGGCCCCTCCCCCACCTCGGCCCCGCCCCTCCCCGTGGCCCCTCCCCCTCCCCGCTTCGGCCCCGCCCCTCCCCCCGTTGCCCCTCCCCCCACTCCCGGTCCTCCCCCCCCTCCCCCCCCTCCGGTTCCCGGTTCCCGCTCCCTCGGCCCCTCCCCCACCCTTAGCCCCGCCCCCTGCCGGCCCCTCCCCCCATTTCCGGCTCCTCTCCCCTCCCCCTCCCCCCTCCCCCCCCCTCGCCGGGCCCTCCCCCCTCCCCCTCCCCGCCCCTCCCCCCGCCCCTCCCCCCGCCGGGGGTGTCGCGCGCCGGTGGCACCATGTCCTATGTCCCCTTCCGAGGTACGGCCCGGCTAACTGGGAGCACTGGGAGCACTGGGAGCGGGGGAGGGGCGCACTGGGCAGACTGGGAGCGGGGGAGGGGCGGACTGGGAGCGGGGGAGGGCCGGTACTGGGAGCACTGGGAGCGGGGGAGGGGCGGTACTGGGCATACTGGGAGCGGGGGAGGGCCGGTACTGGGCATACTGGGAGCGGGGGAGGGGCGGACTGGGCAGACTGGGAGCGGGGGATGCTGTTACTGGGGATACTGGGAGCGGGGGCTGCTGTTACTGGGGATACTGGGAGCGGGGGAGGCTCGGACTGGGGATACTGGGAGCGAGGGCTGCTGTTACTGGGGATACTGGGAGCGGGGGATGCCGTTACTGGGCATACTGGGAGCGGGGGAGGCTCGGACTGGGGATACTGGGAGCGGGGGATGCCGTTACTGGGGATACTGGGAGCGGAAGAGGCCGTTACTGGGCAAACTGGGAGCGGGGGAGGCTCGGACTGGGGCCGGGGGCGGCTGTTACTGGGCATACTGGGAGCGGGGGTGGCTGTTACTGGGGATACTGGGAGAGCGCGGGGCTTTACTGGGGATACTGGGAGCGGGGGAGGCTCGGACTGGGCAAACTGGGAGCGGGGGAGGCTCGGACTGGGCAAACTGGGAGCGGGGGAGGCGGTACTGGGGATACTGGGGCCGGTACTGGGGCCGGGGGAGGCTTTACTGGGAGCGGGGGCGGCGGGTACTGGGCATACTGGGACTGGGGGAGGCTGGTACTGGGCATACTGGGAGCAGGGGAGGCTGGTACTGGGCTTACTGGGAGCAGGGGATGCCGTTACTGGGCATACTGGGACTGAGGGCGGATGTTACTGGGCATACTGGGAGCAGGGGATGCCGTTACTGGGCATACTGGGAGCTGTACTGCAGCCGGGGGTGTCTCTTACTGGTGTTACTGGGACTGGGGGCGGCTGATACTGGGCATACTGGGACTGGGGGATGTTCTTACTGGGAGCAGGGGATGCCGTTACTGGGCATACTGGGAACAGGGGCGGCTGTTACTGGGGATACTGGGAGCAGGGGATGCTGTTACTGGGAGCAGAGGCTGCTGATACTGGGCATACTGGGACTGGTGGCGGCTGTTACTGGGCATACTGGGAGCTGCACTGCAGCCGGGGGGGGTCTCTTACTGGTGTTACTGGGAGCAGGGGATGCTGTTACTGGGCATACTGGGAGCTGTACTGCAGCCGGGGGTGTCTCTTACTGGTATTACTGGGACTGGGGGTGGCTGTTACTGGGCATACTGGGACTGGGGGCGGCTGATACTGGACATACTGGGACTGCGGGAAGCGGTTACTGGTGATACTGGGAGCAGGGGCAGCTGTTACTGGGCATACTGGTGTGAGGGCGGCTGTTACTGGGCATACTGGAAATGGGGGATGTTGTTACTGGGGATACTGGGACTGGGGGTGGCTGATACTGGGCATACTGGGAGCTGTACTGCAGCCGGGAATGTCTCTTACTGGTGTTACTGGGACTGGGGGAGGCTGTTACTGGGCATACTGGGAGCAGGGGATGCTGTTACTGGGCATACTGGGACTGGGGGCGGCTGATACTGGGCATACTGGGACTGGGGGCGACTGTTACTGGGGATACTGGTGTGGGGGATGCCGATACTGGGGGCCAGGGGATGCCGTTACTGGGCATACTGGGACTGGGAGTGGCTACAACTGGGCATACTGGGAGCAGGGGGAGGCTGTTACTGGGCATACTGGGAGCAGGGGGAGGCTGTTACTGGGCATACTGGGAGCAGGGGGATGCCGTTACTGGGCATACTGGGAGCAGGGGGAGGCTGTTACTGGGCATACTGGGAGCAGGGGAGGCTGTTACTGGGCATACTGGGAGCGGGGGGATGCCGTTACTGGGCATACTGGGAGCGGGGGCCTTGTACTGGGAGCACTGGGATTGCCCTGCAGGATACTGGTGCTGGAGGAGGCGGTTACTGGTTAGACTGGGACTGGGGGGCTCTTACTGGGGATACTGGGGGGGCGGTCACTGGGGATACTGGGAGCAGGGGATGCTGTTACTGGGGATACTGGGACGGGGCATGGCGGTTACTGGGGATACTGGTCCCAGTGATGCTGTTACTGGTGTTACTGGTTTGCAGTGATGCTGTTACTGGTGTTACTGGTTTGCAGTGATGTCGTTACTGGTGTTACTGGTCCCAGTGGTTGCCCTTACTGGTGTTACTGGTGTGCAGTGATGCTGTTACTGGTGTTACTGGTCCCCAGTGATGCTGTTACTGGTGTTACTGGTCCCCAGTAATGCCGGTACTGGGGGAGGATGCCCTTACTGGTGATACTGGTGCTGGTGAGGCTGTTACTGGTGATACTGGTGCTGGGAGATGCTGTAACTGGGAGTCACTGGTCCCTGGTGATGCTGTTACTGGTGTTACTGGTGTGTGGTGATGCTGTTACTGGTGTTACTGGTTTGCAGTGATGCGCTTACTGGGAGTTACTGGTAGCAGTGGTGCTGTAACTGGGAGTCACTGGTGCCTGGTGACGCTGTTACTGGTGTTACTGGTTTGCGGTGATGCTGTTACTGGTGTTACTGGTTTGCAGTGGTGCTGTTACTGGTGTTACTGGTACTGCCCTTACTGGGGATACTGGTATGCGGTGATGGCCTTACTGGGAGTTACTGGTACTGGAGGAGGCTGTTACTGGGATACTGGGAGCAGGGGCGGCTGTTACTGGGCATACTGGGAGCAGGGGCGGCTGTTACTGGGCATACTGGGAGCAGGGGCGGCTGTTACTGGGGATACTGGTCCCAGTGGGAGCTGTAACTGGGGATACTGGGGCAACTGGGGGTTACTGGGATTACTGGGGTTACTGGGAGTTACTGGTGTGTGGTGATGCCGTTACTGGGAGCCACTGGTCCCAGTGGATGCTGGAACTGGGAATTACTGGTCCCTGCTGACGCTGTTACTGGTGTTACTGGTTTGCGGCGATGCTGTTACTGGGAGTTACTGGTACTGGGGGAGGCTGTTACTGGGCATACTGGGAGCAGGGGATGCTCTTACTGGGCGTACTGGGAGCAGGGGATGCCCTTACTGGGCATACTGGTCCCAGTGGGAGCTGTAACTGGGGATGCTGGGGGTTACTGGGGGCAACTGGGGGTTACTGGGACTTACTGGGACATGGGGATGCTGTAACTGGTTTTTACTGGTTGTTACTGGAGTTACTGGTCCATGGTGGTGCTTACTGGTTGTTACTGGTCCTTACTGGTCCACACTGGTCGATACTGGTCCTTACTGGTCCACACTGGCCCTTATTGGTTGCTACTGGTCCTTACTGGTCCTTACTGGTCCACACTGGTCCTTACTGGTCCTTACTGGTCCTTACTGGTCCTTACTGGTCGATACTGGCCCTTACTGGTCCTTACTGGTCCTTACTGGTCGATACTGGTCCTTACTGGTCCTTACTGGTCCGTGCTGGTGCCGGGACCCCGGGCCAGCCCACTCCATGGCCGCGGGGGGGGTTTGGGGTCCCCCCCGGGGGTTTTTGGGGTCCCCCCCGGGGGTTTTTGGGGTCCCGGGGGTGCTGGGGGACCCCCAGAATTCCCAGGGGGGGATTTGGGGACCCTCTGGAATTTGGAGACCCCCTAAAATCCCCCAAATCCCCCCAAAATCCCCGAATTTGGGACACCGGGTCCCTCGCCAATGGGAGCTGGGGGTGCCCCGGATTTTGGGGGGCCCCCGGATTTTGGGGGCACCCCGGATTTTGGGGGGCACCTCGGCCTTGCCCATCACCCCCATCACCCCCTCCCCCCTCCCCCACCCCTTTTTGGGGTTCCCGGGAGGAATTTTGGGGCTCCCAAGTGGAATTTTGGGGTTCCCGAGTAGAAATTTGGGGTTCCCGGGGGGAAATTTGGGCTCCCGGGTGGAATTTTGGGGCTCCCGGGTGGAATTTGGGGTTCTCAGAAGAAATTTTGGGGCTCCCGGGTGGAATTTTGTGGCTCCCGGGTGGAATTTTGGGGTTCTCAGAAGAAATTTTGGGGTTCCCGGGTGGGATTTTGGGGTTCCCGGCTGGAATTTTGGGGTTCCCGGGTGGAATTTTGGGGTGTCTCGGACACCAGGTCAACCCCGTCCGTGGCTGCGGGGTGGGGGCACCCTGGATTTGGGGGGGCACCCGGGATTTGGGGGGCACCCTGGATTTGGGGGGGGGCACCCTGGGTTTGGGGGGGCACCCTGGCCTTTGAGGGGATCCTCGGGACCCCCGCGGGTTCTCTGGACCCCCCCAAAAATTTGGGGACCCCCCCCCCCCCACCGTGACCCCCCCCCCCCATCCTTTGGGCCGCCCCGGTATCGGTGGGTGGGGGGGGGCT
>NC_140057.1:48238-89853 GCF_963513975.1 Fringilla coelebs | reverse complement strand
GGTTTTGGGGTGAAAAATGGGGATTTTGGGCAAAAATGGGGGAAAATGGTGGCAAAAAAGTGGAAAAAATGGAGAAAATTCCATTTTCCCCCAAGTATTCTGGGTTTTTTTTCCCTAAAATCCCTATTTTCCCCTCCAAAATCTTATTTTTCCCCCCAAATTCCAATTTTTCCCCCAAAAATCCCATTTCTCCCCCCCTAAAACCCCCATTTTTACCCAAAATCCCCATTTTTCTGCCTCAAAATTCCATTTTTGCCCAAAATCCCCGTTTTTCGCCCCACAATCCCCATTTTTCCCCCAAAATCCCCCTTTTTCCCAAAAAAACATCCAATTTTTTCCCCCAAAATCCCCATTTTCACCCCCAAATCCCCATTTTTCTCCCCCAAACCCCCCATTTTTGCCCAAAATCCCCGTTTTTCACCCCAAAATCTCCATTTCACCCTTAAAATTTCGATTTTTTCCCCCCAAAAAAATCTCATTTTCCCCAAAAAAATCCCATTTTCCCCCTAAAAATCCCATGTTTTCCCCCCCAAAATCCCATTTTCTCCCCAAAATCCCCATTTTCCTCCAAACCCCCCATTTTTGCCACAAATCCCCATTTTCACCCCAAATCCCCATTTTTCCCCCCCAAACCCCCCATTTTTGCCCAAAATCCCCGTTTTTCACCCCAAAAATCTCCATTTCACCCTTAAAATTTCGGTTTTTCCCCCCAAAAAATCTCATTTTCCCCCAAAAAAATTCAATTTTCCCCCCCAAAAATCCATTTCCCCCCCCCAAAAAAACTCCAATTTTTTTCCCCCCAAAATCCCCATCTTCCCCCCAAAACCTCCCCGATTTTTGCCCAAAATCCCCATTTTCCCCCCCCAAAATCCCATTTTTGCCCAAAATCCCCGTTTTTCACCCCCAAAATCCCGTTTTTCCCCCTTTTAGGAAGCGCTACGAGCAGCAGATGCAGGAGCTGGAGCGGCGCTCGGAGCAGCAGCGAGAGCTCCTGGGCCGCCTCCAGCAGGAGCTCCAGGCCAAGCCCTGAGCACCCCAAAAATTTTTGGGGATCCCCCCCAAAATTTTGGGGACCCCCTCCCCAAAATCCTTACCCCCCCCCAAGCCCAAAAATCCCCATTAAAATCCAGAAAAACGCCCCAAAATTTGAATTTTTGTGTTTTATTCACGTTCAATTCCTAAATTTTAGGGGGTTCCTGAGCACCCCAAAAATTTTGGGGATCCCCAAAGAATTTGGGACCCTCCCCCTGACCTCCCCCCACCCTCCAGTCCCAAAAATCCCCAATTAAATTTTTTGGGAAAAATCCCCAAAATCTGAATTTTTGTGTTTTGTTGACATCATTTCCCAAATTTTGGGGGGAATTTGGGGGATCCTGAGCACCCCAAAAATTTGGGGAGCACCCCCAAAAATTTTGGACACCCCCCAAACCCCAAAATTCCGCTGGAATTGGGTCCAAAATCCCCCAAAATCGGGAATTTTTAGCTCTGGGGGCGTGGCCAATGTATTGGGGGCGTGGTCATATGCCTAAAATGGAAAATTCGGGGCGTGGTCAAAGACCCAATATGTAAATTTGGGGCTGGAGGCGTGGCCAGGGCCGTCTGAGGGCGATTTTGGGACGATTTGGGGTCATTTTGGGGTGGGGGCGTGGCCAAAGCCATGTGGGCGTGGCCAGAGTCCCTGAGGGAGAGGAAATTTGGGTTTTATTTGATGGTTTGACCCCCAAATTTTTGGGCTTTCTAATTTTGGGTGGTGTGAGGCGTGGCCGAATCTTCTGAAGGGAATTTTGGGGCGATTTTGGGGCTTTTTTGGCTTTTAGGGTGGATTTTCTCTTGGGGGCGCGGCCAAAACCCCGTGGGCGTGGCCAGCGCTCCTGAGGGGAGGAAATTTGGGGTTTCTTTGAGGGTTTGACCCCAAATTTTTGGGGTTTCTGAGGGGAATTTTGGTTTGTGGAGCGCGGCCGAAACCTCTGAGGGGAATTTTGAGGCGATTTTGGGGCTTTTTTGGCTTTTAGGGTGGAATTTGTGTTGGGGGCGCGGCCAAAACCCCGTGGGCGTGGCCAGAGTCCCTGAGGGGAGGAAATTTGGGTTTTATTTGATGGTTTGACCCCAAATTTTTGGGGTTTCTGAGGGAAATTTTGGGGTGTGAAGCGCGGCCGAAACCTCTGAGGGGGATTTTGGGGCGGTTTTGGGGTTTTTGGGTTTGATTTAGGGTGGGGGGCGTGGCCAAGGCCATGTGAGCGTGGCCAGAGTTCCTGAGGGAGGAAATCTGGGGTTTATTTGGTGGTTTGACCCCAAATTTTTGGGGTTTCTGAGGGGAATTTTGGGGTGTGGGGCGCGGCCGAAACTTCTGAGGGGAATTTTGGGGCGATTTTGGGGCTTTTTTGGCTTTTAGGGTGGATTTTGTATTGGGGGCGCGGCCAAAACCCCGTGGGCGTGGCCAGAGTGCCTGAGGGGAGGAAATTTGGGGTTTATTTGGTGGTTTGACCCCAAATTTTTGGGGTTTCTGAGGGGAATTTTGGGGTTTGGGGCAGGGCCGAAGTCCCTGAGGGGAATTTTGGGGCGATTTTGGGGGATTTTGGGGCTTTTTGGGGCGATTTGGAGTGAGGGCGTGGTCAGCGCTCGGTGGGCGTGGTCAGCGCTCCTGAGGGGAGGAAATGTAGCGGCTCTTTGAGGGTTTTACCCCAAATTTTTGGGGTTTCTGAGAGGAATTTTGGGGTGTGGGGCGCGGCCGAATCCTCTGAGGGGAATTTTGGGGCGGATTTGTGGGATTTTGGGGCTTTTTGGGGCGGGTTTTAGGCAGTGGGCGCGGCCCGAAGCGAAAGCGAAAGCGATGGCGGGAGCGCGGCTGCTGCTGGCGGGTGAGGAGGGGCCGAAAAACCCCAAATTCGGGACCCCAAAATCCCTCCCCGACCCCAAATCCCAGCGGATCCCAACCCCGGACCCCCCCACCACCCCCTAATCCTGGGAAATCCCCCCCAAATTCCGCCAAAACCCCCAAAATCGCGACGCCCCAAAACGCGGAAATGCCAAAATTCGGGAACCGGGATCCCCTCAGATTCCCGACCCAAAATTGCCCCAAATTTCTGTTTCTCACCCCCAAAACCGTCCCAAATCCCCCCGGGACCCCCCAAAACCCCCTCGGCACCCCGAAATCCTTCCAAACCGCCCCCAAATCCCCTTTGGGACCCCCCCAAAACCCCTCTGTGCCCCCCTAAACCCCCTCAGGACCCCCCAAATCCCCCCAAAACCTCCCCAGGACCCCCCAAATCCCCCTCTAATTCCCCCAAATCCCCACAAAATGCCCCCAAATCCCCCCCAAACCCCTCCAGGACCCCTTAAATCCCCCCAAAACCTCCCCAGGACCCCCCAAATCCCACCCAGGACCCCCCAGATCCCCCCAAAACCTCCCCAGGAACCCCCAAGTCCCTCTCAGATCCCCCCAAATCTCCCCAAAATCCCCTCAAATCCCCCCCAAACCCCTCCAAGACCCCCCAAATCCCCCCCAAACCCCTCTAGGACCCCCAAACTCCCCCAAATCCCACCCAGGACCCCCCAAATCCCCCCCCAAACCCCTCCAGGACCCCCAAAACCTCCCCCAGGACCCCCAAAACCCCTCCAGGACCCCCCGAATCCCCCCAAAATCTCCCAAATCCCCTCAAAATCTCCCCAAACACCCCTCAAATCCCCCCCCAAACCCCTCCAGGACCCCTCAAATCCCCCCCAAATCCCCCCAGGACCCCCAAATCCCCCCCAAACCTCCCCCAGGATCCCCCAAATCCCCCCCAGAACCCCCCAAATCCCCCCAAAATCCCCTCAAATCCCCCCCAAATCCCCCCCAGGACCCCCCAAATCCCCCCAAAATCCCCTCAAATCCCCCCCAAACCCCACCAGGACCCCCCAAAACCCCTCCCCAACCCCCCCTTTTGTTGCCCCCCCCCCAGGGCTGTTGCAGATTTGGGGGGGGGGTCGCGGTTTTTGGGGATCCCCCCCCCCGCCCTGCGCTGCCCCCTGCTGGACGAGCGCGGCTCCCCCTCCCCCCACGGGGCCCTGCTCCGCTTTTTGGGGGGTCCCGGGGCCCCCCCGCACCCCGAAACCCCCCCGGACCCCCAGAACACCTTCGATGTCATCGGTGAGAGACCCCTCCCCAAATTCGGGGGGATCCTCGGGGGTTTGGGGGGGTTTGGGGGTGGTTTTTGGGGGGATTTGGGGGGTTTTAGGGGCGATTTTTGGGGGGTCCTGGGGAAGTTCTGGGGTGGTTTTTGGGGGGTTCTGGGGGAATTTTAGGGGCGATTTTTGGGGGGTTTTAGGGGGCGATTTTTGGGGGGGTCCTGGGAGGTTTTTAGGGGAGATTTTTGGGGGGTCCTTGGGGGGTTTTAGGGGCGATTTTGGGGGGGATTTCGGGGAGTTTAGGGGCGATTTTGGGGGGGATTTAGGGGGGTTTTGGGGTGGTTTTTGGGGGATCCTGGGGGGGTTTTGGGGGCGATTTTGGGGGGGGTTTTAGGGGCGATTTTTGGGGGGATTTGGGGGGTTTTAGGAGCGATTTTTGGGGAGTTCTTGGGGGGTTTTAGCGGCGATTTTTGGGGGACTTTGGGGGGTTTTAGGGGCGATTTTTGGGGGGTCCTGGGAGGGTTTTGGGGCAATTTTTGGGGGGGTCCTGGGGGGGTTTTAGGGGCGATTTTTGGGGGGATTTGAAGGGCGATTTTTGGGGGGATTTAGGGGGGGTTTGGGGGTGGTTTTTGGGGGATCCTGGGGGGGTTTTGGGGGCGATTTTTGGGGGGTCCTGGGGGGGGATTGGGGGGCGATTTTTGGGGGGGTTTTAGGGCGTTTTGGGGCGATTTTTGGGAGGTCCTGGGGGGGTTTTAGGGGCGATTTTGGGGGGATTTGGGGGGTTTTAGGGGCAATTTTTGGGGGGGTTTTAGGGGCGATTTTTGGGGTTTTTTTGAGGGGATCCTGAGTGTTTTGAGTGGCGATTTTTGGGCAGGTTTTGAGAACGATTTTTGGCTACTTTTGAGAACAATTTTGGTTTTTTTGGGATGTTCTGGCCGGGATTTTGTGCCATTTTTGGGGTGATTTTGTAGGATTTTGGTGCAGATCTCACCTCCTCTCTTTTCTCTCCCCTCTCCCCCCAGACCCCCTGGGGGTGCTGCAGGATTTTTGGGGTCCCTCCCGGGAGCCCCCCCGGTGCGAGCTGAGCCCCACGGCGCCGCTGCTGCCAGCGCCGGGCACGGGGACGTCCCCTCAGTGCCACCCGGGGCTGGGGACGCGCTGGTGGCTGCTGGCCCTGGGGACACCGCGCAGGGAGGGGACGGTGCTGCTGCAGGAGGGGACGGGCCACCCGCCCAGGGTCAACGGTGAGCGGGGAGGGGACACTGATGGGACATTGTCACCTCTGGGTGTCACCTGGGTGTTAAATGGCCCCCCAGTGTCACCCCTAGTGTCACCCCCCCTGTGTTTGCCATCCTGATGTCCTCGCGTCCCCCTTATTGTCCCCAATGTCCCCAATGTCCCTCCCATGTCCCCAATGTCCCCCCATTGTCCCCAATGTCCTCAATGTCCCCAACCCACCATTATCGCCATGTCCTCAATGTCCCCAATGTCCCCAATGTCCCTCCATTGTCCTCAGTGTCCCCCCAATGTCCCCAAATGTCCCCAACCCACCATTATCCCCATGTCCTCAATGTCCCCAATGTCCCCAATGTCCCCCCATTGTCCCCAAGTGTCCCCCATGTCTCTCCATTGTCCTCAATGTCCCCCCAATGTCCCCAATGTGCTCAATGTCCCCAAATGTCCCCCCATTGTCCCCAAGTGTCCCCCGTGTCTCCAGTGTCCCCCTATTGTCCCCAAATGTCCCCAATGTCCTCAATGTCCCCAACCCACCATTATCACCATGTCTTCAATGTCCCCCCATGTCCCCAAATGTCCCCCGTGTCTCCAATGCCCCAATGGCCCCAAATGTCCCCAATGCCCCCAAATGTCCCCTTATCCCCAGTGTCCCCAATGCCCCAGTGTCCCCCCATTATCCCCAATGTCCCCCAATGTCCCCAAATGTCCCCAATCCCCCATTATCCCCATTGTCCCCAATGCCCTCAATGTCCCCCCAATGTCCCCATTATCCCTGTGTCCCCCATGTCCCCAACCCCCCATCACCCCCATGTCCCCAATGTCCCCCCAATGTCCCCAAATGTCCCCAACCCCCATCACCCCCAATGTCCCCCCAATGTCCCCAACCCCCATCACCCCAATGTCTCCCCAATGCCCCCAATGTTCCCAGTGTCCCTCCAATGTCCCCGACCCCCCTTCACCCCCATGTCCCCCAATGTCCCCAATGTCCCAAACACCCCATTACCCCAATGTCCCCCCAATGTCCCCAACATCCCCCAATGTCCCCAAACCCCCATCACCCCAATGTCCACCCACTGTCCCCGATGTCCCCAGTGTCCCTCCAATGTCCCCAAGCCCCCATTACCCCAATGTTCCCCCAATGTCCCACACACCCATCACCCCAATGTCCCCAACATCCCCCCAATGTCCCCAACCCCCATCACCCCAATGTCCCCAACATCCCCCCACTGTCCCGAACCCCTCATCACCCCCATGTCCCCCCAATGCCCCCAATGTCCCCAGTGTGCCTCCAATGTCCCCAACCCTCCTTCACCCCCATGTCCCCCCACTGTCCCCAATGTCCCCTACCCCCATCACCCCTATGTCCCCCCAATGTCCACAAATGTCCCCAACATCCCCCCAATGTCCCCAACCCCCATTATCCCAATGTCCCCCACTGTCCCCAATGTCCCCAACCCCCATCACCCCTATGTCCCCCCAATGTCCCCAATGTACCCCCACTGTCCCCAATGTCCCCAATGTCCCCAACCCCCAATCACCCCCATGTCCCCCCAATGTCCTCAGTGTCCCCAACCCCCTATCACCCCCATGTCCCCAATGTCCCCAATATCCCCAATGTCCCCATCACCCCCATCACCCCCATGTCCCCAATGTCTCCAATGTCCCCAACCCCCCATCACCCCAATGTCCCCAACATCCCCCCGATGTCCCCAACCCCCCATCCCCACAATGTCCCCAATGCCCCCAATGTCCCCAACCTCCATCACCCCTATGTCCCCCCAATGTCCCCAATGTACCCCCACTGTCCCCAATGTCCCCAACCCCCCATCACCCCCCATCACCCTCATGTCCCCAGTCTCCCCCCAATGTCCCCAATGTCCCCAACCCCCCATCACCCCCCATCACCCTCATGTCCCCAGTCTCCCCCCAATGTCCCCAACCCCCCAATGTCCCCAATGTCCCCAATGCCCCCAATGTCCCCAACCCCCATCACCCCTATGTCCCCCCAATGTCCCCAATGTACCCCCACTGTCCCCAATGTCCCCAACCCCCATCACCCCCATTATCCCCACTGTCCCCAATGTCCCCAACCCCCATCACCCCCATTATCCCCAATGTCTCCAATGTCCCCAACCCCCCATCACCCCTATGTCCCCCCAATGTCCCCAATGTACCCCCACTGTCCCCAATGTCCCCAACCCCCCATCACCCCCCATCACCCTCATGTCCCCAGTCTCCCCCCAATGTCCCCAGTGTCCCCAACCCCCCATCACCCCCATGTCCCCCCAATGTCCCCAATGCCCCCAATGTCCCCAACCCCCCATCACCCCCATGTCCCCCCAATGTCCCCAATGCCCCCAATGTCCCCAACCCCCCATTACCCCCATGTCTCCCCAATGTCCCCAATGTCCCCAGTGCCCCCAATGTCCCCAACCCCCCATTACCCCAATGTCCACCCACTGTCCCCGATGTCCCCAACCCCCCACTACCCCCATGTCCCCAATGTCTCCAATGTCCCCAACCCCCCATCACCCCAACCCCCCATCACCCCCATGTCCCCCCAATGTCCCCCATGTCCCCCCCACCCCACCCCACCCCGTTAACCCTTCCCTCCCCGCAGCCTCCCTGTTGATCTCCACGCTGACGCCGGCCCCGCGGGGTCTGCTGGGCACCCCCCAGACCCTGCACTGCTCCTTCACGCCCCCGGCCGCCCCCTTCACCCTGGAGTGGCTGCGCCACCGCCACGGCGTCACCCGCCGCCTGCTGGCCTTCGACTCGGCCGCCGCCCGCGTCACCGAGGCCGCCCCGGGGGTGCTGCTGCTGCTGGGGGGGACGCAGGTGAGGGGGGGAGGGGACACAGGTGAGGGGGGGACGGGAGGGGACGGGGCTCAGTGTGGGGACAGAGTGGGGGTGGGGTGAGGGATGGGGGTATGGAGGCGCTGTGGTCCTCCCGGCCGCTAGGGGGCGCCGCTGATGCTGGATGGGCTCGGTCCTCCCGGCCACTAGGGGGCGCTGTGCGCAGGGAGACGCTGGTTCTCAGTCCATTCCCAGTCCCTCCCAGTCCTTCCCAGTCTATCCCCAGTCCATCCCAGTCCCTCCCAGTCCATCCCAGCCACTAGGGGGAACCACTGATGCTGGATGGGCTTGGTCCTCCCGGCCGCTAGGGGGCGCCGCGAGCACAGAGGCACTGCGGTCCTCCCGGCCGCTAGGCGGCACTGTGCGCAGGGAGACGCTGGTTCTCAGTCCCTCCCAGTCCATTCCCAGTCCATCCCCAGTCCCTCCCAGTTCCCTCCCAGTCCATCCCAGTCCATTCCAGTCCGTCCCAGTCCCTCCCAGCCACTAGGGGGCGCTGTGTGCAGGGAGACACTGGTTCCCAGTCCCTCCCAGTCCATTCCCAGTCCGTCCCCAGTCCCTCCCAGTCCCTCCCAGTCCATCCCAGACCATCCCAGTCCTTCCCAGCCCATCCCAGTCCGTCCCAGTCCATTCCCAGTCCATCCCAGTCCCCTCCCAGTCCATCCCGGCCACTAGGGGGCGCCACTGATGCTGGATGGGCTCGGTCCTCCTGGCCGCTAGGGGGCGCTGTGTGCAGGGAGAGGCTGGTTCCCAGTCCCTCCCAGTCCATTCCCGGTCCCTCCCAGTCCATTCCCGGTCCCTCCCAGTCCATCCCAGTCCCTCCCAGTCCATTCCCAGTCCCTCCCAGTCCATCCCAGTCCCTCCCAGCCACTAGGGGGCGCTGTGTGCAGGGAGATGCTGGTTCCCAGTCCCTCCCAATCCATTCCCAGTCCGTCCCCAGTCCCTCCCAGTCCATTCCCAGTCCATCCCCAGTCCCTCCCAGTCCATCCCAGTCCCTCCCAGTCCATCCCAGTCCATTCCCAGTCCATTCCAGTCCCTCCCAGTCCCTCCCGGCCACTAGGGGGCGCCACTGATGCTGGATGGCCTCGGTCCTCCCAGCCACTAGGGGGTGCTATGCGCATGGAGACGCTGGTTCCCAGTCCCTCCGAGTCCATTCCCAGTCCATCCCAGTTCATCCCAGTCCATTCCCAGTCCCTCCCAGTCCATTCTCAGTACTTTCCCAGTCCCTCCCATTCGATCCCAGTCCCTCCCAGTCCATCCCAGTCCATTCCAAGTCCCTCCCAGTCCTTCCCAGTCCATTCCAAGTCCATTCCCAGTCCATCCCAGTCTCTCCCAGTCCCTCCCAGTCCATTCCCAGTCCCTCCCAGTCCTCTCCCAGTCCATCCCAGTCCCTCCCAATCCCTCCCAGTCCATTCCCAGTCCATCCCAGTCCCTCCCAGTCCCTCCCAGTCCTCCCAGCCACCAGGGGGCGCCACTGATCCCGCCCCTCTCCTCGGTCCTCCCAGCCACCAGGGGGCGCCATGGAGGTGTCGCTGCAGCTGCCGCCGCTCTCGGTGTCTGACGACGGCTCCTTCGTCTGCTCCGTGACCACGCCCCTCGGGCAGGTGCAGCAGGTGCTGCGCATGAACGTGATTGGTCAGTGCCGGCAAGGGTGGGAGGGCTCCCAGTATGTCCCAGTATATCCCAGTATGTCCCAGTGCCCCTCTCTGTGCCCATACTGGGCTGGCAGAGGTCCTGGACAGGCTCCCAGTATGTCCCAGTATGTCCCAGTGCCCCTCTCTGTGCCCATACTGGGTTGGCAGAGGTCCTGGATGGGCTCCCAGTATGTCCCAGTGCCCCTCTCTGTGCCCATACTGGGCTGGCAGAGATCCTGGACGGGCTCCCAGTTGCTCCCAGTATGTCCCAGTACCCCTCAAATGGTGGAACTGGGATGAGGGGGGTTCAGATGTGTCCACATCAGCCATACTGGGCTGTGCTGGAGCCCATCCACAGCCCATTAAGGACTCCCAGTCCATCCCAGTCTCTCCCAGTTCCCTCCCAGTCCCTCCCAGTCCCTCCCAGTCCCTCCCAGTGTCCCTGACTGTCTGTCTGTCTGTCTGTCCCAGCCCCTCCCCAGGTGTCCCTGTTCCCCTCCCGTCTCTCCCCGGGGCTCCCGGCCCAGCTCCCAGTCCCATCCCAGTCTGTCCCAGTCCCTCCCAATCCCCTCCCAGTCCCTCCCAGTCCCTCCCAGTGTCCCTGACTGTCTGTCTGTCTGTCCCAGCCCCTCCCCAGGTGTCCCTGTTCCCCTCCCGTCTCTCCCCGGGGCTCCCGGCCCAGCTCCCAGTCCATCCCAGTCTGTCCCAGTCCCTCCTAATCCCCTCCCAGTCCATCCCAGTCCATCCCAGTCCCTCCCAGTGTCCCTCACTGTCTGTCTGTCTGTCTGTCCCCAGTCCCTCCCAGTGTCCCTGACTGTCTGTCTGTCTGTCTGTCTGTCCCCAGCCCCTCCCCAGGTGTCCCTGCTGCCCTCCCGCCTCTCCCCGGGGCTCCCGGCCCAGCTCCCAGTCCCTCCCAGTCCGTTCCAATCCATTCCCAGTCCATTCCCAGTCCCTCCCAGTGTCCCTGACTGTCTGTCTGTCCATCCCCAGTCTCTCCCAGTGTCCCTGACTGTCTGTCTGTCTGTCCCCAGCCCCTCCCCAGGTGTCCCTGCTGCCCTCCCGGCTCTCCCTGGGGCTCGCGCCCCAGCTCCCAGTCTGTCCCAGTCCCTCCCAGTCTGTCCCAGTCCCTCCCAGTCTGTCCCAGTCCCTCCTAATCCCCTCCCAGTCCCTCCCAGTGTCCCTCACTGTCTGTCTGTCTGTCCCAGCCCCTCCCCAGGTGTCCCTGTTCCCCTCCCGTCTCTCCCCGGGGCTCCCGGCCCAGCTCCCAGTCCCATCCCAGTCCATCCCAGTCCCATCCCAGTCCATCCCAGTCTGTCCCAGTTCCCTCCCAGTCCCTCCTAATCCCCTCCCAGTCCCTCCCAGTGTCCCTGACTGTCTGTCTGTCTGTCCGTCCCCAGCCCCTCCCCAGGTGTCCCTGTTCCCCTCCCGTCTCTCCCCGGGGCTCCCGGCCCAGCTCCCAGTCCATCCCAGTCCATCCCAGTCCCATCCCAGTCCATCCCAGTCCCTCCCAGTCCCTCCCAGTGTCCCTGACTGTCTGTCTGTCTGTCCCAGCCCCTCCCCAGGTGTCCCTGTTCCCCTCCCGCCTCTCCCCGGGGCTCCCGGCCCAGCTCCCAGTCACTCCCAGTCCATCCCAGTCTGTCCCAGTCCCTCCTAATCCCCTCCCAGTCCATCCCAGTCCCTCCCAGTGTTCCTCACTCTCTGTCTGTCTGTCTGTCTGTCCCCAGCCCCTCCCCAGGTGTCCCTGTTCCCCTCCCGTCTCTCCCCGGGGCTCCCGGCCCAGCTCCGCTGTGACGCCGTCGGGTTCTTCCCGCTGGACGTGGGGATCCGCTGGGAGCGCCGCGCCCGGGGGGAGCCACGCCCGCTGCCGGTGACACCGGGGGACACCTCGGGGGCCACCCCCGGGCCCGGGGACACCGGGCTGGGGCTCAGCTGGAGCTCGGGGCACCGGCGGGCGGCCGACGGCACCTTCAGCCGGAGCGCGGGGCTGCGCGTGGCCGCGGGGACGGCGGGGGACAGCTACAGCTGCCTGGTGACACACGCGGCGTGGGACAGCCCTCTGAGGGTCACTGTGGAGGTGACAGGTGAGGGGACACACCTGGGGACACACCTGGGACAGGGTTTGGGTCATTGGGGACACCAGGGACAGGGTTTGGGGACAGCTACAGCTGCCTGGTGACACACGTGGCGTGGGACAGCCCTCTGAGGGTCACTGTGGAGGTGACAGGTGAGGGGACAGCTGGGGACAGGGTTTGGGGACAGCTACAGCTGCCTGGTGACACACGTGGCGTGGGATGTGCCACTGAGGGTCACCGTGGAGGTGACAGGTGAGGGGACACCTGGGGACACCTGGGAACACACCTGGGATGGGGTTTGGGGACATTGGGGACAGCTACAGCTGCCTGGTGACACACGCGGCGTGGGACAGCCCTCTGAGGGTCACCGTGGAGGTGACAGGTGAGGGGACACCTGGGGTGGGGTTTGGGGACAGCTACAGCTGCCTGGTGACACACGCGGCGTGGGACAGCCCACTGAGGGTCACCGTGGAGGTGACAGGTGAGGGGACACACCTGGGATGGGGTTTGGGTCATTGGGAACAGCTACAGCTGCCTGGTGACACACACGGCGTGGGATGTGCCACTGAGGGTCACCGTGGAGGTGACAGGTGAGGGGACACCTGGGGACACACCTGGGACACACCTGGGATGGGGTTTGGGTCATTGGGGACAGCTACAGCTGCCTGGTGACACACGTGGCGTGGGACAGCCCACTGAGGGTCACTGTGGAGGTGACAGGTGAGGGGACACACCTGGGATGGGGTTTGGGTCATTGGGGACAGCTACAGCTGCCTGGTGACACACGTGGCCTGGGACACACCTCTGAGGGTCACCGTGGAGGTGACAGGTGAGGGGACACATGGTGACACACCTGGGGATATCAGGGACAGGGTTTGGGGACAGCTACAGCTGCCTGGTGACACACGTGGCGTGGGATGTGCCACTGAGGGTCACCGTGGAGGTGACAGGTGAGGGGACAGGGTTTGGGTCACTGGGGACACCTGGGATGGGGTTTGGGTCATTGGGGACACCTGGGGACAGCTACAGCTGCCTGGTGACACATGCGGCGTGGGATGTGCCACTGAGGGTCACCGTGGAGGTGACAGGTGAGGGGACACACCTGGGGACACACCTGGGGACATCAGGGACAGGGTTTGGGGACATTGGGGACACCAGGGATGGGGTTTGGGGACAGCCACAGCTGCCTGGTGACACACGTGGCGTGGGACGTGCCACTGAGGGTCACCGTGGAGGTGACAGGTGAGGGGACACCAGGGACACACCTGGGGACAGGGTTGGGGACATTGGGGACAGCTACAGCTGCCTGGTGACACACGCGGCGTGGGACAGCCCACTGAGGGTCACTGTGGAGGTGACAGGTGAGGGGACACCTGGGACACGCCTGGGGACAGGGTTGGGGACATCATGGACTGGGTTGGGGACAGCTAGGATGGGATTGGGGACACAGGGACAGGGTTGGGGACACTGGGACAGGGCTGGGGGACACATGGACAGGGTTGGGGACACAGGGACAGGGTTGGGGACAGCTGGGATGGGATTGGGGACACAGGGACAGGGTTGGGGACATCATGGACAGGGATTGGGGACACAGGGACAGGTTTGGGGACACAGGGGACAGGGTTGGGGACATCAGGGACAGGGTTGGGGACAGCTGGGATGGGATTGGGGACACAGGGACAGAGTTGGGGACAAAAGGACAGGGCTGGGGACACAGGGACAGGGTTGGGGACACAGGGACAGGGTTGGGGACATCATGGACAGGGCTGGGGACACAGGGACAGGGTTGGGGACAGCTGGGATGGGATTGGGGACATCATGGACAGGGTTGGGGACACAGGGACAGGGTTGGGGACAGCTGGGATGGGATTGGGGACACAGGGACAGAGTTGGGGACAAAGGGACACACCTGGGGACACAGGGACAGGGTTGGGGACACAGGGACAGGGTTGGTGCCACCAGGACGGGCTCGGTGCCACCCGGGGGTGTCCCTGGTGCCACCCAGGGTGTCCCTGACGTGTCCCTGATGTGTCCCTGAGGTGTCCCTGAGGTGTCCCTGAGGTGTCCCTGAGGTGTCCCTGACGTGTCCCTGGTGCCACCCCGGGTGTCCCTGAGGTGTCCCTGGTGCCACCCAGGGTGTCCCTGAGCTGTCCCTGGTGCCACCCCGGGTGTCCCTGAGGTGTCCCTGATGTGTCCCTGATGTGTCCCTGAGGTGTCCCTGACGTGTCCCTGATGTGTCCCTGAGGTGTCCCTGAGGTGTCCCTGAGGTGTCCCCAGTGCCACCCCGGGTGTCCCTGAGGTGTCCCTGACGTGTCCCTGAGGTGTCCCCGCTGTCCCCGCAGGTGGCCCCGGGCCCAGCGTGGAGGACATGGCGGGGATGGCCCTGGTGGCCTTTGTCATCGGGGGGCTCTGCCTGCGCCTGTGGCCCTCGGCGGGGAGGTGACACCCGGGACACCAATGTCCCCAAATGTCCCCAAAGTCATCAAACCCCCTGCAATGGCCCCAAATCATCCAAATGTCCCCAAAAAGTCCCCAGAGTCCCCAATGTCCCCATTGTCCCCAAAGTCGTCAAACACCCACAATGGCCCCAAATCATCCAAATGTCCCCAAAAAGTCCCCAGAGTCCCCAATGTCCACAATGCCCCTGTGTCCACAATGTCCCCAAATGTCCCCAAACCTTCTCTTTGTCCCAAATGTTCCCAAAAGTCCCCAATGTCCCCAATATCCCCAAATGTCCCCAATGTCCCCAAAATCCCCAAATGTCCCCAAAGTCCCCAAAGTCTCCAAATCATCCAGATGTCCCCAAACCTTCCCGTTGTCCCAAATGTCCCCAATGTCCTCAAATGTCCCCAATGCCCCCAAACCCCTCAATGTCCCAAATGTCCCCAATATCCCCAAATCTCCCAAATGTCCCCAGTCCTCTCATGTCCCCAAATGTCCCCAAAGTCCCCAAACCTCTGCAGTGTCCCCAAATGTCCCCAAATCATCCAAATGTCCCCAAAGTCCCCAAATGTCCCCAATGTCCCCATTGTTCCAAATGTCCCCAATGTCCCCAAATGTCCCCAAATTATCCAGATGTCCCCAAACCTTGCCGTTGTCCCAAATGTCCCCAATGTCCCCAAAATCCTCAAATGTCCCCAAATGTCCCCAATGTCCCCAAAATCCTCAAATGTCCCCAAATGTCCTCAATGTCCCTAAAGTCCCCATTGTTCCAAATGTCCCCAAAGTCCCCAAATGTCCCCAAACCTCTCAATGTCCCCATTGTCCCAAATGTCCCCAAAGTCCCCAAACCTCGCCAATGTCCCCAATCCTCTCAATGTCCCAAATGTCCCCAAATCCCCCAAATGTCCCCAAACCTCCCAAATGTCCCAAAAGTCCCCAAAATAAACGGGGGGTGCCATCCCCCCCCAACCGATGTGTCCTGAGAGGGCCTTGGGGACATTTGGGGACATCAGGAGGCATTGGAGGGGTTTGTTCCAGTCCGGTTTTTAAAGGGATTTAAAAAAATATTTAATTTTAAAAACGTTAATTTCAAATTATTAATTTCAAATTATTAATTTCAAATGATTAAAGAGTTAATTATCAAGTGAAAATTATTTAAATTAATTATTTAATAATGATTTGATTATTTAAATGATGGAGCTTAAAGGATTTAATTATTCATTAGAACTAATTTAATTTTATTAAAATATAATTTTTTAAAAAATTATTTATTTTAACTTTTTAAAATTTTTTTTAAATATTCATTTTTGTCCCAATCCCGGCTCGCTGTGATGCCCAGCCCTGATCCAGCAGGGCAAAAAATACAAAATAATTATATAATAATAAATAATTATATTAATTATAATTATATTACAGTAATAATTTTAATAGTTAATAAAAATAAAAGAGAGTCAGAATTAGGCGTTTCCGCCGGAAGTGGCCGCTGACGCCGCCATGGGGCCACTTCCGCCAGTACTTCTGCCAGACGCGGCTTCTGATTGGTTCGCGCTCCACATCAGAGCAGCTGTGCCGCCATCTTTGTTGAGGGCAGTTCCGCCCGCTCCTCAGCGCGCTCTGCGTTCCCGCCTAAATCCAGCAAGGAACGGCGGAATCCGCCTGGAAATGGCGGGACTGAGCCTAAATCGCCTGGGATTGAGCTAAAACCCCAAAATCCACCCTGCAGCGTCCCCCAGGAGCGCTCCTTAAGCTCAACCAGCGCAAACCACCCGTCTCTGGCGTGAGGCGGCGCCGCCATCTTGGGTGAGGGCACTTCCGCCCGGTCCTCAGAGCGCTCCGCGTTCGCGCCTAAATCCAGCAAGGAACGGCGGAATCCGCCTGGAAATGGCGGGACGGAGCCTAAATCCCCTGGGATTCAACCAAAGCGCCCAAATCCACCCTGCAGCGTCCCCCAGGAGCGCTCCTTAAGCTAAACCAGCGCAAACCGCCCGTCTCTGGTGTGAGGCGGCGCCGCCATCTTGGGTGAGGGCAGTTCCGCTCGCTCCTCAGAGCGCGCCCCGTTCCCGCCTAAATCCAACCAGAAACGGCGGGATTGAGCCTGGAAATGGCGGGACTGAGCCTAAATCCCCTGGGGTTCAACCAAAGCGCCCAAATGCACCCTGCAGCGTCCTCCAGGAGCGCTCCCTTGGCTCAACGAGCGCAAACCGCCCGTCTCTGGGGTGAAGCCGCGCCGCCATCTTGGGTGAGGGCACTTCCGCCCGCTCCTCAGAGCGCTCCGGGTTCCCTCTTAAATCCGGCCGGGAACGGCGGAATGAATCCGCCTGGAAATGCCGGGACAGAGCCTAAATCCCATGGGGATGGAGCCTAAATCGCCTGGGATTGAGCCAATGCACCCAAATCCACCCAGGAGCGTCCCCCAGGAGCGCTCCCTTGGCTCTACCAGCGCAAACTGCCCGTCTCTGTTGTGAAGCATCGCCGCCATGTTTGGTGAGGGCACTTCCGCCCGGTCCTCAGAGCGCGCCGCGTTCCCTCAGGAATCCGGCCGGGAACGGCGGAATGAATCCGCCTGGAAATGTCGGGACAGAGCCTAAATCCCCTGAGATGGAGCCTAAATCGCCTGGGGATCAACCAAAGCGCCCAAATCCACCCAGCAGCGTCCCCCAGGTGCGCTCCCTTGGCTCTACCAGTGCAAACTGCCCATCTCTGGGGTGAAGCATCGCCGCCATCTTTGGTGAGGGCACTTCCGCCCGCTCCTCAGAGCGCTCCGCGTTCCCTCGTAAATCCGGCCGGGAACGGCGGAATAAATCCGCCTGGAAATGTCGGGACAGAGCCTAAATCCCCTGGGGATGGAGCCTAAATCGCCTGGGATTGAGCCAAAGCGCCCAAATCCACCCAGGAGCGTCCTCCAGGAGCGCTCCCTTGGCTCAACCAGCGCAAACTGCCCGTCTCTGGGGTGAAGCCGCGCCGCCATCTTTGGTGAGGGCACTTCCGCCCGTTCTTCAGAGCCCTCCGCGTTCCCTCAGGAATCCAGCCGGGAACGGCGGAATCCGCCTGGAAATAGCGGGACCGAGCCTAAATCCCCTGGGAGGGAGCCTAAATCCACTGGAATTGAGCCAAAGCGCCCAAATCCACGCAGCAGCGTCCCCCAGGAGCGCTCCCTTGGCTCAACCAGCGCAAACCGCAAGTCTCTGTTGTGAAGCATGGCCGCCATCTTGGGTGAGGGCACTTCCGCCCGGTCCTCAGAGCGCTCCGCGTTCCCTCAGGAATCCGGCCGGGAACGGCGGAATAAATCCGCCTGGAAATGTCGGGACAGAGCCTAAATCCACTGGGATGGAGCCTAAATCGCCTGGGATTCAACCAAAGCGCCCAAATCCACCCAGCAGCGTCCCCCAGGAGCTCTTCCTTGGCTCAACGAGCGCAAACTGCCCGTCTCTGGCGTGAGGGCAATTCACGCCGCCATCTTGGGTGAGGGCACTTCCGCCCGTTCTTCAGAGCGCTCCGCGTTCCCTCATAAATTCAGCCGGGAAGGGCGGAATGAATCCGCCTGGAAATGTCGGAACGGAGCCTAAATCCCCTGGGAGGGAGCCTAAATCCACTGGAATTGAGCCAAAGCGCCCCCAAATCCACCCAGCAGCGTCCTCCAGGAGCGCTCCCTTGGCTCTACCAGCGCAAACTGCCCATCTCTGGGGTGAAGCATCGCCGCCATCTTTGGTGAGGGCACTTCCGCCCGCTCCTCAGAGCGCTCCGCGTTCCCTCGTAAATCCGGCCGGGAACGGCGGAATAAATCCGCCTGGAAATGGCGGGACAGAGCCTAAATCCCCTGGGATGGAGCCTAAATCCCCTGGGGATCAACCAAAGCTCCAAAATCCACCCAGCAGCGTCCTCCAGGAGGGCTCTCAACGCGCAACCGGCGCAAACAGCCCATCTCTGGTGTGAAGCATCGCCGCCATCTTGGGTGAGGGCACTTCTGCCCGCTCCTCAGAGCGCGCCGCGTTCCCTCAGGAATCCGGCCGGGAACGGCGGAATAAATCCGCCTGGAAATGTCGGGACAGAGCCTAAATCCACTGGGATGGAGCCTGAATCGCCTGGGGTTCAAGCAAAGCGCCCAAATCCACCCGGCAGCGTCCCCCAGGAGCGCTCCCTTGGCTCTACCAGCGCAAACTGCCCGTCTCTGGGGTGAAGCCGCGCCGCCATCTTTGGTGAGGGCATTTCCGCCCGGTCCTCAGAGCGCGCCGCGTTCCCTCATGAATCCGGCCGGGAACGGCGGAAACCGTCTGGAAATGTCGGGACAGAGCCTAAATCCCCTGGGATGGAGCCTAAATCGCCTGGGACTGAGCCTAAATCCACTGGGGAGGGAGCCTAAATCCCCTGGGACGCAGCCTAATTCCCTGGGAGGGAGCCTAAATCCATTCGGGAGGGAGCCTAAATTGCCTAAATTGCCTAAATTGGGATTGAGCCAAAGCGCCCAAATCCTGCAGCTTCCATGTGTTATAAATAAGTAGCTTGATTAGGTCAATATTCAAGCAGCAATAAATTTATTTATTAATTATGGTAAAGTATGAGCAAAACAGCGCTGGGTACAGTGGAGGCAGTTTTCCCTCCAACTGCACATCGATCTTTGGGCTTGCAGGTATTTACAGGCTTCCTCATAACTTTGTCTGCAGTTTCTATTCCAGTTTATTTACTCAGGCAAGCACTAGCCTGGTTCACAGGTCACACAAAACATTCGGTTAAAGCTGCCAACTGTCCTAGGGCAATAGCCTGATGCACAGATCACACACAAACCCTTTGGCCAGAGTCCACAACTGTCCGAGGGTGACAGCCAGATGCACAGATCACACACAAACCCTTTGGCCAGAGTCCACAACTGTAATAAATGGGCAGGAGGCAATTCTCCTTTTGATGCCTTTATTAAAAGTGATCAGCTCAGGATAGGGGCACCCAGCAGGTCCGCAGCTCCTGTCGCTGTTCCCAGGGTGACTCAGAGGAGGAGGAATCGTGCAGCAGCTTTGTCCCCTGAGGGGCAGAGTGGGGGTCCCGTCCTCACGAGATTTTTAGGGTAATACCCGCCTTACTGCCGGCCAGTCCCGGGGTCCTCACTCGCGCTGTGGTCTTCTCCAGCTCGGGTGAGGGGCGACCGAGGCTTCCAGCATCCCTGCAGGCTCGGGACTCTGTCCTTGATATCCAGACCCCGCTCTACTCTTAATTGAGTTGGCTCGTTGTTTTGGGGGTTTATTAGACGAGTTTAGGGGTTTTCACCCCGTTGCACCTTGGGTCTGGGATTCGTTTACATGTTTGGATATCGCCCTCCCATCCCATCGAGAAACAGTCGTCCCAGGCAAGGTGATACTGGTACAATACAGCGTTAACGGCTACATTAGCATATCAATCTGTCAGGGCTGCCAGCACTCGGGAGACAGTGGGCTATGCCCTCCCTGCAGCCGTCTCTGCTGGGAAGGGACTCGGGGTCAGTCTCTTCCCCCCCGCTTTGTCACCCCCGGAGTGTCACCTCCCCCTTGTTACCCGTGCCCCGTGGTGGGGGGCAGCCCGCCGCTCCCGGGACACTCCCGGGACGCTCCCGGGACGGGCCGGTCCTGCTGACACCACCCGCGGGGGCTGCCCGGACCCGCGCTGGGGAGGGGTCGCTCCCACATCATCCCCGGACCCGCGCTGGGGAGGGGTCGCTCCCACATCATCCCCGGCTCCACCGGGACCCGCGCTGGGGAGGAGCCGCTCCCACATCATCCCCGGACCCGCGCTGGGGAGGAGCCGCTCCCACATCATCCCCGACCCCAGCGGGACCCGCGCTGGGGAGGAGCCGCTCCCACATCATCCCCGGCTCCACCGGGACCCGCACTGGGGAGGAGCCGCTCCCACATCATCCCCGGACCCACGGGACCCGCGCTGGGGAGGGGACGCTCCCACATCATCCCCGGCCCCGGAGGGACCGCGCCGAAGGTGGGGGATCGGCCCCCACCAGCCCCGCAGTCACTGAGAACGGGCAGCAAAAAGTCCATTGTTACAGAACATACCAACAACTTGAAATTACAAACTTTCAATCGGACTCCCATTTGGCAGTTCTGGGTTCTAGTTGTAAACTTTGCAACCTAAGAAAATGGATAACCTTTTTCTTGTTCATAACACCAGTGAAGGAATTGGGTCCGCAAGCCCTGTTTAAAGCAGCCAACGTGACAAACATGACCCAGAAATGTTCCAAGATAAGACAAGGGGTAAAGGAAATGACAATTCAGAGAGATTGCAAGATGCTACGGAAAAACAAATTGTTAGTGCAGAAATCCGATATCAGAAATCAAAAATCAGCTAAGTTTGCAGTTTAAAAAAGATGAAGGCAGCAAGGACAGCCAGAGGGTGACAGAACTGCTTCCTAATGAGAACCCATCGTTAAATGAGTTGATAAATGCCCGTGCTAAGGTTGGATCGAATTTTCATAGCATGACTGTTAGCAGATTGTATAACAGCAGTGTCCTGGTTTGGGGCAAATTTGGGAGAAATCCTCCAAAAGTGTGTGTGTGTGTGTTTGCTCCAGAAAGCAAACCCACACAGCCCCTCCTCCCAGCCAGTTTGGGAGGGTTTAGTCAGAGAGAAGCGGAAATAATGTGTTTATCTAGCAGGAACAGCACCCAAAATGAGCAATGCCAGATGAAAGGACTCTGTCACCACTCTGAAAAATATGACAAATTGAGAAAATCTCTCATGGTGGTGGTGGTTCTTTTGTTAGTCCTGGCACTGGGACAGGGCTGCTGCAGTCACAGAGAGAAAACTGTGGGTGTTTCCAGATCAAAAATCCAGAAAAGGACAAACAGTCCAGGAAGAAATGGAGATCGTTTAGATAATCTAACTAATGAGAAGTGGCAAGAGAAAACAGAAGCTAAGCAGAAACAAGAGTAGAAGTGAAGCAAGAGCCAAGCCAAAAATTCAAAACAAAAATCTCAAGTAGCCCCATGTACTGCCCAGTCTGTCTGTCCCAGCAGCTGCTGGGGAGCTGCTGACAAGGAGCCAAGTAGAAACAAGAGCAAAGTGAAGCAAGAGCCCGGCAAAAAGTCAAAACAAAAATCTCAAGTAGCCCCATGTACTGCCCAGTCTGTCTGTCCCAGCAGCTGCTGGGGAGTAGCTGACAAGAAGCCAAGTAGAAACAAGAGCAGAAGTGAAGCAAGAGCCAAGCCAAAAATTCAAAACAAAAATCTCAAGTAGCCCCATGTACTGCCCAGTCTGTCTGTCCCAGCAGCTGAAAAATATGACAAATTGAGAAAGTATTTTTTGCAAGTGGTGGTTCTTTTGTTAGTCCTGACACTGGGACAGAGCTGCTGTAGTCATAGAGAGCAAACTGTGGGTGTTCCCAGAGCAAAGTCCAGAAAAGGGCAAACAAGGAAGAAATGGAGATCGTTTAGATAATCTAACTAATGAGAAGTAGCAAGAGGAAACAGAAGCTAAGCAGAAACAAGAGCAGAAGTGAAGCAAGAGCTAAACCAAAATTCAAGAAAAAGCTGAAGTAGCCCCAGGTACTGCCCTGTCTGTCTGTCCCAGCAGCTGCTGGGGAGCACCTGACAAGGAACCAAGTAGAAACAAGAGCAGAAGTGAAGCAAGAGCCAAGCCAAAAATTCAAAACAAAAATCTCAAGTAGCCCCATGTACTGCCCAGTTTGTCTGTCCCAGCAGGTGACAAGGAACCAAGTAGAAACAAGAGCAGAAGTGAAGCAAGAGCTAAACCAAAATTCAAGCAAAACTTGAAGTAGCCCCAGGTACTGCCCTGTCTGTCTGTCCCAGCAGCTGCTGGGGAGCAGCTGACAAGGAACCAAAACAAAATTAACTCTTCAGAGCCAGTCCTGAAGGCATGGAACAGAATATCCAGCATAAATAAAACGGGGACACAAACATCCTGAGGTCAGCCTGGGACAAGCAGCTGCAAGGGCAGCGCCTCAGTGTAACCAAGGGGAGCAGCTGAGAGCCAGCTGTGCCCAAAAGCCTTTTCCACAGGGAATGTTTCAGGGACAGAGCACTGTGACAGTGATCACAGGGGTTTCAGGGTGAGGGAAGAGGTGAGAAAGTCGTTTCCGTGTTCAGAAGGATCATGGTTTATTATTTTATTATTTTATTATTTTATTATTTTATTGTTTTATTATTTTATTATTTTATGATTTTATTATTTTATGATCTATGTTATATTAAAAACTATACTAAAAGAATCGATGAAAGGATTTCATCAGAAGGCTGGCTAAGAATAGAAAAGGAACAGATAACAAAGGTTTGTCTCTGGCCAAAGTTTGAGACAGCTGGACTGTGATTGGCCACTAATTAAAAACAACCACATGAGATCAGTCACAGATCCACCAGTTGTACATCCCACGGCAGGAAAAAACATTGTTCCCATTTTGTTCCTGAGGCTTCTCAGGAAGAAAAATCCCAAGGCAATTATTTTTTCAGTTGCAGCTATAAACAGTGATTAAGGGACCGGG
Organism: Fringilla coelebs; assembly: GCF_963513975.1. NCBI lineage: Eukaryota > Metazoa > Chordata > Aves > Passeriformes > Fringillidae > Fringilla > Fringilla coelebs. The sequence goes on along the minus strand of NC_140057.1, from coordinate 67,039 downwards.
CATGTAGCCAAGGAATACAAAGTTCAAGTTCGATTCTTGGTGAGTTTCCAAGGCACACAAGGCTGAAGTTCAATTCTTGGTCGGTTTCCAAGGCACAAAAAGCTAAAGTTCGATTCTTGGTCGGTTTCCAAGGCACAAAAAGCTAAACTTGGATTCTTGGTCGGTTTCCAAGGCACAAAAAGCTAAAGTTCGATTCTTGGTCGGTTTCCAAGGCACAAAAAGCTAAAGTTCGATTCTTGGTCGGTTTCCAAGGCACAAAAAGCTAAAGTTCGATTCTTGGTCGGTTTCCAAGGCACAAAAAGCTAAAGTTCGATTCTTGGTCAGTTTCCAAGGCACAAAAAGCTAAAGTTCGATTCTTGGTCAGTTTCCAAGGCACAAAAAGCTAAAGTTCGATTCTTGGTCGGTTTTAAAGGCACACAAAGCTAAAGTTGGATTCTTGGTCGGTTTTAAAGGCACACAAAGCTAAAGTTCGATTCTTGGTCGGTTTTAAAGGCACACAAAGCTAAAGTTCGATTCTTGGTCAGTTTCCAAGGCACAAAAAGCTAAAGTTCGATTCTTGGTCGGTTTTAAAGGCACACAAAGCTAAAGTTGGATTCTTGGTCGGTTTTAAAGGCACACAAAGCTAAAGTTCGATTCTTGGTCGGTTTTAAAGGCACACAAAGCTAAAGTTGGATTCTTGGTCGGTTTTAAAGGCACACAAAGCTAAAGTTCGATTCTTGGTCGGTTTCCAAGGCACAAAAAGCTAAAGTTCGATTCTTGGTCGGTTTCCAAGGCACAAAAAGCTAAACTTGGATTCTTGGTCGGTTTCCAAGGCACAAAAAGCTAAAGTTCGATTCTTGGTCGGTTTCCAAGGCACAAAAAGCTAAAGTTCGATTCTTGGTCGGTTTCCAAGGCACAAAAAGCTAAAGTTGGATTCTTGGTCGGTTTCCAAGGCACAAAAAGCTAAAGTTCGATTCTTGGTCGGTTTTAAAGGCACACAAAGCTAAAGTTGGATTCTTGGTCGGTTTTAAAGGCACACAAAGCTAAAGTTCGATTCTTGGTCGGTTTTAAAGGCACACAAAGCTAAAGTTCGATTCTTGGTCAGTTTCCAAGAGAACAGGGAAAACAGGGTGGCATGGCAAGCACAGATGGAAATACACAAAGAGCTCCCCACCCTCGGGCAGGATCCTGGTGAGAGACTCACAGAGGAGCAGCTGGAAGGGACGTGTGTCCCTCTCTGTCACAGTAACTGTGTCACCTTGATGATTTTTAATATTTTCTAAGCCTTCTGACTTGGGCATTCTTTCTCACACACTTTCTGTAAATATCACATTGCTTTGAATTCCTGTATAGATGGAGTGTTGGTTTGTCCAGTGTCATTAGAGAGGTGGCACTGCCACCCTCCAACCCACTGCCACTTTTAGAAAACTAGATAGATCAGAGTCAGAAACTAAACTTCAGAAAACTATATATAAATCAGAGTCAGAAACTAAACTTCCCTTGCAGGTGTGTGTGCCCCTGTGTTTCTTTCATGGTTCACAGCAATGTAAATTTGCATCTCAAAAGTTCCTCTGGAGGCTCAAGGGCGTGTTGGGGAGGGAGTGTGGGGAGGAATGGCCACAGAGAAAAGGTCATATTTTCTTTTTAACTGGGAGGAAAGTACCAAACGCAGCTTATTTAAATTCCAAACCCTGCTTAGCTGAGTTCTTTGCCCTTGTGAAAACATTGTGTCCTCGAGTATTTAGTAATAACAGTAACGAGCAAGAGATTAGAGAAACTGAAATGTAATTTCTCAACAATGAGGAAGAGCTGATATTGCAGTATAACCAAGAGATTGTTCATCTTACAGAATATTCATGAGCTTCTTCCTTGTTGTGTATAAATGTTTGCTGATTACCCAGAAATTTGGAGCTTGCTGATTCTCATATGGAAAGTCCAGCACCACAATGCGAGGTATAATCATGTAGCCAGATATCACTGACACAAGTGCATGCAAGGATCTCTACCCTTCCTGAAAAAAAACAGCACTCAAACTCACCAAACTCAACTAGAAAAAGGAATTAATCGATTTTTGTGAGGTGTTTTACCCGTGGAGGGAGGGCCTCTCACACCTGGCTCGGTTTTTCTCGGTAAAGAGTTTTGTTATTTTGTCTTTTAACAAATTTTTTTGCACCTAACGCTGCCACAGGAGCCCTCTAAGGCAGCTGAGCTATTGTAGGTGTGAAATACATCTCTGAGACTTGATGAGAGCTGGCTGGACGAGAGCCCTATCTGGGCTGTGCACACGTGAAATGTGGTCTGCAGATTAGGTTACCAATGGGTGGTTCCTTAATTGGGCATGATCTTAATTGGTGATGGTGTTTGGGTTGCTTGACCAATTGGATCTGTCGGTATGGAACTTGGCAGAAGGGGCCCAAAGAGTAGTTAGGGTTTAAAATGTAACAGTATGGTAATGTAATGATTTCTATAGGCTGTATGTAAATGCTCTAGGAGTTGTATGTTGTACTGGATTGGTTAGTGAGGATCAGAATATTCAACACAAATGATTTACTGTATAGTAAGGGGAACTTCGCTCTATTGCTCTTACTCTTGTTCTTACTCTTATACTTGTTATTACTCTTATACTTGCTCTCTCTCTTACTCTTGCTCTTGCTTTTAGTCTTGCTTTTGCTCTCTTATTCTTTATTTTTCTATGCTCTTAGCTCTTGCCTTTTCCATTCTCACCCTCTCTACCCCTCTCTTCTCTGGGGCCTGCTCTGAGCTGCAGCTGGCAGCTCCCAGCAGGGCCCTGCAATGAACCCCAAGTTCCACGACCTGGCTGCAGAGATCTCTCGCCCCCGTCTCGCCTACACTTTTTATATTCATTGGTTCAAAACAATTAGCACAAATAAAACTGGAAAAGTTGTACAGAAATTGAATAAGGCACTTATACAAATACACTTAGGCACATAGTTAAGGCTTATAAAACTCCTCATGTGCTGACAGCCGTATTTTCTCCAGTGCTCTGGACACACTCCAAAGCATCAATTGTTATTTCTTATAATAACTTAGATTTGCTTGCAGGCCTGCTTTCAAGCCCCTCCAGAAGCAAAATGCTGGTGATTAACAACAGAAATATAATACAGAAACACAAAAAACAGTTATTGTCATTTATAAGCATTTTCTGCTTTATTTGAGTGAAAAGCTGGAAGCTTTTGAGGGGATTCATTCAGCCCTGTCTCTGACAGTGACATCACCCTGGAAACTACCATCAGGATTTGGGACAATTTCAGTGAAAAAAATCCCAGAAAATTCCCCAAATTTGTCTCAAATCCTTCGAGATGACAGGTGATGCCTCCCATGTCCTTGATGATGTCACTGCCCTGAGGACCTCACACTGGTGATATCTCCATCCCTGCAGCAGATTTGGGATGTCCTTGCTGGCTCTTTGGCACCACTCAGTCACCCCACAGGCAATGGAGCCATTGGGGTCACAAGACCTGAAGATGGTGCCGATGTCCCCAAGTGCCCCCAGCATGTGATCCCTGGCCAGGATGTGGCCAGCCACCCACAGCTGCTCAACCTTGGCTGCCAAGGCAGTGGAGAAATTATAGAACAGCTCCCCTTTCCCCCTCATGGTGTCTGTGATCTCCCTGACCTTGGCCCACAGCCCCTGGTAGAACGCTGTCATTTTCCTATATGCGGTCACCCTGCTGTTCCCCAGCCCCAGCACCTCCTCCACTCGCTGCCTCATCACCCTGACATGACTCTCAGCCAGCACAGCCTCTCCCACTTCCTCTCCCACATTTGCAAAACCTTGCAAAGATTCTCTCATGGCCTCTTTCATGGCCTTTTTTGAGATTTCTTCCATGGCAATGCCCCTACAGGTGTCCCGGAGCTTGGTGCCCCCAAACGTGGACTTGTGCCACCCGCTGGCCACACCTCTCACCTGGTCCCAGGTGGTCCAGGGGGTGTTCTGGTAGGCAGCCAGAGCGTAGCAGAGGGAGGGGAGAGCATCAGCAAGGCTGGAGTTGTAACAGGGCTGCAAGGAGAGCTCAGCAATGCCGTGCAGGGGGTCATGGTGGTTCTTGGAGAAGTTCTCCAGGGCCTCGTGCAGGGATGGTTGGCACGTGGGCAGCAGCACATCCTGCCTGGCCGTGATGCCCACCAGCTCAACCAGGACAGCCACTTGTGCCTTCAGCTTCAGCGGGGCAAGGGACAGCTGGTGAAGAGACATGGGACATGTCAGGGACCTGGTGGCACTTGTGGCCTCCTGCAGTGGCCCCTGTGCCCTCCCAGAGTCCCATTTGTCAGCATCTTGTCCCCTCTGCCACATCACTGGTCCCGCTGCTCTCCACTCTGCCACCCCCCACCAGCTCCTGTGTCCCCTCACCCTGTGCCCCCCACCCCCTCCGTGTCCCCTTCCCCCGTCACCTCCCCACTTCCTGCTCCTCCCCCCATCCCCTTTGTGACCCCCTTCCCCCCTCCCCATTTCACCTCTTGGGGCTCCATGCTCACTCGGGACACTTTGGGGACGCTCTGGGGACACTCTGGGGATCGAAGGAGCCTCGGGATGTCCTTGGTGGCTCTTTGGCACCGCTCGGCCATCCCATAGACACTGGGCCTGACACGACCACGCTCGCTATGAAACTCAACGATGATGTCATCAACAGCCCCCAGCAGGTGACCCCTGGCCAGGCAGGTGTTGGCCTCCCACAGCCACTCAGTCTTGGTCACCCTGGTCACCAACTCCTCAGGGATATTGAGGGACGCCTCATTTGTCCCCTTTGGGGTGGCCTCAATGTCACTGAGCCACCACTGCAGCTCCCGGGGGAACACAGCGGCTTCGTCACACGCAGCCCCCAAGGACTGCAGCTGCCTCAGGGCTGTCTCTGCCCGCCATCTCACCATGGTGGCCCTGGTTGCCTCACTGGCAGCCATCATGGCCTGTCTCCTCACTTGGGCTTCACGCCCAGCCACCACCTCAGTCCTTTCCTCCCTGCCCAGAGCCTGACCCAGCTCCACGCTGTGTTCCTGAGCTGTCCCATCACGGGCAGCCTCAGCCTGCAGCTCCCTGGCCCGGGCAGTGTCCACCTCCCTGCAGGTGGCTTTCCCGGCCAGCCTGGCCCTGCTGTCCAGGTGCCCATCCAGTAACAGCTGCCACTTGCTGGCCTCCATTGTCACACGGTCCCAGCTGGTCCTTGGGGTGCTCTTGTAGACTACCACGGCCCGGCTCAGGGAGGCGGGAGGGGGTTTATTTTTGGAGGTGACATAGTGCTGCCACCAGGTGGTATCAGTGGCGTCCATGGTGGCCCGGAGCTTCCTGCTGAAGTTCATCGGCTTCGGGTACAGATACTCTTGGGACTTGTGCGGCATCGAGTCTGACCTGAGCCAGGTGTACAGCATCTCGTCCAGGGTGGCCACCATGGTGACCTGTAGGTGCAGCAGGGCCGGGGACAGGGGAGGTGTCAGCGAGCACTAGTAGCACTTGTGGCCTCCTGGGGTGCCCCCCTGTGCCCTCCCGGGGTCCCCTCTGTCTCCTCCCTGGATGGCTCTGCTGTCCCCTCTGTCCCTTTGTCACCGCCTCCTCCCCTCTGCCGCCCCACACTGTCCCCCGCCGTCACCCACTGCCCCCTTTCACCACCCCCCCTTGTACCCGCCCTCCCCCCTTCCTGCCACTCTCTCCTGTCCCCTTTGCCACCCCCTGTCCCCTCCCGCACCCCCCCTGTCCCCCCCCATCCCCCACTATTCCTTCTCCGCCAGCGTCCCCCGTACCCGCCGGCTCCCCGCTCCACCGCGTCCCCACCGTCCCCCCCCCATCTCCTCTCTCCTGTCCCACCTCTTGGGGCTTCACCCTCACTCGGGACACCTTGGGGACGCTGCGGTGGTGAACGAGCCTCAGCACCAGAGATGATCCCAACCCAGAACCGGGCCCGGGAGCCGGGCGCGCCCCAGAAGGGCAGAGCCGCCTCAGATCACCGCCCAGAACGGCGGAGCCGCCTCAGAACTCCGCCCCGAATGGCAGAGCCGCCTCAGAACTCCGCCCCGAATGGCAGAGCCGCCTCAGAACACCGCCAAGAATGGCAGAGCCGCCTCAGAACACCGCTCTGAATGGCCACAGCCGCCTCAGAACACCGCCCCGAATGGCAGAGCCGCGGCAGAACTCCGCTCCAAATGGCACAGCCGCCTCAGAACACCGCTCCGAATGGCATACCGCCTCAGAACACCGCTCCGAATGGCATACCGCCTCAGAACTCCGCTCCGAATGGCAGAGCCGCCTCAGAACACCGCCCCGAATGGCACAGCCGCCTCAGAACTCCGCTCCGAATGGCACAGCCGCCTCAGAACACCGCTCTGAATGGCACACCGCCTCAGAACTCCGCTCCGAATGGCGGAGCCGCCTCAGAACTCCGCCAAGAATGGCAGAGCCGCCTCAGAACTCCGCCAAGAATGGCAGAGCCGCCTCAGAACACGGCCCAGAATGGCAGAGCCGCGGCAGAACACCGCAAAGAATGGCACAGCCGCCTCAGAACACGGCTCTGAATGGCAGAGCCGCCTCAGAACACGGCCCCGAATGGCACACCGCCTCAGAACACCGCCCAGAATGGCAGAGCCGCCTCAGGATCGGCGCCTGAATGGGCGGAGCCTCCTGAGGCGCGGAGCCCGAAGGGGCGGGGCTATTCCGTGAGACGCCCGCCCCGCCTCCCTCACAAGGATCGCCTCAGGCCGCAGAGAGTTTCAGGATTTGGGCGCTTTTTAGGCTCCGTCAATTAACGCAAAATCTCCTAAATTCCAATCAGAGATCCCATAATCCCCCCCAAATCTGGTCAGGAAGCTCAAAATGACACCAAATACTCCCCCAAATGGCCAAAAATCCGGTCAGGGAGCCTCAAACCCCTTCAGGACCCGCAAAACCCCTCGGGATGCCCAAAACTCAGTCAGGAACCCCCCAATCCCTTCAGGACCTCTAAAAATTCCTCCCCACCCATCTTCCTGCAGGATCCCCCAAATCTCCTCAGGACCCTGTAAAATCCCCTCATGACCCTGTAAAATCCCCTCAGGACTCCCCCAAATCCTCTCACAACCCCAATTCTCCTTGGCCCCCCCAAAGTATCCCCAAAAACCTTCACGACCCCCTCAGGACCATCCAAAGCCCCTCACATCCCCTCAGCCCTCCGACATCCCCTCACAACCTCCCAAAGCTCCTCAGGACCTGGAGTTCTCCCTCAGGACCCCCCAAACTCCCTCAGGACCCTCATTTCTCCCTCAGAACCCCCCAAAATCCACCCTAAACCCCTTTACGACCCCTCAGTTCTCCCTCAAGAGCCTCACAACCTCCCAAACCCCTTCATGACCACCAGTTCTTCCTCACGATCCCCCAGACCCCCTCGGCACCCGCCAAATCCCCTCACAACCCCTCAGCCCGCCCCAAGCCCTTCATAACCCCCCAACCCCCCTCACCCCGCTCCCGGTGCTGACCTCGGTCGCTGTCGCCCATCCCGCGCTGCCGGGGGGGTCCCGGGGCTCCCTCGGCGCCCCCAAATTCCGGCCGCGCCCCCGCTCCGGGACCTCGGTCCTATCACCGGTACTACAATGCCCACAATCCACCGCGTTACCGCCAGTACTTCTGCCAGGCTCGGCTTCTGATTGGTCGGCGCTCCAGCTTTGCCACCATCTTGGTTAAGGGCAACGCCGCTCCTCAGAGCGCTCGCCGCATTCCCTCTTAAATCCCGGCGGAATACGCCTGGAAATGTCGAGACAGAGCCTAAATCCCCTGAGGATGGACCCTAAATCCCCTGGGGATCAACCAAAGCGCCAAAATCCACCCAGGAGCCCTCCCTCGGCTCAACCAGCGCAAACTGCCCATCTCTGGTGTGAGGGCAATTCACGCCGCCATCTTGGGTGAGGGCACTTCTGCCCGCTCCTCAGAGCGCGCCGCGTTCCCTCATAAATCCGGCCGGGAACGGCGGAATCCGCCTGGAAATGTCGGGACGGAGCCTAAATCCCCTAGGAGGGAGCCTAAATCGCCTGGGATTCAACCAAAGCGCCCAAATCCACCCAGCAGCGTCCTCCAGGAGGGCTCTCAACGCGCAACCAGCGCAAACTGCCCGTCTCTGGGGTGAAGCATCGCCGCCATCTTGGGTGAGGGCATTTCCGTCCGGTCCACAGAGCGCGCCGCGTTCCCTCATAAATCCGGCCGGGAACGGCGGAATCCGCCTGGAAATGTCGGGACGGAGCCTAAATCCCCTGGGAGGGAGCCTAAATCCCCTCGAATTCAACCAAAGCGCCCAAATCCACCCAGGAGCGTCCCCCAGGAGGGCGCTCAACGCGCAACCAGCACAAACTGCCCGTCTCTGGTGTGAAGCATCGCCGCCATCTTGGGTGAGGGCAGTTCCGCCCGGTCCTCAGAGCGCGCCGCGTTCCCTCATAAGTCCGGCCGGGAACGGCGGAATAAATCCGCCTGGAAATGTCGGGACAGAGCCTAAATCCCCTGGGGATGGAGCCTAAATCGCCTGGGACTGAGCAAAAGCGCCCAAATCCACCCAGCAGCGTCCCTCCGGAGCGCTCCCTTGGCTCTACCAGCGCAAACTGCTCGTCTTTGTTGTGAAGCATCGCCGCCATTTTGGCTGAGGGCATTTCCGCCCGGTCCTCAGAGCGCGCCGCGTTCCCTCATAAATCCGGCCGGGAACGGCGGAATCCGCCTGGAAATGGCGGGACGGAGCCTAAATCCCCTGGGAGGGAGCCTAAATCCCCTGGGGATCAACCAAAGCGCCAAAATCCACCCAGGTGCGCTCCCTTGGCTCAACCAGCGCAAACTGCCCGTCTCTGGTGTGAGGGCAATTCACGCCGCCATCTTGGGTAAAGGGCACTTCCGCCCGCTCCTCAGAGCGCTCCGCGTTCCCTCGTAAATCCGGCCGGGAACGGCGGAATAAATCCGCCTGGAAATGTCGGGACAGAGCCTAAATCCCCTGGGGATGGAGCCTAAATCGCCTGGGATTGAGCCAAAGCGCCCAAATCCACCCAGGAGCGTCCTCCAGGAGCGCTCCCTTGGCTCAACCAGCGCAAACTGCCCGTCTCTGGGGTGAAGCCGCGCCGCCATCTTGGGTGAGGGCATTTCCGCCCGGTCCTCAGAGCGCGCGGCGTTCCCTCTTAAATCCGGCCGTGAAGGGCGGAATCCGCCTGGAAATGTCGGGACGGAGCCTAAATCCCCTGGGAGGGAGCCTAAATCCCCTGGGATTCAAGCCAAAGCGCCCAAATCCACCCAGCAGCGTCCCCCAGGAGCGCTCCCTTGGCTCAACCAGCGCAAACCGTCTCTGTTGTGAAGCATGGCCGCCATCTTGGGTGAGGGCACTTCCGCTCTGTCTTCAGAGCGCGCCGCGTTCCCTCTTAAATCCGGCCGGAAACGGCGGAATCCGCCTGGAAATGTCGGGACGGAGCCTAAATCCCCTGGGATGGAGCCTAAATCCCCTGGGATGGAGCCTAAATCCCCTGGGATTGATATAAAATCCTGGGGCTTCCTTGTTTGGGGCGGTACTGGGGCGTGTGAGAGAGCGGTGACGTCACACGCCTTGCGCCTTCCCGGTCCCTCCTGAGGCGGCTCCATCATTTTCGTGGGGCAACCACCGGGACCGGTTCTGAGCCAGGACCGGAGCCCGTCCCGGGGTCCTTCGCCACCGGAGCGTCCTCAAGGTGTCCCCGAGGTGTCCCCAGTGAGCATGGAGCCCAAAGAGGTGCGATTGGAGGGGGGACAGAGGGGCCACGGGGGAGGACAGAGGGGCCACGGGGTGGGGGGGGGACCCGGGGCTGGCGCGGGTGGCAGAGGGGACAGGAGGATGGCAGAGAGACCTGCAGGGGAGTGACAGAGGGGACAGTAGAGGGGACAGGAGGGTGGCAGAGAGACCTGCAGGGGAGTGACAGAGGGGACAGTAGAGGGGACAGGAGGGTGGCAGAGAGACCTGCAGGGGAGTGGCAGAGGGGACAGCAGAGGGGACAGGAGGGTGGCAGAGAGACCTGCAGGGGAGTGACAGAGGGGACAGCAGAGGGGACAGGAGGATGGCAGAGAGACCTGCAGGGGAGTGACAGAGGGGACAGTAGAGGGGACAGGAGGATGGCAGAGAGACCTGCAGGGGGGTGGCAGAGGGGACAGTAGAGGGGACAGGAGGATGGCAGAGAGACCTGCAGGGGAGTGGCAGAGGGGACAGTAGAGGGGACAGGAGGGTGGCAGAGAGACCTGCAGGGGAGTGGCAGAGGGGACAGCAGAGGGGACAGGAGGGTGGCAGAGAGACCTGCAGGGGAGTGACAGAGGGGACAGCAGAGGGGACAGGAGGATGGCAGAGAGACCTGCAGGGGAGTGACAGAGGGGACAGTAGAGGGGACAGGAGGATGGCAGAGAGACCTGCAGGGGGGTGGCAGAGGGGACAGTAGAGGGGACAGGAGGATGGCAGAGAGACCTGCAGGGGAGTGGCAGAGGGGACAGTAGAGGGGACAGGAGGATGGCAGAGAGACCTGCAGGGGAGTGGCAGAGGGGACAGTAGAGGGGACAGGAGGATGGCAGAGAGACCTGCAGGGGAGTGGCAGAGGGGACAGTAGAGGGGACAGGAGGATGGCAGAGAGACCTGCAGGGGAGTGACAGAGGGGACAGTAGAGGGGACAGGAGGGTGACAGAGCGGACAGCAGAGGGCGCAGGGCGGGTGACAGACGGGACAGGAGGGTGACAGACGGGACAGCAGAGGGGACAGGAGGGTGACAGAGCGGACAGCAGAGGGCGCAAGGGGGGTGGCAGACGGGACAGGAGGGTGACAGACGGGACAGCAGAGGGGACAGGAGGGTGACAGAGCGGACAGCAGAGGGCGCAAGGGGGGTGGCAGACGGGACAGGAGGGTGACAGACGGGACAGCAGAGGGGACAGGAGGGTGACAGAGCGGACAGCAGAGGGCGCAAGGGGGGTGGCAGACGGGACAGCAGAGGGCGCAAGGGGGGTGACAGACGGGACAGCAGAGGGGACAGGAGGGTGACAGAGCGGACAGCAGAGGGCGCAAGGGGGGTGACAGACGGGACAGCAGAGGGGACAGGGGGGTGACAGAGCGGACAGCAGAGGGGACAGGAGGGTGACAGAGCGGACAGCAGAGGGCGCAAGGGGGGTGACAGACGGGACAGCAGAGGGCGCAGAGGGGACAGCAGAGGGCGCACGGAGGTGGCACAGGCTACGAGGGAAGGGGCAGGGGTGGGAGAGGGAACAAGGGAGGGACAGATGGACAGAAGAGTCCTCCAGGGAGGGGGAAACCTCGGGGACAGCAGGTCAGGAAGCCACAAGTGTCACCAGGTCCCTGACACCTCCCCTGTCCCCTCCTCAGCTGTCCCCGACCCTCCTGCACCCACCGGTCACTGTGGTGGCCACCCTGGGCGAGCTGCTGGCCACCCTGCCCACGTGGCAGGAGGAGGAGACGCTGCTCGAGTCCCCAAAGCGCCTGCACAGAGACCTGGAGGAATTCACCAGGGAGCTCCGGGCCACCCTGCACCGCACTGAGGACACCTGGAGGAGCCACAGCTTCACCTCCAGTTATGAAGACGTTCTCGTCTCCCTGAGCCAGGCCCTGGCCACCTACAGGAGCACCCCATGGACCACCTGGGACAAAGTGACAGTGGTGGCCCACATGTGGCAATGGTTGATTGGTGGGCTTATGGACAGCTGGGCCCGGCTGCCGGGGAAAGCCACCGAGCTCCGTGACACCTGCAGGGATTTGGCCACCAAGGCAGCTGACAGGGCGGCCACTGCCCGGGCCAGGGATCTGCAGGCCATGGCTGCCAGTTATGGGACAGCTCAGGAACACAGCGTGGAGCTGGGTCTGGCCCTGGGCAGGGAGGAGGGGGCTGAGGTGGTGGCCGGGCATGAAGCCCAGGTGAAGAGAGAGGCCTGGGTGGCTTCCAGCGAGGCAAGAAAGGCCACCATGGTGAGACAGCGGGTGGAGGCGGCCCTGGGGCAGCTGCAGCGCTTGGTGACCGCGTGTGACGAAGCCACCGTGTTCCCCCGGGAGCTGCAGCGCCTGCTCGGGGACATCAAGGCCGCCCTGAAGGGGACAATTGAGGCGTCCCCCGATGTCCCCGAGCACTTGGTGGCCAAGGCGGCCGAGGCCAAGCAGCTGTGGGAGGCCAGCGCCTGCCTGGCCAAGGATCACCTGGTGGGGGCAGTTGACGACATCATCATCAAGTTCCATAGCAAGGGTGGTGGTGCCAGGCCCGGTGGCCGAGCGGTACCAAAGAGCCATCGAGGACATCCCAAAACTGCTGCAGGAATGATGATGTCACTGCTATGACATCATAATGGTAGTGACATCATCGGGGACATCATTTGTCCCCTCTCTGTGCAATATTTGAGACAAATTTGGGGAATTTTTATTGATACTGTCTGATGGGAATTCATGTCACGACACTTGGGGACATTTCTGTGAAAACTCAGGGATCAATGCACGGGGGAGTATCCCGGTGAACACATACTGATTTTATACCTATTTTCTTACTATTAAAGTTTAAATTTTTTAAAAAGCGACTTGCGTTTTTCTCACCGGAGAAGGCTCCGTAGCTCCCCTCAGACAGCGCCGCCATCTTGGATCTACGCCTCCCTCACGACCGTTGTCCCGCCTTTTTTCCAAATCTCGCGATATTTCGCCCGAAGCCGCGCTGCCGTCTTTATTCCAGACAGGCTTCGGCTAATTCCACATTAGAAATCTCGCGATAATTCGCCTTGAAGCCGCGCCGCCATCTTAACTGCGGGCGGATTTTGCCCTTAGCCGCGCCCCGCTTCCCGCGGGAAATCTCGCGAGATCTCCCTGTGCCACGTTCCCGGGCTTTTGGAGGTACCGGAATGTCGCCCCAGGAATTTTGGGGGAATTTCGGGGGATTTGAGAGGATTTTGGGGATCCTGGAGGGGTTGGAGACTGGGAAGGGTCAGGGAAAGGGTTTGGGATGGGTTTTGGGGAGGAGGGGTGGGGGTTTGGAGAAATCCTGAGGAGAATCTTGAGGGGGGGTGGGGGTCCTGAGGGGGCTCTGAGAGGATTTGGGCATCCTGAGGGGATTTGGGGGATCCTGAGGGGATTTGGAGTGGGTTTAGGGGTCCTGAGGGGGCTCTGAGGAGATTTGGGCATCCTGAGTGGATTTGGGGGATCCTGAGGGGATTTGGGGGCGGGTTTAAGGGTTCTGAGGGGGCTCTGAGGAGATTTGGGCATCCTGAGGGGATTTGGGGGATCCTGAGGGGATTTGGGGGTGGGTTTAAGGGTTCTGAGGGGGCTCTTAGAGGATTTGGGCATCCTGAGGGGATTTGGGGGATCCTGAGGGGGTTCTGAGGGGATTTGGGCATCCTGAGTGGAAATTTGGGTGTCTTGAGGGAATTTTGTGCGTCTTGGGGTGATTTTTGTGTTCCTGAGGGGAATTGAGGTGTCCTGGGGAGATGTGGGGAGAATTTGGGAGTTCTGAAGGGATTTTGGGTGTCTTGAGAGAATTTTGAGGGTCTCAGGGTGATTTTGGGGTTCCTGAGGGGGTTTCGGTTATCAAGAGGGGTTTGGGGGGATTCTGAGGAGTTTGGGGGGATTCTGAAAAGTTTTGGGGACCCTGAGGGGGATTTGGGGATCCTGAGGGGATTTGAGGGTGTTTGGGTGTCCTGAGGGGGATTCAAGGAAAATTCCAAGGAATTTTGGTGGATCCTGAAGGGATTTTAAGGAATCCTGAGGGGATTTTGGGGATCCTGAGGGGATCTTGGGTGATCCTGAGGGGATTTTGGGGAACCCTGAGGGGATTTTGGGTGATCCTGAAGGGATTTTGGGGTTCCTGAGGGGATTTGGGGATCCTGAGTGGATTTGGGGAGATCCTGAGGGGATTTGGGGTGATCCTGAGGGAATTTTGGGTGATCCTGAGGGAATTTGATGTTTCTTGAGGGAATTTAAGGAACCCTGAGGGGATTTTGGGGGATCCTGAGGGGATTTGGTGTTTCCTGAGGGAATTTGGGGAACCCTGAAGGGATTTTGGGGGATCCTGAGGGAATTTGATGTTTCCTGTGGGAATTTGGGGAACCCTGAGGGGATTTTGGGTGATCCTGAGGGAAATTTTTTGTTTCTTGAGGCGATTTTGGGGATCCTGAGGGCATTTTGGGTTTCCTTAGACAATTTGTGAGCTCTTGGGGTGATTTTGGGGATCCTGAGGGTGTTTTGGGGGAGATTTTTTCATGTGGAGAATGTTAAAAACTCATTAAATTCTCATTTTTTTTCCCTTCCAGGACCTCCCCCCTCCCAAATTTTGCCCCTCCCCATGGGGCTCCCCCTCCTCATCCTCACCCTGGTGGTGCTGGGGTTGGGGGAGGGGCATCAAGACCCTCCCCCAACCTCGGGGCATCCCCACCCCCACCTCTATGGACCCCCCAAAACCCGCCCGGACACCGCCCAGGTGTGGCTGCAGGTAAGAGACCCAAAATTGCCCAAAATCACCCCAAAAAATGCTCCAAAATTGCCTAAAAATACCCCAAAAAATGTCTTAAAATTCCTCCCAAAAATGCCCCAAAATATCTTAAAATCACCCTTAAAAATTGCTCCAAAATTGCCTAAAAATACCCCAAAAATGCCTTAAAATTCTCCCCAAAAATGCCCCAAAATGTCCCAAAAAATCTTAAAATCACCCCCCAAAATTGCTCCAAAATATTCTAAAAATACCCAAAAAAAAGCCCTAAAATTTCTCCTAAAAATGACCCAAAATTACCTAAAAATGCCCAAAAAATGTTAAAATCACCCCCAAAAAATTGCTCCAAAATTGTCTAAAAATACCCCAAAAATGCCCTAAAATTCCTCCCAAAAATGTCCCAAAATATCTTAAAATCACCCTTAAAAATTGCTCCAAAATTGTCAAAAAATACCCCAAAAAATGCCTTAAAATTCTTCCCAAAAATGGCCCAAAATGCCCTAAAAATGGCCCAAAATATCTTAAAATTCCCCCAGAAATTGCTCCAAAATTGTAAAAAAATACCCCAAAAATGCCCCAAAATTCCTCCCAAAAATGCCCCAAAATATCTTAAAATCACCCCTAAAAAATGCTCCAAAATTGCCTAAAAATACCCCAAAAATGCCTTAAAATTCTCCCCAAAAATGACCCAAAATTACCTAAAAATGCCCCAAAATTCTCCCCAAAATTCTCCCCAAAATTGCTCCAAAATTGTCTAAAAACACCTCAAAAATGCCTAAAATTTCTCCTAAAAATGACCCAAAATTACCTAAAAATGCCCCAAAATATCTTAAAATCCCCCCAGAAATTGCTCCAAAATAGTCTAAAAATACTTTAAAAATACTCTAAAATTCCTCCCAAAAATGCCCTAAAATATCTTAAAATCACCCCCAAAAATTGCTCCAAAATAGTCTAAAAATACCCCAAAAAATGCCTTAAAATTCTTCCCAAAAATGACCCAAAATGTCCTAAAAATGCCCCAAAAAATGTTAAAATCACCCTTAAAAATTGCTCCAAAATAGTCAAAAAATACCCCAAAAATGCCTTAAAATTCTTCCCAAAAATGACCCAAAATGTCCTAAAAATGCCCCAAAATATTTTAAGAATCAGTTTTTAAAATATTGAATTTTTCTTGAGCCCCCCAACCTCCATTTTAACCCCTTAAACCCCATTTTACCCTCTATAATCCCCAATTTTTCCCCCAAATCCCCCCTGGGACACCCCAAATCCCCTCTGGGACACCCCAAATCCCCTCTGGGACCCCCAAATCCTCTCTGGGCCCCCCCAAATCCCCTCTGGGACCCCCAAATCCCCTCTGGGACCCCCCAAATCCCCTTTGAATCCCCCCAAATCCCCCCTGGGACCCCCAAATCCTCTCTGAGATCCCCCAAATCCCCTCTGGGAACCCCTAAATCCCTTCTGGGATCCCCCCAAATCCCCTCTGGGACCCCCAAATCCTCTCTGGGACCCCCAAATCCCCTCTGGGACCCCCAAATCCCCTCTGGGACCCCTAAATCCCCCCTGGGACCCCCCAAATCCCCTCTGGGACCCCCAAATCCCCTCTGGGACCCCCAAATCCCTTCTGGGATCCCCCCAAATCCCCTCTGGGACCCCCAAATCCTCTCTGGGACCCCCAAATCCTCTCTGGGACCCCCCAAATCCTCTCTGGGACCCCCCAAATCCCCTCTGGGACCCCCAAATCCTCTCTGGGACCCCCAAATCCCCTCTGGGACCCCCCAAATCCCCTCTGGGACTCCAAAATCCCTTCTGGGATCCCCCAAATCCTCTCTGGGACCCCCAAATCCCATTTGAATCCCCCCAAATCCCCTCTGGGACCCCCCAAATCCCCTCTGGGACCCCCCAAATCTCATCTGGGACCCCCATAGCCCCCCAAAATCTCCCTGGGACCCCCCAAATCCTGTCTGAGACCCCCCTGGGACCCCCAAATCCCCTCTGGGACCCCCAAATCCCCTCTGGGACCCCCCAAATCCCCTCTGGGACCCCCAAATCCCCTCTGGGACCCCCAAATCCCATCTGGGACCCCCCAAATCCCCTCTGAGATCCCCCAAATCCCCTCTGGGACCCCCCAAATCCCCCTTGGGACCCCCCAAATCCCCATTTTAACCCCTTAAACCCCAGTTTAACCCCCCAAATCCCCATTTTAACCCTTTAAACCCCATTTTAACCCTTTAAACCCCATTTTAACCCCCCAAATCCTCATTTTTTCCTCTAAAATCTTCGTTTTTTCACCCCCAAACTCTCAGTTTTTTTCCCCAAATCCCCATTTCTCACCCCAAAATCTCCATTTCTCACCCCAAAATCTCCTTTTTTCCCCCCCAGACGATGGGGGCAGCCCTGGGGGTGTCCCTGGCCCCACACCTGGTGCTGCTCCTGGTCCCGGCCGATTCGGGGTCCCCGCGGCGCCGGGGGCTCCTGCGGCTGCTGCTGAGCTTCGCCGCGGGGGGGCTGCTGGGGGACGCCTTCCTGCACCTCATCCCCCACGCCCTGGGTGGGTGACACCGAGGGGACACCTTGGGGACACCTTGGGGACACTTTTGGGGGGGTTTTGGGGTGATTTTAGGGTGGTTTTGGGGCGGTTTTAGGAGGGTTTGGGGTGGTTTTGAGGGGTTTGGGGACACTTTGGGGACACTGGGACACTTTGGAGACAGTTGGGGACACCTTGGGGACAGTTTGGGACACGTTGGGGACAGCTGGGGACACTTTTGGGGTGTTTAGGGACACTTTTGGGACAGTTTGGTGGGGTTTTAGGCTGATTTGGGGGGGGGGGTTGGGGTGGTTTGAGGTGGTTTTAGGAGGGTCCAGGGTGGTATTAGGGGGCTTAGGGACACTTTGGGGACACCTTGGGGACACCTTGGGGACACTTGGGGACACCTTGGGGACACTTTTGGGGGGGTTTTGGGGTGATTTTAGGGTGGTTTTGGGGCGGTTTTAGGAGGGTTTGGGATGGTTTTGAGGGGTTTGGGACACTTTGGGACACTGGGACACTTTGGAGACAGTTGGGGACACCTTGGGGACAGTTGGGGACACCTTGGGGACACTTGGGGACACTTCTGGGAAAGTTTGGGGGGGTTTTGGGACAATTTGTGGTCATTTTGGGACAGTTTTGGGGTGGTTTTTGGGGGGGATTGGGACACTTTGGGGACACTGGGACACCTTGGGGACAGTTGGGGACACTTTTGGGACTGTTTGGGGACACTTTTGGGACAGTTTGGTGGGGTTTGGGGCTGTGTTGGGTGGTTTTAGGGTGGTTTGAGGTGGTTTTAGGAGGGTCCAGGGTGGTATTAGGGGGCTTAGGGACACTTTGGGGACACCTTGGGGACACCTTGGGACACTTGGGGACACCTTGGGGACACTTTTGGGGGGGTTTTGGGCTGATTTTAGGGTGGTTTTGGGGCGGTTTTAGGAGGGTTTGGGATGGTTTTGAGGGGTTTGGGGACACTTTGGGGACACTGGGACACTTTGGAGACAGTTGGGGACACCTTGGGGACAGTTTGGGACACCTTGGGGACAGCTGGGGACACTTTTGGGGTGTTTTGGGACACTTTTGGGACAGTTTGGGGGGTTTTGGGCTGTTTTGGGGTGGTTTTAGGGTGGTTTGAGGTGGTTTTAGAGGGTCCAGGGTGTTATTAGGGGGCTTGGGGACACCTTGGGGACACTTGGGACAATTTGGGGACACCTTGGGGACACTTGGGACAATTTGGGGACAATTTTAGGACAGTTTGGGCTGATTTGGGGAAGTTTGGGTTGGTTTTGGGGGGGGGTTGGGCAGTTTTAGGAGAGTTTGGGGTGGTTTTAGGGGATTTAGGGACACTTTGGGACACTTTGAGGACACCTTGGGGACTCTTTTGTCCCCACAGCCCCTCATGACCACCACGAGGGCCACGGCCACTCCCACCATGGACACGGTGAGACCTTGGGGACACCTTGGGGACACTTTGGGGACACTTTGGAGTCATTTGGGGACATTTTTGGGATACTTTGGGGTCATTTGGGGACATTTTTGGGGTCATTTGGGGTCATTTTTGGTCATTTTGGGACATTTTGGGACATTTTGGGGTGGTTTGAGGGGGGTTTAGCGGGCTTGGGGACATTTGGGGACACTGGGACACCTTGGGGACATTTAGGGACATTCTTGGGACACTTGGGGACATTTTTGGGTCATTTTGGGGTGGTTTGAGGGGGGTTTAGGAGGCTTGGGGACACTTTGGGACACTTTTGGGACACTTTGGGGACATTTGGGGACATTTTTGGGGTATTTGGGGTCATTTTGGGACATTTTTGGATCATTTTGGGACATTTTTGGGTGGTTTTAAGGGGGTTTAGGGACCCTTGGGACCCTTT
>NC_140057.1:0-48038 GCF_963513975.1 Fringilla coelebs | reverse complement strand
TTTTGGAGCATTTTTTGGGGTGATTTTAGGCAATTTTGGGGCATTTTTGGGGCATTTTTGGGTCTCTTACCTGCAGCCACACCTGGGCAGTGTCCGGGCGGGTTTTGGGGGGTCCATAGAGGTGGGGGTGGGGATGCCCCGAGGTTGGGGGAGGGTCTTGATGCCCCTCCCCCAACCCCAGCACCACCAGGGTGAGGATGAGGAGGGGGAGCCCCATGGGGAGGGGCAAAATTTGGGAGGGGGGAGGTCCTGGAAGGGAAAAAAAATGAGGATTTAATGAGTTTTTAACATTCTCCACATAAAAAAGTCTCCCCCAAAATAACCTCAGGAAACCCAAAATCACCTCAAGTGCTCCCAAATTGTCTAAGGAACTCCAAAATGCCCTCAGGATCCCCAAATTTGCCCCAAGAAACAAAAATTTCCCTCAGGATCACCCAAAATCCCCTCAGGGTTCCCCAAATTCCTTCAGGAAACAGCAAATCCCCTCAGGATCCCCCAAATCCCCTCAGGATCTCCCAAATTTACTAAGGATCCCCAAAATTCCCTCAGGATTCCCAAAATTCCCCTCAAGAAACATCAAATTCCCTCAGGATCCCCAAAATCGCCTCAAGAAACAAAAATTTCCCTCAGGATCCCCCAAATCCCCTCAGGATCCCCAAATCCCCTCAGGATCCCCCAAATCCCCTCAGGATCACACAAATTCCCTCAGGATCCCCAAAATGCCCTCAGGATCCCCAAAATCGCCTCAAGAAACAAAAAATTCCCTCAGGATCACCCAAAAATCCTCTCAGGGTTCCCCAAATCCCCTCAGGAAACATCAAATTCCCTCAGGATCCCCAAAATCCGCTCAGGATCTCCAAAATTTACTAAGGAAACCCAAAATTCCCTCAGAATCCCTCAAAATCCCCTCAGGATCACCCAAAATCTCATCAGAAACCCAAAATCCCCTCAGGATCCCCAAAATCCCCTCAAGAAACATCAAATTCCCTCAGGATCACCCAAATGCTCCCCTCAGGATCACCCAAAATTCCTCAGGAACCCCAAAATCCCCTCAGGGTTCCCCAAAATCCCCTCAGGAACCCCGAATCCCCTCAGGATCACCCAAAATCCCCTCAGGGATCCCAAAATCCTTCAGGATCCACCAAATCCCTCAGGGTTCCCCAAAATTCCCTCAGGATCCCCAAAATCCCCTCAGGATCACACAAATTCCCTCAGGATCCCCAAAATCCCTTCAGGGTTCCCCAGAATCCCCTCAGGATCCCCCAAAATCCACTCAGGGTTCCCCAAAATCCCCTCAAGAAACATCAAATTCCCTCAGGATCCCCCAAAATCCCCTCAGGGTTCCCCAAATTCCCTCAGGAAACACCAAATTCCCTCAGGATCACCCAAAATCCCCTCAGGATCCCCCAAAATTCCCTCAAGAAACAAAAATTTCCCTCAGGACCCCCCAAAATCCCCTCAGAGTTCCCCAAATTCCCTCAGGAAACACCAAATTCCCTCAGGATCACCCAAAATCCACTCAGGATCCCCAAAATCCACTCAGGATCTCCCAAATTTACTAAGGAAACCCAAAATCCCCTCAGGATCACCAAAATCTCATCAGAAACCCCAAAATCCCCTCAGGGTTCCCCAAAATTCCCTCAGGGTTCCCCAAATTCCCTCAAGAAACATCAAATTCCCTCAGGATCACCCAAAATCCCCTCAGGGTTCCCCAAATTCCCTCAGGAAACAGCAAATCCCCTCAGGATCACCCAAAATCCCCTCAGGATCATCCAAATTTACTAAGGATCCCCAAAATCCCCTCAGGATCCCCCAAAATTCCCTCAGGATCCCCAAAATCTGCTCAGGATCCCCAAATCCCCTCAGGGTCCCCAAAACTCTTCAGAATCCCCCCAAACTCTTCAGAATCCCCCCCAAACCCCTCTTGATAACCGAAACCCCCTCAGGAACCCCAAAATCACCCTGAGAACCTCAAAATTCTCTCAAGACACCCAAAATCCCTTCAGAACTCCCAAATTCTCCCCACATCTCCTCAGGACACCTCAAGTCCCCTCAGGAACACAAAAATTACACCAAGACGCACAAAATTCCCTCAAGACATCCAAATTTCCACTCAGGATGCCCAAATCCCCTCAGAACCCCCTCAGGATCCCCCAAATCCCCTCAGGATGCCCAAATCCTCTAAAAGCCCCCTCAGAACCCTTAAACCCGCCCCCAAATCCCCTCAGGATCCCCCAAATCCCCTCAGGATGCCCAAATCTCCTCAGAGCCCCCTCAGGACCCCTAAACCCACTCCAAATCCCCTCAGGATCCCCCAAATCCCCTCAGAATGCCCAAATCCTCTCAGAGCCCCCTCAGGACCCCCACCCCCCCCCTCAAGATTCTCCTCAGGATTTCTCCAAACCCCCACCCCTCCTCCCCAAAACCCATCCCAAACCCTTTCCTTGACCCTTCCCAGTCTCCAACCCCTCCAGGATCCCCAAAATCCTCTCAAATCCCCCGAAATTCCCACAAAATTCCTGGGGCGACATTCCGGTACCTCCAAAAGCCCGGGAACGTGGCACAGGGAGATCTCGCGAGATTTCCCGCGGGAAGCGGGGCGCGGCCGAAGGGCAAAATCCGCCCGCAGTTAAGATGGCGGCGCGGCTTCAAGACGAACTATCGCGAGATTTCTGATGGGGGAATTAGCCGAAGCCTGCCTGGAATAAAGACGGCAGCGCGGCTTCGGGGGAAATATCGCGAGATTTGGAAAAAAGGCGGGACAACGGTCGTGAGGGAGGTGTATATCCAAGATGGCGGCGCTGTCTGAGGGGAGCTACGGAGCCTTCTCCGGTGAGAAAAATGCAAGTCACTTTTTAAAAATTTAAACTTTAATAGTAAGAAAATAGGTATAAAATCAGTATGTGTGCACCGGGATACTCCCCCGTGCATTGATCCCTGAGTTTTCACAGAAATGTCCCCAAGTGTCGTAAGTGACATGAATTCCCATCAGACAGCATCAATAAAAATTCCCCAAATTTGTCTCAAATACTGCACAGGAAGGGGGCAAGTGACAGCAGTGATGTCCCCGATGATGTCACTACCATTATGATGTCATGGCAGTGACATCATTCCTGCAGCAGTTTTGGGATGTCCTCGGTGGCTCTTTGGCACCGCTCGGCCACCTCACAGGCACCGGGCCTGGCACCACCACCCTCGCTATGGAACCCGATGATGATGTCGTCAACTGCCCCCACCAGGTGATCCTTGGCCAGGCGGGCACTGGCCTCCCACAGCCGCTCGGCCTCGGCTGCCTTGGCCACCAAGTCCTCGGGGACATCGGGGGACACCTCAGTTGTCCCCTTCGGGGTGGCCTTGATGTCCCCGAGCAGGCGCTGCAGCTCCCGGGGGAACTCGGTGGCTTCGTCACACGTGGCCACCAAGTGCTGCAGCTGCCCCAGGGCCGCCTCCAGCTGCTGTCTCTCCATGGTGGCCCTTCTTGCCCCGCTGGCTGCCACCATGGGCTCTTCCCTCACCTGGGCTTCCTGCCCGGCCACCACCTCGGTCCCCTCCTCCCCACCCAGGGTCTGACCCAGCTCCACGCTGTGTTCCTGAGCTGTTCCATAATGGGCAGCCTTGGCCTGCAGCTCCCTGGCCCGGGCAGTGGCCGCCCTGTCAGCTGCCTTGGTGGCCACCTCCCTGCAGGTGTCACGGAGCTCGGTGGCTTTCCCGGCCAGCCGGGTCCAGCTGTCCGCAAGCACAGCCACCGATGGCTGCCACTTGCTGGCCACCATTGCCACATCGTCCCGGGTGGCTTGTGGCGTGATCTTGTAGGCAGCCAGGGCCTGACTCAGGGAGGTGACAGGGTCAGCATCATCAAAGGTGACACTGCGGTGCCTCCAGGTGTCCTCAGTGCGGCGCAGGGTGGCCCGGAGCTCCTTGGTGAATTTCTCCAGGTCCCTGTGCAGGCGCTTTCGGGACTCGAGCAGCGTCCCCTCCTGCCACGTGGGCAGGGTGGCCAGCAGCTTGCCCAGGGTGGCCACCATGGTGACCTGTGACTGCAGCAGGGCCGGGGACAGCTGGGGAGGAGACACAGGAGGTGTCAGGAACTTGGTGGCACTCGTGGTCTCCTGTTGTGCCCTCCTGCCCCTGAGGGGTCCCATTTGTCCCCTCCAACCCTTTGTCAGCCTCTTGTCCCCGCTGCCACCTCTGTCAGCCCGTGTCCCCTCCGCCCCTGTATCCCCCCATCCCCCACTGCCCCATTCCACCCCCTCCCCGTGTCCCCTCTGTCCCCCTCTCCCCCCCCCACCCCTGTTGCACCTCTTGGAGCTCAACACTCACTGGGGACACCTCGGGGACACCTTGGGGACGCTCCGGGGATTGAAGGAGCCTTGGGATGTCCTCGATGGCTCTTTGGCACCGCTCGGCCACCCCAGAGGCACTGGGACCAGCCTTGCTATGGAACCCGATGATGATGTCGTCAACAGCCCCCAGCAGGTGATCCTTGGCCAGGCGGGCGTTGGCCTCCCACAGCCGCTCGGCCTCGGCTGCCTTGGCCACCAAGTGCTTGAGGACATCAGGGGAGGCCTCAGTTGTCTCCTCCAGGGCGGCCTCGATGTCCCTGACCCTGCGCTGCAGCTCCCGGGGGAACGCGGTGGCTTCATCACACGCAGCCACCAAGCGCTGCAGCGGCCCCAGGGCCGCCTCCAGCCGCCATCTCTCCATGGTGGCCCTGATCGCCTCGCTGGAAGCCACCCAGGCCTCTCTCCTCACCTGGGCTTCACGCCCGGCCACCACCTCAGCCCCCTCCTCCCCGCCCAGGGCCTGACCCAGCTCCACGCTGTGTTCCTGAGCTGTCCCATCACGGGCAGCCTCAGCCTGCAGCTCCCTGGCCCGGGCAGTGGCGGTGGCCTCCACGTCAGCCACCTTAGTGGCCAAATCCCTGCAGGTGTCACGGACCTTGGTGGCTTTCCCGGCCAGCTGGGCCCAGCTTTCCAGAAGCACAGACACTGACTGCTGCCAGTTGCTGGCTGCCATTGTCACATTGTACCAGGTGCTCCATGGGGTGCTCTTGTAGGCAGCCAGGGCCCGGCTCAGGGAGGTGACAGGGTCATCATCATGACTCAGGGAGGTGACACTCAGGTGCCTCCAGGTGTCCTCAGTGCGGCGCAGGGTGGCCCGGAGCTCCTTGGTGAATTCCTCCAGGTCCCTGTGCAGGCGCTTTCGGGACTCGAGCAGCGTCCCCTCCTGCCACGTGGGCAGGGTGGCCAGCAGCTTGCCCAGGATGGCCTGCAGCTCGCCCAGGGTGGCCACCACGGTGACCTGTGACTGCAGCAGGGCTGGGGGCAGCTGGGGAGGAGACACAGGAGGTGTCAGGGACTTGGTGGCACTTGTGGCCTCCTGTTGTGCCTTCCTGCCCCTGTGGGGTCCCATTTGTCCCCTCCATCCCTTTGTCAGCCTCTTGTCCCCGCTGCCACCTCTGTCAGCCCCTGTCCCCTCTGCCCCTGTATCCCCCCATCCCCCACTGCCCCATTCCACCCCCTCCCCGTGTCCCCTCTGTCCCCCCCTCCTTCCCCCCCACCCCTGTTGCACCTCTTGGAGCTCAACACTCACTGGGGACTCCTCGGGGACACCTTGGGGACGCTCCGGGGATTGAAGGAGCCTTGGGATGTCCTCGATGGCTCTTTGGCACCGCTCGGCCACCCCAGAGGCACTGGGACCAGCCTTGCTATGGAACTCAACGATGAAGTCGTCAACTGCCCCCAGCAGGTGACCCCTGGCCAGGCGGGCGCTGGCCTCCCACAGCCGCTCGGCCACGGCTGCCTTGGCCACCAAGTCCTCGGGGACATCGGGGACTTTCTTCTTTCTCCCCTTCAGGGCGGCCTTGATGTCCCTGACCCTACGCTGCAGCTCCCGGGGGAACGCAGTGGCTTCGTCACACGCGGCCACCAAGCGCTCCAGCAGCCCCAGGGCCGCCTCCAGCTGCTGTCTCTCCATGGTGGCCCTTCTTGCCCCGCTGGCAGCCACCATGGCCTCTGCCCTCACCTGGGCTTCACGCCCGGCCACCACCTCAGTCCCCTCCTCCCCACCCAAGGTATGACCCAGCTCCACTCTCTGTTCCTGAGCTGTCCCATCATGGGCAGCCTCAGCCTGCAGCTCCCTGGCCCGGGCAGTGGCCGCCATGTCAGCTGCCTTGGTGGCCAAATCCCTGCAGGTGTCACGGAGCTCGGTGGCTTTCCCGGCCAGCCAGGCCCAGCTGTTCACAAGCACAGCCACTGCCCTCTGCCACTTGCTGGCCACCATTGCCACATCGTCCCAGGTGGTTCGTGGCGTGATCTTGTAGGCAGCCAGGGCCTGACTCAGGGAGGTGACAGGGTCAGCATCATCAAAGGTGACACTGCGGTGCCTCCAGGTGTCCTTAGTGCGGTGCAGGGTGGCCCGGAGCTCCTTGGTGAATTCCTCCAGGTCCCTGTGCAGGCGCTTTCGGGACTCGAGCAGCGTCTCCTCCTGCCACGTGGGCAGGGTGGCCAGCAGCTCGCCCAGGGTGGCCACCACGGTGACCTGTGGCTGCAGCAGGGCTGGGGACAGCTGGGGAAAGGACAGTGGAGGTGTCAGGGACCTGGTGGCACTTGTGGCTTCCTGACCTGCTGCCCCCGAGGTTTCCCCTTTATCCCCCCTCCCTGGAGGACTCTTCTGTCCATCTGTCCCTCCCTTATTCCCTCTTCCACCCCTGCCCCTTCCCTCGTAGCCTGTGCCACCTCCGTGCGCCCTCTGCTGTCCCCTCTGCGCCCTCTGCTGTCCCGTCTGTCACCCCCCTTGCGCCCTCTGCTGTCCCGTCTGTCACCCTCCTGTCCCCTCTACTGTCCCGTCTGCCACTCCCCTGCAGGTCTCTCTGCCATCCTCCTGTCCCCTCTACTGTCCCCTCTGCCACTCCCCTGCAGGTCTCTCTGCCATCCTCCTGTCCCCTCTACTGTCCCCTCTGTCACTCCCCTGCAGGTCTCTCTGCCATCCTCCTGTCCCCTCTACTGTCCCCTCTGCCACTCCCCTGCAGGTCTCTCTGCCATCCTCCTGTCCCCTCTGCCACCCGCGCCAGCCCCGGGTCCCCCCCCCACCCCGTGGCCCCTCTGTCCTCCCCCGTGGCCCCTCTGTCCCCCCTCCAATCGCACCTCTTTGGGCTCCATGCTCACTGGTGACACCTCGGGGACACCTTGAGGACGCTCCGGTGGCGAAGGAGCCCCGGGACGGGCTCCGATCCCGGCCGAGAACCGGAGAACCGGTCCTGACAGCGGCGCCGAGTAAATAGCGGGACCGACTAAAGAGGAGCCGGGAAAACACGAGTCGATGGGGTGACCTCGTCCCCTCCCACCTCGCCAGTTCCGCCCTTAACCATGGAAGCTCCAGGATTTGGGCGCTTTGGCTCAATCCCAGGGAATTTAGGGTCCATCCCAGGGGATTTAGGCTCCGTCCCGACATTTTCAGGCGGATTCCGCCGTTCCCGGCCGGATTTAAGAGGGAACGCGGCGCGCTCTGAGGACCGGGCGGAAATGCCCTCAGCCAAAATGGCGGCGATGCTTCACAACAAAGACGAGCAGTTTGCGCTGGTAGAGCCAAGGGAGCGCTCCGGAGGGACGCTGCTGGGTGGATTTGGGCGCTTTTGCTCAATCCCAGGCGATTTAGGCTCCATCCCCAGGGGATTTAGGCTCTGTCCCGACATTTCCAGGCGGATTTATTCCGCCGTTCCCGACTGGATTTAAGAGGGAACGCGACGCGCCCTGAGGACCGGGCGGAAGTGCCCTCACCCAAGATGGCGGCGATGCTTCACCCCAGAGACGGGCAGTTTGCGCTGGTTGCGCGTTGAGAGCCCTCCTGGAGGACCCTGCTGGGTGGATTTGGGCGCTTTGGTTGAATCCCAGGCGATTTAGGCTCCCTCACAGGGGATTTAGGCTCCGTCCCGCCATTTCCAGGCGTATTCCGCCGTTCCCGGCCGGATTTATGAGGGAACGCGGCGCGCTCTGAGGACCGGGCGGAAATGCCCTTAGCCAAAATGGCGGCGATGCTTCACAACAAAGACGAGCAGTTTGCGCTGGTAGAGCCAAGGGAGCGCTCCGGAGGGACGCTGCTGGGTGGATTTGGGCGCTTTTGCTCAATCCCAGGCGATTTAGGCTCCGTCCCGACATCTCCAGGCGGATTTATTCCGCCGTTCCCGGCCGGATTTATGAGGGAACGCGGCGCGCTCTGAGGAGCGGGCGGAAGTGCCCTCAGCCAAGATGGCGGCGATGCTTCACAACAAAGACGAGCAGTTTGCGCTGGTAGAGCCAAGGGAGCGCTCCGGAGGGACGCTGCTGGGTGGATTTGGGCGCTTTAGTTGAATCCCAGGCGATTTAGGCTCCATCCCAGGGGATTTAGGCTCCGTCCCGACATTTCCAGGCGGATTCCGCCGTTCCCGGCTGGATTTAAGAGGGAACGCGGCGCGCTCTGAGGAGCGGGCGGAAGTGCCCTCACCCAAGATGGCGGCGTAAATTGCCCTCACACCAGAGATGGGCAGTTTGCGCTGGTTGAGCCGAGGGAGGGCTCCTGGGTGGATTTGGGAGCTTTGGTTGATCCCCAGGGGATTTAGGGTCCATCCTCAGGGGATTTAGGCTCTGTCTCGACATTTCCAGGCGTATTCCGCCGGGATTTAAGAGGGAATGCGGCGAGCGCTCTGAGGAGCGGCGTTGCCCTTAACCAAGATGGTGGCAAAGCTGGAGCGCCGACCAATCAGAAGCCGAGCCTGGCAGAAGTACTGGCGATAACGCGGTGCATTGTGGGCATTGTAGTACCGGTAGTAGGACCGAGGTCCCGGAGGGGGGGGCGCGCCCGGAATTTGGGGGCGCCGAGGGAGCCCCGGGACCCCCCCGGCAGCGCGGGATGGGCGACAGCGACCGCGGTCAGCACCGGGAGCGGGGTGGGGTGGGGGGGGGGGTTATGAAGGGCTTGGGGCGGGCTGAGGGGTTGTGAGGGGATTTGGCGGGTGCCGAGGGGGTCTGGGGGATCGTGAGGAAGAACTGGTGGTCATGAAGGGGTTTGGGAGGTTGTGAGGCTCTTGAGGGAGAACTGGGGGGTCGTAAAGGGGTTTGGGGTGGATTTTGGGGGGTTCTGAGGGGGAATTGAGGGTCCTGAGGGAGTTTGGGGGGTCCTGAAGGAGAACTCCGGGTCCTGAGGAGCTTTGGGAGGTTGTGAGGGGATGTGGGAGGGCTGAGGGGATGTGAGGGGCTTTGGGTGGTCCTGAGTGAGTCGTGAAGGTTTTTGGGGATACTTTGGGGGGGCCAAGGAGAATTGGGGTTGTGAGAGGATTTGGGGGAGTCCTGAGGGGATTTTACAGGGTCCTGAGGGGATTTTACAGGGTTCTGAGGAGATTTGGGGGATCCTGCAGTAAGATGGGTGGGGAGGGTATTTTTAGGGGTCCTGAAGGGATTGGGGGGTTCCTGACCGAGTTTTGGGCATCCCGAGGGATTTTGGGGGTCCTGAAGGGGTTTGAGGCTCCCTGACCGGATTTTTGGCCATTTGGGGGGGGGATTTGGTGTCATTTTGAGCTTCCTGACCAGATTTTGGGGGGATTTTGGGATCTCTGATTGGAATTTAGGAGATTTTGCGTTAATTGACGGAGCCTAAAAAGCGCCCAAATCCTGAAACTCTCTACGGCCTGAGGCGATCCTTGTGAGGGAGGCGGGGGGGGCGTCTCACGGAATAGCCCCGCCCCTTCGGGCTCCGCGCCTCAGGAGGCTCCGCCCCTTCAGGCGCCGATCCTGAGGCGGCTGTGCCATTCTGGGCGGTGTTCTGAGGCGGCTGTGCCATTCGGAGTGGTGTTCTGAGGCGGCTGTGCCATTCGGGGCCGTGTTCTGAGGCGGCTGTGCCATTCGGGGCGGAGTTCTGAGGCGGCTGTGCCATTCGGGGCCGTGTTCTGAGGCGGCTCTGCCATTCTGGGCGGTGTTCTGAGGCGGCTGTGCCATTCAGAGCGGTGTTCTGAGGCGGCTCTGCCATTCAGAGCGGTGTTCTGAGGCGGCTCTGCCATTCTTGGCGGAGTTCTGAGGCGGCTGTGCCATTCGGAGCAGAGTTCTGCCGCGGCTCTGCCATTCTGGGCCGTGTTCTGAGGCGGCTGTGCCATTCGGGGCCGTGTTCTGAGGCGGCTGTGCCATTCAGAGCGGTGTTCTGAGGCGGCTCTGCCATTCAGAGCGGTGTTCTGAGGCGGCTGTGCCATTCAGAGCGGTGTTCTGAGGCGGCTCTGCCATTCGGAGCGGTGTTCTGAGGCGGCTGTGCCATTCAGAGCGGTGTTCTGAGGCGGCTGTGCCATTCAGAGCGGTGTTCTGAGGCGGCTGTGCCATTCAGAGCGGTGTTCTGAGGCGGCTGTGCCATTCTTGGCGGAGTTCTGAGGCGGCTGTGCCATTCGGAGCGGTGTTCTGAGGCGGCTGTGCCATTCGGAGCAGAGTTCTGCCGCGGCTCTGCCATTCTGGGCCGTGTTCTGAGGCGGCTGTGCCATTCAGAGCGGTGTTCTGAGGCGGCTGTGCCATTCGGAGCGGAGTTCTGAGGCGGCTCTGCCATTCGGAGCGGTGTTCTGAGGCGGCTGTGCCATTCAGAGCGGTGTTCTGAGGCGGCTGTGCCATTCGGAGCGGTGTTCTGAGGCGGCTGTGCCATTCAGAGCGGAGTTCTGAGGCGGCTCTGCCATTCAGAGCGGTGTTCTGAGGCGGCTGTGGCCATTCAGAGCGGAGTTCTGAGGCGGCTCTGCCATTCAGAGCGGTGTTCTGAGGCGGCTGTGCCATTCGGGGCGGTGTTCTGAGGCGGCTGTGCCATTCTTGGTGGTGTTCTGAGGCGGCTGTGCCATTCAGAGCGGTGTTCTGAGGCGGCTGTGCCATTCTGGGCCGTGTTCTGAGGCGGTGTGCCATTCGGAGCGGTGTTCTGAGGCGGCTCCGGCATTTGTGCCGCTGTTCTGAGGCGGCTCTGCCATTCGGGGCCGTGTTCTGAGGCGGCTGTGCCATTCTTGGCGGTGTTCTGAGGCGGCTGTGCCATTCGGGGCCGTGTTCTGAGGCGGTGTGCCATTCTTGGTGGTGTTCTGAGGCGGTGTGCCATTCTTGGCGGTGTTCTGAGGCGGCTGTGCCATTCGGAGCGGTGTTCTGAGGCGGTGTGCCATTCGGAGCGGAGTTCTGAGGCGGCTGTGCCATTCGGAGCGGTGTTCTGAGGCGGCTGTGCCATTCGGAGCGGTGTTCTGAGGCGGCTGTGCCATTCGGAGCGGTGTTCTGAGGCGGTGTGCCATTCGGAGCGGTGTTCTGAGGCGGCTGTGGCCATTCAGAGCGGTGTTCTGAGGTGGCTCTGCCATTCTTGGTGGTGTTCTGAGGCGGCTGTGCCATTCAGAGCGGTGTTCTGAGGCGGCTGTGCCATTCTTGGCGGTGTTCTGAGGCGGCTGTGCCATTCAGAGCGGTGTTCTGAGGCGGCTGTGCCATTCTGGGCCGTGTTCTGAGGCGGTGTGCCATTCGGAGCGGTGTTCTGAGGCGGCTCTGCCATTTGTGCCGTGGTTCTGAGGCGGCTCTGCCATTCTGGGCGGTGTTCTGAGGCGGCTGTGCCATTCAGAGCGGAGTTCTGAGGCGGTGTGCCATTCGGAGCGGAGTTCTGAGGCGCCTGTGCCATTCAGGGCCGTGTTCTGAGGCGGTGTGCCATTTGTGCCGTTGTTCTGAGGCGGCTGTGCCATTCGGGGCGGTGTTCTGAGGCGGTGTGCCATTCGGAGCGGAGTTCTGAGGCACCTGTGCCATTCGGGGCCGTGTTCTGAGGCGGCTGTGCCATTTGTGCCGTTGTTCTGAGGCGGCTCGACCCCTTCAGGCTTTGTTCTACGGCACCTGTGCCATTTGTGCCGTTGTTCTGAGGCGGCTCGACCCCTTCAGGCTTTGTTCTGCGGCACCTGTGCCATTTGTGCCGTTGTTCTGAGGCGGCTCGACCCCTTCAGGCTTTCTTCTGCGGCACCTGTGCCATTTGTGCCGTTATTCTGTGGCGGCTCCGCCTCCTCAGTGAAAATTCTGAGGCGGCTCCGCCTCCTCATGGAAAATTCTGAGGTGGATCCGCAATTCGGGACTCGGCTCCTGAGGGCGCTCCGGCATTTGTGCCGTTGTTCTGGGGCGGCTCCGCCTCCTCAGCTAAAATTCTAGGGCGGCTCCGCCAATTGTGACGTTGTTCTGAGGCGGTTCCGTCTCCTCATGTGCAAAATTCTGAAGTAGATCCGCAATTCGGGACTCCGCTCCTGAGGCCGCTCCGGCATTTGCGCCGTTGTTCTGAGGCGGCTCCGCCGTTCCCGCGTGCGACTCTCCCGTGGCCGGTTCTGGGTTGGGATCATCTCTGGTGCTGAGGCTCGTTCACCACCGCAGCGTCCCCAAGGTGTCCCGAGTGAGGATGAAGCCCCAAGAGGTGGGACAGGAGAGAGGAGACGGGGGGGGCGGACGGTGGGGACGCGGTGGACCGGGGAGCCGGCGGGTAAGGGGGACGCTGGCGGAGAAGGAATAGTGGGGGATGGGGGGGGGACACGGGGTGGCAAAGGGGACAGGAGAGAGTGGCAGGAAGGGGGGAGGGCGGGTACAAGGGGGGGTGGTGAAAGGGGGCAGTGGGTGACGGCGGGGGACAGTGTGGGGCAGCAGAGGGGAGGAGGCGGTGACAAAGGGACAGAGGGGACAGCAGAGCCATCTAGGGAGGGACAAAGGGGACCCCGGGAGGGCACAGGGGGGCACCCCAGGAGGCCACAAGTGCCACCGGGTCCCTGACACCTCCCCTGTCCCCGGCCCTGCTGCACCTACAGGTCACCACGGTGGCCACCCTGGGCAAGCTGCTGGCCACCCTGGCCAGGCGGGACATGATGCCGCACAAGTCCCAGGAGTACCTGTACTTGAAGCCGATGGACTTCAACAGGAAGCTCTGGGCCACCATGGACGCCACTGATGACACCTGGTGGCAGCACTATGTCACCTCGGATGATAAAGCCCCTCCCGCCTCCCTGAGCCGGCCCGAGCTCCGCAACACCTGCACTGAGGTGGCCACTGCCCGGGCCAGGGAGCTGCAGGCCGAGGCTGCCTGTTATGGGTCAGCTCAGGAACACAGCGTGGAGCTGGGTCAGACCCTGGGCAGGGAGGAGGGGCCCGAGGTGGTGGCCGGGCGTGAAGCCCAGGTGAAGAGAGAGGCCTGGGTGGCTTCCAGCGAGGCAAGAAGGGCCACCATGGAGAGACAGCGGGCAGAGACAGCCCTGGGGCAGCTGCAGTCCTTGGGGGCTGCGTGTGACGAAGCCGCCGCGTTCCCCCGGGAGCTGCAGTGTAGGGTCAGGGACATCGAGGCCACCCCAAAGGGGACAAAAGAGGTGCCCCTCGATGTCCCCGAGTACTTGCGGGCCGTGGCTGAGCAGCTGATGGAGGCCAGCACCTGCCCGGCCAGGGGTCACCTGCTGGGGGCAGTTGATGACGTCATCATCAGGTTTCATAGCGAGGGTGGTGGTGCCAGCCCCGGTGCCTGTGGGGTGGCCGAACGGTGCCAAAGAGCCAGCGAGGACATCCCAGATCTGCAGGGATGGAGATGTCTCCTGTGTGAGCTCCTCTGGGCAGTGACATTCACAGAGATACGGGTGGCATCACCTGTCATCTGCCTCCTCACTGTGAAGGATTTGAGACGAATTTGGGGAATTTTCTGGAGATTTTCACTGAAATTGTCTCAAATCCTGATGGCAATTCCCAGGGTGATGTCACTACCAGAGACAGGGGTGAATGAATCCCCTCAAAAGCTTCCAGCTTTTCACTAGCCTACAGCAGATATGGGTTATAAATGACAATAACTGGCTTCTGCATTTCTGTATTGCCTTTTCCACACTGGTATTAATCAGCAGCACTTTAACTAGGGAGGGGCTTGACAGCTGGTCTGAGAGCAAAGCAGAGTTAATAGAAAAAATAACAATTGGTGGTTTTCGAGTGTATCCATAGCACTGGAGAAGACACAGCTGTCAGCACGGAAACAGATTAGAAAAGATACGTGAGGAGTTTTGTAAGCTACGCTATGTGCCTAAGTATATTTGTATAAGCGCCTTATATAGATACAAAGCATATGTAATAAATTTTTTTTTTATTTTTGAACCCTGGTCACGTGTGTGTGACATACACATCCAACCTCACTGTCTTAGGCTGCCATTAGGATGCTTGCATCCCCATCTGTGTGTGCTGTATATGCTGGATATTATGTTCTGTACCTTCAAGACTGGCTCTGAAGAGTCAATATTTTGTTTTGTTTTGTTATCAGCCTGCTCGCCCACGAGCACGTGCTCGGATTGCGCAGTCAGTCCCACCGCCACCCTGGGCATCTGCACCTTGGGTACCCCTTGAAATATCTCCATTTTTTGGGGTTTCCCCACTCCTGGGGGGCCCGCCGCTCCCCACGATGGCTCTGCAGCCGTCAGTCAGCTGTGGCACGTTCTCGCAGCGCCCGGGTTGGTCTCGGGTGGCCAAGTCCTTTCCCAGGTGTCCATCACCTTCCTTCTCCCCACCCGGACCCCTGCAGGGTGCTGTCTGTCAGTCCTGGCATTCCAGAGGGGCATCGAGTGATTGGCAGAGCTCAATCCGGCTTTCACCCTCACACTCCCAGCTCCCAGGCTGTGCTATTCCACTAATCCCAGTTCTACCCTCACACTCCCAGCTCCCAGGCCATGCTATTCCACTAATCCCAGTTCTACCCTCACATTCCCAGCTCCCAGGCCGTGCTATCCCACTAATCCCAGTTCTACCCTCACATTCCCAGCTCCCAGGCTGTGCTATCCCACTAATCCCAGTTCTACCCTCACATTCCAGCTCCCAGGCTGTGCTATCCCACTAATCCCAGTTTCACCCTCACATTCCAGCTCCCAGGCCGTGCTATCCCACTAATCCCAGTTCTACCCTCACATTCCAGCTCCCAGGCCGTGCTATCCCACTAATCCCAGTTCTACCCTCACATTCCAGCTCCCAGGCTGTGCTATCCCACTAATCCCAGTTCTACCCTCACATTCCCAGCTCCCAGGCTGTGCTATCCCACTAATCCCAGTTCTACCCTCACATTCCAGCTCCCAGGCCGTGCTATCCCACTAATCCCAGTTCTACCCTCACATTCCAGCTCCCAGGCTGTGCTATCCCACTAATCCCAGTTCTACCCTCACATTCCCAGCTCCCAGGCCGTGCTATCCCACTAATCCAGGTTTTACCCTCACATTCCAGCTCCCAGGCCGTGCTATCCCACTAATCCCAGTTCTACCCTCACATTCCCAGCTCCCAGGCTGTGCTATCCCACTAATCCCAGTTCTACCCTCACATTCCCAGCTCCCAGGCTGTGCTATCCCACTAATCCCAGTTTCACCCTCACATTCCCAGCTCCCAGGCTCTTTGTTAATCTGGTTCTAGCACCAGCTTCACACCAGACGTGACTGAGAGAGGCCCCTGCTGGGGCTCGGTAGCTCCGGTGACATAAAACAAAACCCGTATATATATTAATGTAAAACATTTTAATTTAAAATATATTTCTATTTATTACTCTTTCTATAGAATATTTACATTCGTATCAATGATATATAAAGAATAGGCATAAACTCTCATGTATATGCATGAACCCCTGTGATGTAACGTTGAGCTTTTGGCAATTAGCGCCACCATTTTATCCCTTAACAAACTTTTATGAAAATTTCAATTCCGACCCGTCTTTCTCACTGGCTGATACCTGATGGGGGTGAGGAACAGGACCGAGCCCCAAGGGACCCCCCCCGGTGCTGGGGACCCCCCTGTGCCCCCCAGTCCCAGCAGCACCAGCAGCTGAGGAGAGGACACCTGGGGAGGTGTCAGGGACCCGGTGGCACTGGTGGCCTCCTGAGGTGGCCCCTGTGCCCTCCCCAGGTGTCCCCTCTGTCCCCTCCCTGGAGGGCTCTGCTGTCCCCTCTGTCCCTTTGTCAGCCTCTTGTCTCCTCTGCCACCCACCTTACTGAACCCCCATCCCCCCCATCCCCTCCATCCCCTCCAATCGCACCTCTTTGGGCTCCGTGGTCACGGGTGACACCTCGGGGACACATTGAGGGCGCTCCGGCGGCGAAGGAGCCCCAGGACGGCTCCGATCCCGGCCGAGAACCGGTCCTGACGGCGGCGCCGAGCAAATAGCGGGACCCTCTCAAAAGTCGCGAGAGGGCGGGGCGATGTGGCGTCCCCGTCCCCTCACACCTCACCAGTACCTCCCTTAACCATGGAAGCTCCAGGATTTGGGCGCTTTGGCTCAATCCCAGGCGATTTAGGCTCCCTCCCAGGGGAATTAGGATGCGTCCCGACATTTCCAGGCGTATTCCGCCGTTCCCGGCGGGATTTCAGAGGGAATGCGGAGCGCTCTGAGGAGCGGCGTTGCCCTTAACCAAGATGGTGGCAAAGCTGGAGCGCCGACCAATCAGAAGCCGAGCCTGGCAGAAGTACTGGCGGTAACGCGGTGCATTGTGGGCATTGTAGTACCGGTAGTAGGACCGATGTCCCGGAGGGGGGGCGCGGCCGGAATTTGGGGGCGCCGAGGGAGCCCCGGGACCCCCCCGGCAGCGCGGGATGAGCGACAGCGACCGCGGTCAGCACCGGGAGCGGGGTGAGGGGGGTTGGGGGGGTGGGTTATGAAGGGATTGGGGCGGGCTGAGGGGTTGTGAGGGGATTTGGGGGGTGCCGAGGGGGTCTGGGGGGTCGTGAGGAAGAATTGGTGGTCATGAAGGGGTTTGGGAGGTTGTGAGGGGGTCTGGGGGATCTTGAGGGAGAACTGGGGGGTCGTAAAGGGGTTTGGGGTGGATTTTCGTGTTTTCTGAGGGAGAATTGAGGGTCCTGAGGGAGAACTCCGAGTCCTGAGGAGCTTTGGGAGGTTGTGAGGGGATGTGGGAGGGCTGAGGGGATGTGAGGGGCTTTGGATGGTCCTGAGGGGGTCGTGAAGGTTTTTGCGGAGATTTTGGGGGGGCCAAGGAGAATTGGGGTTGTGAGAGGATTTGGGGGAGTCCTGAGGGGATTTTACAGGGTCCTGAGGGGATTTTACAGGGTCCTGATGAGATTTGGGGGATCCTGCAGGAAGATGGGGGAATTTTTAGGGGTCCTGAAGGGATTGGGGGGTTCCTGACTGAGTTTTGGGCATCCCGAGGGGTTTTGGGGGTCCTGAAGGGGTTTGAGGCTCCCTGACCGGATTTTTGGCCCTTTGGGGGAGTATTTTGTGTCATTTTGAGCTTCCTGACCAGATTTTGGCGGAATTATGGGATCTCTGATTGGAATTTGGGGGATTTTGCGGTAATTGACGGAGCCTAAAAAGCGCCCAAATCCTGAAACTCTCTGCGGCCTGAGGCGATCCTTGTGAGGGAGGCGGGGGGGGGGGGGCGTCTCACGGAATAGCCCCGCCCCTTCGGGCTCCGCGCCTCAGGAGGCTCCGCCCATTCAGGCGCCGATCCTGAGGCGGCTGTGCCATTCTTGATGGTGTTCTGAGGCGGCTCTGCCATTCTTGGTGGTGTTCTGAGGCGGCTCTGCCATTCAGAGCGGTGTTCTGAGGCGGCTGTGCCATTCGGAGCGGTGTTCTGAGGCGGCTGTGCCATTCGGGGCCGTGTTCTGAGGCGGCTGTGCTATTCGGGGCCGTGTTCTGAGGCGGCTGTGCCATTCAGAGCGGTGTTCTGAGGCGGCTCTGCCATTCGGAGCGGTGTTCTGAGGCGGCTGTGCCATTCGGAGCGGAGTTCTGAGGCGGCTCTGCCATTCGGAGCGGTGTTCTGAGGCGGCTGTGCCATTCGGGGCCGTGTTCTGAGGCGGCTCTGCCATTCGGAGCGGTGTTCTGAGGCGGTGTGCCATTCGGAGCGGAGTTCTGAGGCGGCTGTGCCATTCGGGGCCGTGTTCTGAGGCGGCTGTGCCATTCGGGGCGGTGTTCTGAGGCGGCTGTGCTATTCGGAGCGGTGTTCTGAGGCGGCTGTGCTATTCGGGGCCGTGTTCTGAGGCGGCTGTGCCATTCAGAGCGGTGTTCTGAGGCGGCTGTGCCATTCAGAGCGGTGTTCTGAGGCGGCTGTGCCATTCTGGGCCGTGTTCTGAGGCGGTGTGCCATTCGGAGCGGTGTTCTGAGGCGGCTCTGCCATTTGTGCCGTGGTTCTGAGGCGGCTCTGCCATTCTGGGCGGTGTTCTGAGGCGGCTGTGCCATTCGGAGCGGTGTTCTGAGGCGGCTGTGCCATTCGGGGCCGTGTTCTGAGGCGGCTGTGCCATTCGGGGCCGTGTTCTGAGGCGGCTGTGCCATTCTTGGTGGTGTTCTGAGGCGGCTGTGCCATTCTTGGTGGTGTTCTGAGGCGGCTGTGCCATTCTTGGTGGTGTTCTGAGGCGGCTGTGCCATTCGGAGCGGTGTTCTGAGGCGGCTGTGCCATTTGGAGCGGTGTTCTGAGGCGGTGTGCCATTCAGAGCGGAGTTCTGAGGCGGCTCTGCCATTCGGAGCGGTGTTCTGAGGCGGTGTGCCATTCGGAGCGGAGTTCTGAGGCACCTGTGCCATTCGGGGCCGTGTTCTGAGGCGGCTGTGCCATTTGTGCCGTTGTTCTGAGGCGGCTCGACCCCTTCAGGCTTTGTTCTACGGCACCTGTGCCATTTGTGCCGTTGTTCTGAGGCGGCTCGACCCCTTCAGGCTTTGTTCTGCGGCACCTGTGCCATTTGTGCCGTTGTTCTGAGGCGGCTCGACCCCTTCAGGCTTTCTTCTGCGGCACCTGTGCCATATATTTGTGCCGTTGTTCTGAGGCGGCTCGACCCCTTCAGGCTTTGTTCTGCGGCACCTGTGCCATTTGTGCCGTTATTCTGTGGCGGCTCCGCCTCCTCAGTGAAAATTCTAAGGCGGCTCCGCCTCTTCAGTGAAAATTCTGAGGTGGATCCGCAATTCGGGACTCGGCTCCTGAGGGCGCTCCGGCATTTGTGCCGTTGTTCTGGGGCGGCTCCGCCTCCTCAGTGACAATTCTGAGGCGGCTCCGCCAATTGTGCCGTTGTTCTGAGGCGGCTCCGCCTCCTCAGCGAAAATTCTGAGGTGGATCCACAATTCGGGACTCCACTCCTGAGGGCGCTCCGGCATTTGCGCCGTTGTTCTGAGGCTGCTCCCCCGTTCCCGCGTGTGACTCTCCCGTGGCCGGTTCTGGGTTGGGATCGTCTCTGGTGCTGAGGCTCGTTCACCACCGCAGCGTCCCCAAGGTGTCCCGAGTGAGGGTGAAGCCCCAAGAGGTGGGACAGGAGAGAGGAGATGGGGGGGGACGGTGGGGACGCGGTGGAGCGGGGAGCCGGCGGGTACGGGGGGCGCTGGCAGAGAAGGAATAGTGGGGGATGGGGGGGGACACGGGGGGTGCGGGAGGGGACAGGGGGTGGCAAAGGGGACAGGAGAGAGTGGCAGGAAGGGGGTAGGTGACGGAGGGCGGAGGGCAGGTACAAGGGCGGGTGGTGAAAGGGGGCAGTGGGGGACGGCGGGGGACAGTTGCGGGGTGGCAGAGGAGACAACAGGGAGGTACCGTGGGGGGCAGAGGGGATGAGGGGGAACAAAGGGACAGAGGGGACAGCAGAGCCATCCAGGGAGGGACAAAGGGGACCCCGGGAGGGCACAGGGAGGCACCCCAGGAGGCCATAAGTGCCACCGGGTCCCTGACACCTTCCCTGTCCCCTCCCCAGCTGTACCCGGCCCTGCTGCGCCTACAGGTCACCATGGTGGCCACCCTGGGCAAGCTGCTGACCACCCTGGCCAGGCGGGACATGATGCCGCACAAGTCCCTAAAATACCTGTACTCAAAGCTGAGGAACTTCAACAGGAAGTGCCGGGCCACCATGGACGCCACTGATAACACCCGGTGGCACCACGCTGCCACCTCCAAAAATAAAGCCTCTCCCAGCTCCCTGAGCCGGTCCCTGAACACCACACAGACCACCCGGGATGATGTGACAGTGGTGGCCAGCAAGTGGCACCTGGACAGCTGGGCCCAGCTGGCCGGGAAAGCCACCGAACTCTGCAGCACCAGCAGGGAGGTGGTCACTGAGGTGGCCACTGCCCGGGCCAGAGAGCTGCAGGAGGAGGCTGCCCGTTATGGAACAGCTCAGGAACACAGCGTGGAGCTGGGTCAGACCCTGGGTGGGGAGGAGGGGGCCGAGGTGGTGGCTGGGCGTGAAGCCCAGGTGAGGGAAGAGGCCATGGTGGCTGCCAGCGGGGCAAGAAGGGCCACCATGGTGAGACAGCGGCTGGAGGCGGCCCTGGGGCTGCTGCAGCGCTTGGTGGCTGCGTGTGACAAAGCCGCTGCGTGTGACGAAGCCACCGCGTTCCCCCGGGAGCTGCAGTGTAGGGTCAGGGACATCGAGGCCACCCCGAAGGGGACAAATGAGGCGTCCCCTGATGTCCCCAAGCACTTGGTGGCCGAGGCCGAGCGGCTGTGGGAGGCCAGCACCCGCCTGGCCAGAGGTCACCTGCTGGGGGCAGTTGATGACGTCATCATCAGGTTCTATAGCAAGGGTGGTGGTGCCAGGCCCGGTGCCTGTGGGGTGACCGAACGGTGCCAAAGAGCCATCGAGGACATCCCGAGGCTCCTTCGACCCCCAGAGCATCTCCAGAGGGTCCCCGAGGTGTCGCCAGTGAGCATGGAGCCCCAAGAGGTGAGACGGGGCGGGGGTGGGGCAGGGGCATGGAGGGGAGGGGGCTGGCCGGAGGGGACGGGGGTCGCAAAGGGGATGGGGGAGGAGCAGGAAGTGGGGAGGTGTTGGGGGAAGGGGACACGGAGGGGGTGGGTGGGGGAGGGGAGGGCATGGGGGGGAGGGGACGCAGGAGCTGGTGGCTGGTGGCAGAGTGGAGAGCAGCGGGATCAGTGATGTGGCAGAGGGGACAGCAGGGGGTGAAGGGTGGTGGCAGAGGGGATAAGATGCTGACAGAGGGGACTCTGGGAGGGCACAGGGGCCACTGCAGGAGGCCACAAGTGCCACCAGGTCCCTGACATGTCCCTTGTCTCTTCACCAGCTGTCCCTTGCCCCGCTGAAGCTGAAGCCACACGTCACCATGATGGCTGTCGTGGTTGCCTGGCCGGCCAGGCAGGATGTGCTGCTGCCCACCGAGAACCTCCGTCACCCCCTGCACAGCATTGCTGAGCCCTCCTGGCACCGATGTTACAACTCCCGCCTTGCTGACGCTCTCCCCTCCCTCAGCCACACCCTGGCTGCCTACCAGAACACCCCCTGGACCACCTGGGACCAGGTGAGAGGCGAGGCCAGCGGGTGGCACAAGTCCAAGTTTGGGGGCACCAAGCTCTGGGACACCTGCAGGGACACAGCCATTGCCAGGGGCATCCCCGTAGAAGAATTTTTGAAAAAGGATGTGAAAGAGGGCATGAGAGAGGTTTCACAAGATTTCACAGATGGGGGAGAGCACGTGGGGCAGGATGTGGGAGAGGGTGTGCCGGCTGAGAGCGAGGCAGAAACAGTGAACAGGATGAGACAGTGGGCAGAGCTGAACCGCAGGGTGAGTCGGGGTAGGAAAATGACAGCATTCTACCAGGGGCTGTGGCACAGAGTCAGGGAGATCACAGACACCATGAGGGGGAAAGGGGAGCTGTTCTATGATTTCTGCACTATTTTGGCAGCCAAGGTTGAGCAGCTGTGGGTGGCTGGCCACATCCTGGCCAGGGATCACGTTATTATAAGAAATAACAATTGATGCTTTGGAGTGTGTCCGGAGCACTGAAGAAGACACGGCTGTCAGCACATGAGGAGTTTTATAAGTCTTAACTATGTGCCTAAGTATATTTGTATAAGTGCCTTATTCAATTTCTGTACAACTTTCTCCAGTTATATTTGTGCTAATTGTTCTGCACCGATGAATATAAAAAGTGTAGGCGAGACGGGGGTAGCACGGTTGGGACGGAGGGAGATGAGAGATCTCTGCAGCCAGGTCATGGAACTTGGGGTTCATTGCAGAGGGCTGGGTGCAGGGCCCTGCTGGGAGAAGAGAGGGGGTAGAGAGGATGAGAGGGTAAGAATGTAAACAGCAAGAGCTAAGAGCATAGAAAAGTAAAGAATAAGAGAGTAAGAGTAAGAGCAATAGAGCGAAGTTCCCGTTACAATACAATAAATCATCTTCTGTGTTGAATATTCTGATTCTCACTAACCAATCCAGTACAACATACAACTCCTAGAGCATTTACACACAGCCTATAAAAATCAATGTATTAAATCATCTTCTGTGTTGAATATTTTGATTCTCACTAACCAATCCAGTACAACATACAACTCCTAGAGCATTTACACACAGCCTATAAAAATCAATGTATTAAATCATCTTCTGTGTTGAATATTCTGATCCTCACTAACCAATCCAGTACAACATACAACTCCTAGAGCATTTACACACAGCCTATAAAAATCAATGTATTACCATACTGTTACATTTTAAACCCTAAAATTACTCTTTGGGCCCCTTCTGCCAAGCTGCAGGGTCTGCTCTGCCCCTTGGAGCTGTCTGCAGGCAGAGGGTGTTGTTCCATCCAAAGAGGATTTCCTTTGGTCACGCCATTGTTTTCCAGTTGTTCAGTAACTAAGGGATCTCAAAGCTTGCTTTCATTTCAATCTCGCTGATAGTTTGTATATACTCAAAATCTTTTGCCAGGCAATCGTATTTGTGTAGGCTTTCCTGTAAGTTATTGTGTTGTAGCTAATGACTTGAGATTGTAGAGGAGTTTGTGCAGGACTGGCTTGCGAGTAAGGGACATAGCAGAGAGAACTAGCGGACAGAGGGCATGTAAACACAAAACCATTAACAAACTGACAAGGACACTCTCACTGACTGACAGTCATCAGTCAGTGTCCACTGGTAAAGCTGGGTCACAGTGACCTTGCTGCAACATGAGGATGTAAGAGGATAGCACCTTGCCAGAATAGGGAGATCAGTTTCAATAGTTTACAATAAAAACCTAGAAGATTGTAGAAGTAGGTGTAAATGGTTGATAAGTAAACTAACCAATCCTGAGCTCAGCTTTTGCAATATGTATGAGGCTTATTAAGAAATGTATTTAACCTGCTGTATTCGCCTAATAAATCGAGACAAAGATGATCAAATGATGTCCGGTCTCCCTTCCTCCCGACACTTTACCCCTTATCTTGGAACATTTCTGGGTCAGGTTTGTCACCTTGGCTGCTTTAAACAGGGCTTGCAGACCCAATTCCTTCACTGGTGCCAGTATTAATGGGTGTAACCTGGCTTGGAGCCTCTCATCTTCCACTGGTGGGAGACCCAGAAGCTGAGGGACCCCTGCCCCAAACCGTGGGTCCTCTCTTGGCAGCTTTAGATTTTTTAACCCTTGTTCTTCGGGACAGCTTTCCCAACATTCATATTCAAACATTTATATTGGATGGTTGTAAACATCAGTTTTGCTGTGAAATATAAAGCTGTGTTTGGTGTCTAGCACAGAAAGGAAATGTGTGTGTTTGTGATTGAGATATGTGTGCACACCGACCATGGGACGACTGAAAATTCTAATAATAAGTGAGGAAAGCAAAGCATGGAAGAAGGCCTCTGAACCTGTCTTTTGTTTGCAATTAACCTGGATTAATTTAGCAGCATTTACAGCATTCAGAATGTTGCTTTTTGCTTGTAGTCAGGCCTTAAAGATTGCTGCAATAATAACCTTTGAAGTATAATTTAAAAATATTGTTTGTATCCTTGAAACTATAGCTTTGCAATATATAGAAAGGAAATGTGCTCATCTCACTCCTTAACAAAACTGAGAAAAACACTTGAGAAAGGAAGATGGACATCATCTCAAGGATTTACAACTGCAGCAAGGGAAACTGGACATCACTGTTGTGAGATTTATAGTCATTGTAATAAATAGGTGGACCCACATCTGGGGAGCTGGACTTCACCAGATGGGATTCTTTTGCTGCAAGAATAAAGTATGAGCAAAACAGCGCTGGGTACAGTGGAGGCAGTTTTCCCTCCAACTGCACATCGATATTTGGGCTTGCAGGTATTTACAGGCTTACTCATAACTTTGTCACGAGTTTCTATTCCAGTTTATTTACTCAGGCAAGCACTAGCCTGGTTCACAGGTCACACAAAACATTCGGTTAAAGCTGCCAACTGTCCTAGGGCAATAGCCTGATGCACAGGTCACACACAAACCCTTTGGCCAGAGTCCACAACTGTCCGAGGGTGACAGCCAGATGCACAGGTCACACAAAGTCCTTGACCAGAGTCCACAACTGTCCGAGGGTGACAGCCAGATGCACAGGTCACACAAAGTCCTTGACCAGAGTCCACAACTGTCCGAGGGTGACAGCCAGATGCACAGATCACACACAAACCCTTTGGCCAGAGTCCACAACTGTAATAAATGGGCAGGAGACCGTTCTCCTTTTAAAGCCTTTATTAAAAGTGATCAGCTCAGGATAGGGGCATTCGGCAGGTCTGCGGCTCCTGTCGCAGCGGAATCGTGCAGCAGCTTTGTCCCCTGAGGGGCAGAGCTGGGGATTCCGTCCTCACAAGAGTGCTAGGGTATTACCGGTGCTTTCAGCCGGCCAGTCCCGGGGTCCTCACTCGCGCTGTGGTCTTTTCAGCTAGGGTGAGGGGCGACCGAGGCTTCCAGCATCCCTGCAGGCTTGGAACTCTGATATCCCGACCCGGCTCTATTCTTAGTTGAGTTGGCTCCTTGTTTTGGGGGGTTTATTAGACGAGTTTGGGGGTTTTCACCCCGTTGCACCTTGGGTCTGGGATTCGTTTACATGTTTGGATATCGCCCTCCCATCCCCTCGAGAAACAGTCCCAGGCAAGGTGATACTGGTACAATACAGCGTTAACGACTACATTGGCATATCAATCTACCAGCATTTGGGAGACAGTGGGCTATGCCCTGCAGCTGTCCTTGCAGGGAAGGGACTGGGGTCAGTCTCTTCCCTCCCCTTTGTCACCCCCGGAGTGCCCCCTCCCCGGCTCAGGTGGGACCCGTGCCCCATGGGGGTCAGCCCGCCGCTCCCGGGACGCTCCCGGGACGGGCCGGTCCCCGCTGGCACCACCCGCGGGGGCTGCCCCGGCCCCGCCGGGACCCGCGCTGGGGAGGGGCCGCTCCACATCATCCCCAGACCCACCGGGACCCGCGCTGGGGAGGGGACGCTCCCACATCATCCCCGGCTCCACCGGGACCCGCGTTGGGGAGGGGACGCTCCCACATCATCCCCGGCTCCACCGGGACCCGCACTGGGGAGGAGCCGCTCCCACATCATCCCCGGCTCCACCGGGACCCGCGCTGGGGAGGGGACGCTCCCACATCATCCCCGGACCCGCCGGGACCCGCGCTGGGGAGGGGACGCTCCCACATCATCCCCGGCTCCGGCGGGACCCGCGCTGGGGAGGGGTCGCTCCCACATCATCCCCGGCTCCACCGGGACCCGCGCTGGGGAGGGGTCGCTCCCACATCATCCCCGGCCCCGCCGGGACCCGCGCTGGGGAGGGGTCGCTCCCACATCATCCCCGGCCCCGCCGGGACCCGCGCTGGGGAGGGGTCGCTCCCACATCATCCCCGGACCCGCCGGGACCCGCGCTGGGGAGGGGACGCTCCCACATCATCCCCGGCTCCACCGGGACCCGCACTGGGGAGGAGCCGCTCCCACATCATCCCCGGCTCCACCGGGACCCGCTCTGGGGAGGGGTCGCTCCCACATCATCCCCGGACCCGCCGGGACCCGCGCTGGGGAGGGGCCGCTCCCACATCATCCCCGGACCCGGTGGGACCCCGCCAA
Organism: Fringilla coelebs; assembly: GCF_963513975.1. Taxonomy (NCBI): domain Eukaryota; kingdom Metazoa; phylum Chordata; class Aves; order Passeriformes; family Fringillidae; genus Fringilla; species Fringilla coelebs. Next base: position 22,287 of record NC_140057.1, on the reverse strand, counting down.
AGGTGGGGGGTCGGTCTCCACCAGCCCCGCAGTCACTGAAAACAGGCAGCAAAAAGTCCATTGTTACAGAACATACCAACAACTTAAAATTACAAACTTTCAATCGGACTCCCATTTGGCAGTTCTGGGTTCTAGTTGTAAACTTTGCAACCTAAGAAAATGGATAAACTTTTTCTTGTTCATAACAACAACTGTCCGAGGGTGACAGCCTGATGCACAGATCACACAAAGTCTTTGGCTAAAGCTCCCAACTGTCCAGGAACAACAGCCTGATGCACAGGGCACACACACAAACCCTTACAGAGTCTATAATCAACAGCCTGATGCACAGGGCACACACACAAACCCTTCTATAGTCTATAAACAACAGCCTGATGCACAGGGCACACACACAAACCCTTCTGTAGTCTATAAACAACAGCCTGATGCACAGGGCACACACACAAACCCTTCTATAGTCTATAAACAACAGCCTGATGCACAGGGCACACACACAAACCCTTCTGTAGTCTATAAACAACAGCCTGATGCACAGGGCACACACACAAACCCTTATAGAGTCTATAAACAACAGCCTGATGCACAGGGCACACACACAAACCCTTCTGTAGTCTATAAACAACAGCCTGATGCACAGGGCACACACACAAACCCTTATAGAGTCTATAAACAACAGCCTGATGCACAGGGCACACACACAAACCCTTCTGTAGTCTATAAAACAACAGCCTGATGCACAGGGCACACACACAAACCCTTCTGTAGAGTCTATAAACAACAGCCTGATGCACAGGGCACACACACAAACCCTTCTGTAGTCTATAACAACAGCCTGATGCACAGGGCACACACACAAACCCTTACAGAGTCTATAAACAACAGCCTGATGCACAGGGCACACACACAAACCCTTACAGAGTCTATAAACAACAGCCTGATGCACAGGGCACACACACAAACCCTTATAGAGTCTATAAACAACAGCCTGATGCACAGGGCACACACACAAACCCTTATAGAGTCTATAAACAACAGCCTGATGCACAGGGCACACACACAAACCCTTACAGAGTCTATAAACAACAGCCTGATGCACAGGGCACACACAGAAACCCTTATAGAGTCTATAAACAACAGCCTGATGCACAGGGCACACACACAAACCCTTCTATAGTCTATAAACAACAGCCTGATGCACAGGGCACACACACAAACCCTTACAGAGTCTATAAACAACAGCCTGATGCACAGGGCACACACAGAAACCCTTCTGTAGAGTCTATAAACAACAGCCTGATGCACAGGGCACACACAGAAACCCTTCTGTAGAGTCTATAAACAACAGCCTGATGCACAGGGCACACACACAAACCCTTACAGAGTCTATAAACAACAGCCTGATGCACAGGGCACACACAAACCCTTCTGTAGAGTCCCCACCTGTCCTAACAACAGCCTGTTGCAAGATGCTTCTAGAACTTCAAATCTTAACTTTTTTCTTTCCTTTTTTTTTTAATTTCTTTTTTTTTCTACCAGTAGGGCTGTTGCTACTATAGCTTCTAAATATTCAGGCCATCCCCTTGTGACAGGGTCCAGTAATTTTGAATAATAATTTTGAATAATACCCCACCAGCTTTCTGTCTCCTCCCCATTCCTGGGCGAGCACTCCACAAGGAGTTAATTTACAAATCTCCCCAGGAGTGCACCAGACCCCCAGAGATATTTTATTCTCATCCTGGTCCATCAGTTTTATACAATTGTACCGTTAATTGATCATTTTGAGGCTTAATCCCAATATTCAGAGATAAAATAAGGTCTCTGCCCAGTAAATTGCATTCTGCTTCCGAAACTAATAATAGATCACTAATATCCAATTTTCCTTTTGCTTCAATTAGTCCTTGTTCAATAATGGGAACCTTAAAGGCTTCCCCTTCTGCTCCAATTACTTGAGCTGTTTTCTCACTGATTTTGCATCCTTTTGGTAATCTTTGCACTGTTGATTTTTCAGCACCTGTATCTACTAAAAATGTGAATTCTTCACCCTGGGGGACCTATCTTTAATTTTATCAAGGGCTCTTGTGATGTTTTGTTCCCCAATAAATAGAGCTCCTGACACCTCTAATCTTCTGCAAGCAGCTTTTGGTCTGCTTGTTTCTTGGAAAACCTTGTATGTAACATTACCTTCAAACCCACAGTAAAACAAGACGTTATTTTTCAAACCACTTGTTATTTTTCTGGTGGTTTTATCATTTCCTGAGGGAAAAAACCAGCCTTCTGAAACTCTTTTACTGCAGCCACAAAAACCTCAGAAATCTGTCTCCTCTTCACATGAACTTCCTGCACTTCCCGTAACTATTTCTGTAAGCCTCTCTCCTGCCAGCCACCCAACTTTTCAAGTTTCCTCCTAATATCCTCCCACAAACTGAATTTTGATTAATGCTTCCCCCAGACTGTATCAGGATCCAGTCCTGAGTTTTTAATGCATACAGGGGAGCAGGCCAGGACCCCATAAAGCAGCATAATGGCTTTCTTCTTGGTTAACAGGGTCCTTTTTATTTACCCAGGCATTCAAGGCCTGACAGATCCACCCTTCAGATGACCCCTACGTTGGCCAAAATAAATTATCAGGTCGTATAATTTCCTTAGTCCATTCTACCACACAAAATTGTATCATTTTCTTCTTACTTTTTCCTCTCCTGTTTTCACATTTATTCCATGATTTTAACATTACCCCAAGGGGGCTGTCCTGGGGTAAAAATGCTCCCTCTTTTTCTGGTACCTTCAGTACCTCTATTTTTCCTGCTGGTTTATACCAGCCCCTGGGTTCTTGCTTTGGCATTTACCCATTTTATCCTAACAGGTGTTCCCCGTTATTATCCCACCTAACCAAGCGATACTTACAGACTCCTTTTCTCACCTGGGTCTCCGTGCACGAGTTATTACAGGTGAATTTACTGCAGTCTACTCCGGGAGCTCAAAATTCTTTGCTCATAAATTACCTAAAAAAAATTTCCTTGTCCCTGAAAGATTCCCCAGTCACTCAGGGCCACCGGAGGCAAAAAGCCTCCTGGTGGGGAGCCTCCCTGAGATCAGGAGCCCCCCTCAGTGGATTTGGAAATTATTTCCTGGCCAATGCACCAAATTTGTTATAAATGAGTAGCTTGATTAGTAAAGACATGCAAGCCCAAATATCGGTGTGCAGTTGGAGGGAAAGCTTTCCCCGCTGTACCCAGCGCTGTTTTGCTCATACTTTACCATAATTAATTAATAAATTTATTGCTGCTTGAATATTGGCCTAATCAAGCTACTTATTTATAACACATGGAAGCTCCAGGATTTGGGCGCTTTGGCTCAATCCCAGGCGATTTAGGCTCCCTCCCAGGGAATTTAGGCTCCATCCCAAGGGATTTAGGCTCAGTCCCAGGCGATTTAGGCTCCATCCCCAGGGGATTTAGGCTCTGTCCCGACATTTCCAGGCGGATTTATTCCGCCGTTCCCGGCCGGATTCCTGAGGGAACGCGGCGCGCTCTGAAGAACGGGCGGAAGTGCCCTCACCCAAGATGGCGGCGATGCTTCACCCCAGAGACGGGCAGTTTGCGCTGGTTGAGCCAAGGGAGCGCTCCTGGGGGACGCTGCTGGGTGCATTTGGGCGCTTTGGTTGAATCTCAGGCGATTTATGCTCCATCCCAGGGGATTTAGGCTCTGTCCCGACATTTCCAGGCGGATTCCGCCGTTCCCGGCCGGATTCATGAGGGAACGCGGCGCGCTCTGAGGAGCGGGCGGAAGTGCCCTCACCCAAGATGGCGGCGCTGGTTGAGCCAAGGGAGCGCTCCTGGGGGACGCTGCTGGGTGGATTTGGGCGCTTTGGTTGATCCCCAGGCGATTTAGGCTCCCTCCCAGGGGATTCAGGCTCCGTCCCGGCATTTCCAGCCGGATTTATTCCGCCGTTCCCGGCCGGATTCATGTGGGAACGCGGAGCGCTTTGAGGAGCGGGCGGAAGTGCCCTCACCCAACATGGCGGCGATGCTTCACCCCAGAGACGGACGGTTTGCGCTGGTTGAGCCAGGGTAGCGCTTCTGGAGGACGCTCCTGAGTGGATTTGGGCGCTTTGGCTCAATTCCAGTGGATTTAGGCTCCGTCCCAGGGGATTTAGGCTCCGTTCCGACATTTCCAGGCGGATTCATTCCGCCCTTCCCGGCTGAATTTATGAGGGAACGCGGCGCGCTCTGAAGAACGGGCGGAAGTGCCCTCACCCAAGATGGCGGCGATGCTTCACAACAGAGACGGTTTGCGCTGGTTGCGCGTTGAGCGCCCTCCTGGGGGATGCTCCTGGGTGGATTTGGGCGCTTTGGTTGAATCCGAGGGGATTTAGGCTCCATCCCCAGAGGATTTAGGCTCAGTCCCGGCATTTCCAGGCGGATTCCGCCGTTCCCGGCCGGATTTAGGAGGAAACGTGGAGCGCTCTGAAGAACGGGCGGAAGTGCCCTCACCCAAGATGGCGGCGTGAATTGCCCTCACGCCAGAGACGGGCAGTTTGCGCTCGTTGAGCCAAGGAAGAGCTCCTGGAGGACGCTGCTGGGTGGATTTGGGCGCTTTGGTTGATCCCCAGGCGATTTAGGCTCCATCTCAGGGGATTTAGGCTCTGTCCCGACATTTCCAGGCGGATTTATTCCGCCGTTCCCGGCCGGATTCCTGAGGGAACGCGGCGCGCTCTGAGGAGCGGGCGGAAGTGCCCTCACCAAAGATGGCGGCGCGGCTTCACCCCAGAGACGGGCAGTTTGCGCTGGTTGAGCCAAGGGAGCGCTCCTGGAGGACGCTCCTGGGTGGATTTGGGCGCTTTGGCTCAATTCCAGTGGATTTAGGCTCCCTCCCAGGGGATTTAGGCTCTGTCCCGGCATTTCCAGGCGGATTCATTCCGCCGTTCCCGGCCGGATTTATGAGGGAAGGCGGCGCGCTCTGAGCACCGAGGGCGGAAGTGCCCTCACCCAAGATGGCGGCCATGCTTCACAACAGAGACGGACGGTTTCCGCTGGTTGAGCCAAGGGAGCGCTCCTGGGGGACGCTCCTGCGTGGATTTGGGCGCTTTGGTTGAATCCGAGGGGATTTAGGCTCCCTCCCAGGGGATTTAGGCTCAGTCCTGCCATTTCCAGGCGGATTTATTCCGCCCTTCCCGGCTGAATTTATGAGGGAACCCGGAGCGCTCTGAGGAGCGAGCGGAAGTGCCCTCAGCCAAGATGGAGGCGCTGCTTCAGGAAAAGAGCGGGAGCTGTCTTGGCTCTGTTCAGAGGCCCCAGGGGTCTTGCAGGGTTTAAGGCCGAGTTTGGGGAGATTTATGCGGAATTTTGAGGTATTTAAGTGTAATTTTTAATCCCCGTTGCTCCGCTCGCCTGTGGGAGCGCATCCAGGACCGGGCGGAAGTGCCCTCAGTCAATATGGCGGCGCGGCTTCACCTCAGAGACGAACAGTTTACGCAGGTTGAGCCTGGGGAGCGCTCCTAGGGTGGGTAGATTTGGGCACTTTGATTGAATTCCGGGGGATTAAGCTCAGCCCCAGGGGGTTTAGGCACCATCCCGACATTTCCAGGCGGATTCCGCCGTTCCCGACTGGATTTAAGACAGAACGCGGTGCGCTCTGAGGAGCAGGCGGCACTGCCCTCAACCAAGATGGCGGCACAGCTGGAGCGCGGACCAATCAGAAGCAACGCCTGGCAGAGGTACTGGCGGAAAAGTCCTTGCGGCGGCGTCGGCCGCCGCTTCCGGCGGACACGCGGTGCATTGTGGTCCCGGTGGGGCCCAGCGGCGGCGGAGCGGGGCCGAGGCCGCGGGGGGGGGGGCGCGGCCCCCGGGGGGGGCGGGGCGGGAATTTGGGGGCGCCGAGGGAGCCCCGGGACCCCCCCCGGCAGCGCGGGATGGGCGACAGCGACCGCGGTCAGCACCGGGAGCGGCGGGAGCGGGGAGCGGGGGGAGGTGGTGAGGAAGGGGTTGGGGAGAGTCCTGAGGGGGTTTGGGGGCGTTGTGAGGGGATGTGAGGGGTCATGAAGAGATTTGGGGGATCCTGAGGGGTTTCGGGGGTTCCTGAGGGGGAACTGAGTGTCCTGAGGGGGAACTGGGGGTCCTGAGGGGGTTGGGGGGGTCGTGAGGGGATGGAGGGGGTCCTGAGGGGGTTCGGGGGTTCGTGAGGGAGAATTGAAGGTCCTGAGGATGTTTGGGGGTCGTGACGGGATGTGGAGGTTTCTGAGGGAGAACTGAGGGCCCTGAGGGGGTTTGGGGGGGTCGTGAGGGGGTTTGGCCGGGTGTGAGGGAGAATTTGGGGTCCTGAGGGGTTTTGGGGGCTCCTGAGGGGATGCGGGAGGTCCTGAGGAGATTTGGGGGGGTTTTGAGGGAGAATTGGGGGTCCTGAGGGGGAATTTGGGGTCCTGATGGGGTTTGTGGGGTCCTGAGAGGATGTGAGGGGTTATGAAGGGATTTTGGGTGGTTCTGAGGGGATTTTGGGGGGTCCTGAGGGAGAATTGGGGGTCCTGAGGGGGTTTGTGGAGTCCTGAGGGGATTTTGGGTGGTTCTGAGGGGATTTTTGGGGGGTCCTGAGGGAGAATTGGGGGTCCTGAGGGAGAATTGGGGGTCCTGAGGGGGTGTGAGGGGTCATGAGGGGATTTAGGGAATTCTGAGGGGGTTTCGGGGAGTTTTGAAGGGCTCTGAGGGAGTTTGGGGGGCCCTGAGGGGATTGGGGGGTTCGTGAGGGGATCTGAAGGATCCTGAGGGGATTTGGGGGGGTCGTGAGGGGAGAACTGGGGGTCCTGAGGGGATTTGGGAGGTTTTGAAGGGTTCTGAGGGGGTTTGGGGGGTCCTGAGGGGGATTTGGGGGGTCCTGAGGGGATTTGGGGGGTCCTGAGGGGATTTGCAGGGAATTTTGGGGGTCCTGAGGGGGTTTGGAGGGAATTTTGGGGGGTATTTGGGGGGTATTTGGGGGTGCTGAGGGGGTTTGGGGGGTCCTGAGGGGGATTTGGGGGGTCCTGAGGGATAACTGAGGGTTCTGAGAGAATTTTGGGGGTCCTGAGGGGATTTGGGGGTCCTGAGGGGGATTTGGGGGTCCTGAGGGGATTTGGAGGGAATTTTGGGGGGTCCTGAGGGGATTTGGGGGGGTCTTGAGGGGATTTGGAGGGAATTTTGGGGGGTCCTGGGGGGATTTGGGGGGTCCTGAGGGGATTTGGGGGGTCCTGAGGGGGATTTGGGGGTTCAGAGGGGATTTGGGGGGTCATGAGGGGAGAACTGGGGGTCACTTTGGGGGGTTTGGGGGGTCCTGAGGGGGATTTTGGGGTCCTGAGGGGGGGATGTGAGGGGTGCTGAGGAAATTTGAGGGGGATTTTGTGGGGTCCTGAGGGGTAATTGAGGGTTCTGAGAGAATTTTGGGGGGTCCTGAGGGAATTTTGGGGGGTCCTGAGGGGATCTGGGGGGTCCTGAGGGGATTTGGGAGGTTTTGAAGGGTTCTGAGGGGGTTTGGGGGGTCCTGAGGGGATTTGGAGGGAATTTTGGGGGGGGTCCTGAAGGAATTTTGGGGGGTCCTGAGGGGATTTGGAGGGAATTTTGGGGGGGGTCCTGAAGGAATTTTGGGGGGTCCTGAGGGGATTTGGGGAGTCCTGAGGGGGATTTGGGGGTCCTGAGGGGATTTGGAGGGAATTTTGGGGGGTCCTGAGGGGATTCGGGGGTCCTGAGGAGGATTTGGGGGGGTCCTGAGGGGATTTGAGGGAATTTTGGGGGGTCCTGAGGGGATTTGGAGGGAATTTTGGGAGGTCCTGAGGGGGATTTGGGGGGTCCTGAGGGGGATTTGGGGGTCCTGAGGGATAACTGAGGGTTCTGAGAGAATTTTGGGGGGTCTGAGGGGATCTGGGGGGTCCTGAGGGGATTTGGAAGGAATTTTGGGGGGTCCTGAGGGGATTCGGGGGTTCAGAGTCGGGGTCCCTGAGGGGGATTTTGGGGGGTCCTGAGGAGGATTTGGGGTGGATTTGGGGGGGTCCTGAGGGGATTTGGGGGATCTTGAGCGGATTTGGGGGATCTTGAGCGGATTTGGGGGGGTCTTGAGGGGATTTGGAGGGAATTTTGGGGGGTCTTGAGGGGGATTTGGGGGTCCTGAGGAGGATTTGGGGGGGTCCTGAGGGGATTTGAGGGAATTTTAGGGGGTCCTGAGGGGATTTGGTGGGTTCAGAGGGGATTTGGGGGGTCCTGAGGGAGAACTGGGGGTCCTGAGGGGATTTGGAGGGAATTTTGGGGGGTCCTGAGTGGGATTCGGGGGTCTTGAGGAGGATTTGGGGTGGATTTTGGGGGATCCCTGAGGGGGTTTCAGAGTCCTGAGGGGATTTGGAGGGAATTCTGGTCCTGAGCGGATTTGGAAGGAATTTTGGGGGGTCCTGAGGGGGATTTGGGGGGTTCAGAGAGGATTTGGAGGGAATTTTGGGGGGTCCTGAGGGGGATTTGGGGGTCCTGAGGGATAACTGAGGATTCTGAGAGAATTTTGGGGGATCCTGAGGGGATTTGGAAGGAATTTTGGGGGGTCCTGAGTGGGATTTGGGGGGTCCTGAGGAGGATTTGGGGGGGTCTTGAGGGGATTTGGAGGGAATTTTGGGGGGTCCTGAGGGGGTTTGGGGGTTCAGAGTCGGGGTCCCTGATGGGGATTTTGGGGTGGGATTTGGGGGTCCCTGAAGGGATTTGGGGTCCCAAGGGGATTTTGGGGGTCCTGAGGGGATTTTGGGGGTCCTGGGGGGATTTTGGGGGGTCCTGAGGGGGATTTTGGGGGGTCCTGAGGGGGATTTTGGGGGTCCTGAGGGGATTTTGGGGGTCCTGAGGGGATTTTGGGGGTCCTGAGGGGGATTTTGGGGGGTCCCGAGGGGATTTTGGGGGTCCTGAGGGGATTTTGGGGGGTCCCAAGGGGATTTTGGGGGTCCCTGAAGGGATTTTGGGGGTCCTGAGGGGATTTTGCAGGTTCCTGATCGGACCCGGGGTGATTTTGGGGCCATTTGGGGTCACTTTGGGATCCTTGCCCAAAATTTGGGGAGTTTGGGGGAATATCGAGGTCCCTGGCCGGATTTTGGTGAAATTTTGGGGGATTTTGGTGAAATTTTGGGGGATTTTGTTGCAAATTTGGAGGGTTTTGTTGCAATTTTGGGGAATTTGGTGCAATTTTGGGTGATCTTGGTGTAATTTTGGAGGATTTTGGTGCAAATTTGGGGGATTTTGGTGCAAATTTGGAGGATTTTGGTGAATTTTAGGGGGATTTTGGTGTAATTTTGGGGGATTTTGATGCAATTTTGGGGATTTTGGTGTAATTTGGGGGGATTTTGGTGCAATTTGGGCGATTTTGGTGCAAATTTGGGGGATTTTGGTGCAATTTGGGGGATTTTGGTCCAATTTTAGGGAATTTTGTTGCAATTTTGAGGGATTTTGATGCAAATTTGGGGGATTTCGGGGGAATCTTGGGAGATTTTGGTGCAAATTTGGGAGATTTTGGTGTAATTTGGGGGGATTTTGGTGCAATTTTAGGGAATTTTGGGGGAATTTTGTTGCAAATTTGGGGGATTTTGGGGGAATCTTGGGAGATTTTGGTACAAATTTGGGGGATTTTGTTGAAATTTTGGGGAATTTGGTGCAATTTGGGAGATTTTGGTGCAATTTGGGGGGATTTTGGTGTAATTTTGGGGGGATTTTGGTGCAATTTGGGGGATTTTGGTGCAATTTTGGGGGATTTTGGTGCAAGTTTGGGGGATTTTGGTGTAATTTTGGGAGATTTGCAAATTTGGGGGGAATTTGGTGCAATTTTGGGGGATTTTGGTGCAATTTTAGGGAATTTGGGGGGATTTTGGTGCAATTTGGGGGATTTTGGTGCAATTTTGGGGGATTTTGATGCAAATTTGGAGGATTTTGTTGCAATTTTGGGGATTTTGGTGCAATTTTGGGAGATTTTGGTGCAATTTGGGAGATTTTGGTGCAATTTGGGGGGATTTTGGTGTAATTTTGGGGGGATTTTGGTGCAATTTGGGGGATTTTGGTGCAATTTTGGGGGATTTTGGTGCAATTTTAGGGGATTTGGGGGGGATTTTGGTGCAATTTTGGATGATTTTGGTGTAATTTTGGGGGATTTTGGTCCAATTTTAGGGGATTTTGGGGGAATTTTGGTGCAATTTTGGGGGAATTTTGGTGTTATTTTGGGGGATTTTGGTGCAATTTTGGGGAATTTGGTGTAAATTTGGGAGATTTTGGGGGGATTTTGGTGCAAATTTGGAGGATTTTGGTGTAACTTTGGACGATTTTGGTGTAATTTCGGAGGATTTTGGTGCAATTTGGGGGAATTTTGGTGCAATTTTGGGGTCTCTCCCAGATTTTGGGGTGGTTTGCTGTTATTTTGGGCGATTTTGGGGTTTTTGGGTGTAATTTCAGAGTATTTTGCAGTCCCTGACCGTATTCTGGGGTGATTTTGGGGTAATTCCAGGGGATTTTGGGGTCATTTTGGCATCCCTGATGGGATTTTGGGGTATTTTGGGACAATTTCATGATCCCTGATGGGATTTGGGGTAATTTCAGGGGATTTTGGTGCAATTTCAGGGGATTTTGGTGCAATTTTGGGATCTTTTGGTGCAATTTTTGTGTCCCTGACCCTATTTTGGGGTGATTTGGGGTCTTTTGATGCAATTTAAATGCAATTTTGGGGTGGTTTTGGGGTGATTTGAGGGAATTTTGGGGTATTTTGATAGAATTTTGGTGTATTTTGGAGTCATTTTGGGGTCCCTGATGGGATTTGGGGTATTTGGGTTCAATTTTGGGTCATTTTATTGTAATTTTGTGCTTCCTGATGGCATTTTGGGCTATTTTGGTGCAATTTTGGGCAATTTTGGTACAAATTCAGGGTCCCTGGTGGAATTTTGGTGCAATTTTGGGGTCATTTGATGCCATTTTGGGGTAATTTGATGCCATTTTGGGCTATTTTGATGCAATTTTGGGCTATTTTGGTGCAATTTTGCGGTAATTTAATGCAATTTTTGGGTCATTTGATGCCATTTTGGGCTATTTTGATGCAATTTTGGGCTATTTTGATGCAATTTTGGGCTATTTTGGTGCAATTTTGGGGTATTTGATGCAATTTTGGGGTAATTTGATGCAATTTTGGGCTATTTTGATGCAATTTTGGGCTATTTTGGTGCAATTTTGGGGTAATTTGGTGCAATTTTGGGCTATTTTGATGCAATTTTGGGCTATTTTGATGCAATTTTGATGCAATTTTGGGGTCATTTGATGCCATTTTGGGCTATTTTGATGCAATTTTGGGGTATTTTGGTGTCATTTTGGGCTATTTTGCTGCAATTTTGGGGTGATTTGCTGCACTCTGGGGTTCTCTGTAATTTTGGGGTGATTTGCTGCAGTTTGGGGTCCCTGACTGCATTTTTAGGGAGATTTGCTGCACCCTGAGGGTGTTTTGCTGCATTTTCGGGGTGATTTTCTGCACTTTGAGGTCCCTGACCGCATTTTTGGGGTGATTTGCTGTAATTTTGGGGTGATTTGCTGTAATTTCAGGGTGGTTTTCTGCATTTTTGGGGTGTTTTGCTGTAATTTTGGGGTAATTCTCTGGACTTTGGGGTCCCTGATGGCATTTTCGGGGTGTTTTGCTGTAATTTTGGGGTGATTTGCTGTAATTTCGGGGTGTTTTGCTGCAATTTCGGGGTGATTTGCTGTAATTTTGGGGTGATTTGCTGCACTTTGGGGTCCCTGATGGCCTTTTCAGGGTATTTTGCTGCATTGGGGTGATTTGCTGTCATTTCGGGGTGTTTTGCTGCATTTTTGGGGTGATTTCCTGCATTTTTGGGGTGTTTTGCTGTAATTTTGGGGTGATTTGCTGTAATTTTGGGGTGATTTGCTGTAATTTCGGGGTGTTTTGCTCTAATTTTGGGGTCTTTTGCTCTAATTTTGGGGTCTTTTGCTCTAATTTTGGGGTGATTTGCTGTAATTTCGGGGTGTTTTGCTGTAATATTTTTGGGGTGATTTTCTGTAATTTTGGGGTGATTTGCTCTAATTTCGGGGTATTTTACTCTAATTTTGGGGTGTTTTGCTCTAATTTTGGGGTGATTTTCTGCATTTTGGGGTGTTTTGTTGCACTTTGGGGTCCCTGACCTGGTTTTTGGGGTTCCCCCCCCCTCTCCCCGCAGACTGCCGCAGCCCCGACAGCTCGAGCGCCGCCTCCCCTCCCCCCCCCGCCCCTCCCCCCATGGGGTCGCCCCCCCTGGGCCCCTCCCCCCCCGGGCTGGGATCCCCCCCCGGGCTGGGCTCCCCCTTCCCCGTCATCAGCTCCTCGCTGGCCTCCCCACAGAGCCTCGCCTACGGCCCCGTCAGCAGCCCCCAGGTGAGCAAACGGGGGAAAATAACGGGATTTTGGGAAAAATGGGGGTTTTGGGGAAAAAAGGGGATTTTTGGGGGGAATAATGGGGGTTTGGGGGAAATAATGGGATTTTGGGGGGGTTTAGGGGGAAATAAGGGGGTTTGGGGGAAATAATAGTGGGGTTTGGGGGAAATAATGGGATTTATGGGAAATAATAGTGGGGTTTGGGGGAAATAATGGGGTTTGGGGGGGTTTGGGGGGAAATAATGGGGTTTGGGGGAAAAAAGGGGATTTATGGGAAATAATAGTGGGGTTTGGGGGGAAATAATGGGAATTGGGGGGAAATAATGGGGTTTATGGGAAATAATAGTGGGAATTGGGGGGAAATAATGGGGTTTGGGGGGAAATAATGGGGGTTTTGGGGGGAATAATGGGGTTTGGGGGGAAATAATGGGGATTTATGGGAAATAATAGTGGGGTTTTGGGGGAAATAATGGGATTTATGGGAAATAATAGTGGGGTTTAGGGGGAAATAATGGGGGTTTTGGGGGGAATAATGGGGTTTGGGGGGAAATAATGGGGTTTGGGGGAAAAATAATGGCATTTGGGGGGGTTTAGGGAGAAATAATGGGATTTGGGGAGGGAAATAATAGGGATTGGGGGGAAATAATGGGATTTTGGGGGGAAATAATGGGGTTTGGGGGAATAATAGTGGGGTTTGGGGGGAAATAATGGGGTTTGGGGGGAAAAATGGGGTTTGGGGGGGTTTAGGGGGAAATAATGGGGGGTTGGGGGGAAAAACGGGATTTTGGGAAAAATAATGGGGATTTATGGAAAATAATAGTGGGGTTTGGGGGGAAATAATGGGGTTTTGGGAAATAATAGTGGGGTTTGGGGGGAAATAATGGGGGTTTATGGGAAATAATAGTGGGGTTTGGGGGGAAAAATGGGGGTTTTGGGGGGAATAATGGGTTTTTGGGGGGGGGAAATAATGGGGTTTTTGGAAAAATAATGGGATTTGGGGGGAAATAATGGGATTTTGGGGGGAAAATCGGATTTTTGGGGGAAAGAATGGGGGTTTGGGGGGAAATAATGGGGGTTTGGGGGAAATAATGGGATTTATGGGAAATAATAGTGGGGTTTAGGGGGAAATAATGGGGGTTTTGGGGGGAATAATGGGGTTTGGGGGGAAATAATGGGGTTTTTGGGAAATAATAGTGGGGTTTGGGGGGAAATAATGGGGGTTTTGGGGGGAATAATGGGTTTTTTTGGGGGAAAATAATGGGGTTTGGGGAGAAAATAATGGGGTTTGGGGGGAAATAGTGGGATTTGGGGGAAATAATAGTGGGATTTGGGGGGAAATAATGGGGGTTTGGGGGAAATAATGGGATTTATGGGAAATAATAGTGGGGTTTGGGGGGAAATAATGGGGGTTTTGGGGGGAATAATGGGGTTTGGGGGGAAATAATGGGGTTTTTGGAAAAATAATGGGATTTAGAGGGAAATAATGGGATTTTGGGGGGAAAATCAGATTTTTGGGGGAAAGAATGGGGGTTTGGGGGGAAATAATGGGGGTTTGGGGGAAATAATGGGATTTATGGGAAATAATAGTGGGGTTTAGGGGGAAATAATGGGGGTTTTGGGGGGAATAATGGGGTTTTGGGGGGGAAAATGGGAGGGTTTTTGGTGAAAATTGGATTTTGGAGGGAAAATAATGGGGTTTGGGAGATTTAGGGGGAAATAATGGGGGTTTGGGGGGAAAAAGAATGGGATTTGGGGGGAAATAATGGGATTTTGGGGGGAATAATGGGTTTTTTGGGGGGGAAATAATGGGGTTTGGGGGAAATAATGGGGGTTTATGGGAAATAATAGTGGGGTTTGGGGGGAAATAAGGGGGGTTTGGGGGAAATAATGGGATTTATGGGAAATAATAGTGGGGTTTGGGGGGAAATAATGGGATTTGGGGGGAATAATGGGTTTTTTGGGGGGGAAATAATGGGGTTTGGGGGAAAAATAATGGGATTTGGGGGGGTTTAGGGAGAAATAATGGGATTTGGGGAGGGAAATAATAGGGATTGGGGGGAAATAATGGGGTTTGGGGGGGTTTAGGGGGAAATACGGGGGTTTGTGGGGAAATAATGGGGGTTTGGGGGGAAAATGGGGATTTGGGGAATAATAATGGGGGTTTGGGGGGGAATAGTGGGGTTTGGGGGGAAATAATGGGATTTATGGGTAATAATAGTGGGGGTTGGGGGGAAAAATAGTGGGGTTTGGGGGGAAATAATGGGGTTTGGGGGGAATAATGGGGGTTTATGGGAAAAAATAGTGGGATTTTGGGGGAAATAATGGGATTTTGGGAGGGGGAATTGGCGATTTTGGGGGAAAAATTTTGGGATTTTGGGGGAAATAATGGGATTTTTGGGGGAAATGATGGGATTTTTGGGGGAAATGACGGGATTTTTGGGGGAAATAATGGGGGTTTGGGGGGAAAAATGGGGGTTTGGGTGGAAATAATGGGGTTTTTGGGGGGGAAATGGGATTTGGGGGGGGGAAATGGGGTTTTTTGTGGGGAAAAATGGGTTTTTGGGGAGTAAGAATGGGATTTGGGGGGAAATAATGGGAATTGGGGGGAAATAATGGGGGTTTTGGGGGGAATAACGGGGTTTGGGGGGAAATAATGGGGGTTTTGGGAAATAATAGTGGGGTTTGGGGGGAAATAAGGGGGGTTTGGGGGAAATAATGGGATTTATGGGAAATAATAGTGGGGTTTGGGGGGAAAAATGGGGGTTTTGGGGGGAATAATGGGTTTTTTGGGGGTGGAAATAATGGGGTTTTTGGAAAAATAATGGGATTTAGAGGGAAATAATGGGATTTTGGGGGGAAAATCGGATTTTTGGGGGAAAGAATGGGGGTTTGGGGGGAAATAATGGGGGTTTGGGGGAAATAATGGGATTTATGGGAAATAATAGTGGGGTTTAGGGGGAAATAATGGGGGTTTTGGGGGGAATAATGGGGTTTGGGGGGAAATAATGGGGTTTGGGGGGAAAAGAATGGGATTTTGGGGGAAAAAGAATGGGATTTGGGGGGAAATAATGGGATTTTTGGGGAAAAAGAATGGGATTTTGGGGGAAATGATGGGGGTTTAGGGGGAAATAATGGGGTTTGGGGGGAAATAATGGGGGTTTAGGGGGAAATAATGGGGGTTTGGGGGGAAAAATGGGGATTTGGGGAAAATAATGGGGTTTGGGGGGAAAAATGGGTTTTGGGGTTTTATGGAATTGGGGGTTAAAAGAATGGGATTTTGGGGGGAATAATGGGATTTTTGGGGAAAAGAATGGGATTTTGGGGGAAATGATGGGGGTTTGGGGGGAAATATTGGGGTTTGGGGGGTAATAATGGGATTTATGGGAATTAATAGTGGGGGTTTGGGAGGTTTTAGGGGGAATAATGGGGTTTGGGGGGAAATAATGGGGCTTATGGGAATAATAGTGGGGTTTGGGGGGAATAATGGGGGTTTTGGGGGGAAATAGTGGGATTTTTGGGGGGAAAATGGGGTTTTTGGGGGAAAAGAATGGGATTTTGGGGGGAAATAATGGGGTTTGGGGGAATAATAGTGGGGTTTGGGGGAAAATAATGGGGTTTGGGGGAAAAAGGGGATTTATGGGAAATAATAGTGGGGTTTGGGGGGAAATAATGGGATTTATGGGAAATAATAGTGGGGTTTAGGGGAAATAATGGGGTTTGGGGGGAAATAATGGGGTTTGGGGGGAAAAGAATGGGATTTTGGGGGAAAAGAATGGGATTTGGGGGGAAATAATGGGATTTTTAGAGGAAAAAAGAATGGGATTTTGGGGGAAATAATGGGATTTTTGGGGGAAAATCGGTTTTTTGGGGAAAAATGGGGGTTTGGGGGGAAAATAATGGGGGTTTGGGGGGAAAAATGGGGATTTGGGGAAAAATAATGGGGTTTGGGGGGTTTTAGGGGGAAATAATGGGGTTTGGGGGGAAATAATGGGGGTTTGGGGAAAATAATGGGATTTATGGGAAATAATAGTGGGGTTTGGGGGGAAATAATGGGGGTTTGGGGGGAAATAGTGGGGTTTTTGGGGGGGAAATGGGATTTTTGGGGGGAAATGATGGGATTTTGGGGGGAAATAAGGGGGTTTGGGGGGAAAATAATGGGGGTTTGGGGAAAAATAATGGGATTTGGGGGGGAAAGAATGGGGTTTGGGGGAAAATAATGGGGTTTGGAGGGGTTTTTGGGGGAAATAATGGGGTTTGGGGAGGGAAGTAATGGGGTTTGGAGGGAAATAATGGGGTTTGGGGGGAAATAATGGGATTTATGGGAAATAATAGTGGGGTTTGGGGGGAAATAATGGGGGTTTGGGGGAAAAGAACGGAGTTTGGGGGGAAAAATAATGGGATTTGGGGGGGAATAGGGTTTTGGAGGGGAAATGGGATTTTTTGGGGGAAAAATGGGGTTTTAAGGGGAAATAATAGTGGGGTTTGGGGAGAAATAATGGGATTTGGGGGAAAATAATGGGGTTTGGGGGAAAAATGGGATTTGGGGGGGTTTAGGAGGAAATAATGGGGTTTGGAAGGAAATAATGGGATTTTGGGGAAAAATAATGGGATTTGGGAAGGGAAATGGGGATTTGGGGGGTAATAATGGGATTTTGGGGGGAAATAATGGGATTTTGGGGGGGAAAATGGGATTTTGGGGGTTTTGGGGAAGGAGAAAATGGATTTTTGAGGGGGGGGAGGAATGGGATTTTGGGGAGAGGAAAATGAGAATTTGAGGAGTAAGTAATGGGGTTTGGGGGGAAGTGGGGATTTTTGGTGGGAACAATGGGATTTGGGGGGAAATTGTGGAATTTTGGGGGTAAAGCTGAGGATTTTTTTTTGAGAAAAATGGGGATTTGGCAGGAAAAAAATGGAATTTTTGGGGTGGAAAAGTGGAATTTTGGGGTGGAAAATGACAGATTTTGGTGGTAAAACCAGCGGGGTTTGGGTGAAAAATGAGATTTTCTGCCTTTTTCCCAAACCTGGCGTTTTTTGGCCCAGATCAACTCGACGGTGGGGCTGGCGCTGCCCCCCGGGGGCGGCACCGAGGACGTGAAGCCCCCGCTGGGAATCCGGGGGACCCCGAACTGCGCCCCCCACGCCGCCGGCAAGCGGCTGTGCGCCATCTGCGGGGACAGGAGCTCAGGTTTGGGGGGAAAAAACCGGGATTTTGGACAAAATGGGAAAAACATGAGAATTTGGGGGGGGAATGGGGAAAAAACTGGGCAAAAATTGGGGAAAAAACGGGGAAAATATGGGCAAAAAATGGGGAATTGGGGGCAGAGGGAGCACATCTGCGGGGACAGGAGCTGAGGTTTGGGGTGAAAAAACCGGGAATTTGGGAAAAAAGGGGAAAAATGGGCAAAAAATGGGAATTTGGGGGGAAATTGGGGAAAAAAATGGGCAAAAATTGGGGAAAAATTGGGCAAAAAATGGGCAAAATTGGGGAAAAACATGGGGAAAAATTGGGGAAAAAATGAGGAAAAACATGGGCAATGGGCAAAAACTGGGAAAAATCTGGGGGAAAAATGGGGATAAATTGGGGAAAAAAATGGGGAAAAATGGGGAAAAATTGGGGAAAACCATGGGCAGGTGGGGACAGAGGGAGCGGCTGTGCAACATCTGCGGGGACAGGAGCTCAGGTTTGGGGCCAAAAACCGGGATTTTGGGAAAAAAGGGAATTTGGGGGGGAAATGGGGAAAAATCTGGGCAAAAATTGGGGAAAAAACGGGCAAAAAATGGGCAAAAAAAGGGCAAAAACTGGGCAAAAATTGGGAGAAAAACGGGGAAAAAAGGGCAAAAACTGGGCAAAAATTGGGGAAAAACATGGGCAATTGGGGAAAAACTGGGAAAAAATTGGGGAAAAACTGGGGAAAAATTGGGGAAAAAATGGGGGAAAACTGGGGAAAACCATGGGCAGTTGGCGACAGAGGGAGCGGCTGTGCAACATCTGCGGGGACAGGAGCTCAGGTTTGGGGGGAAAAACCGGGAATTTGGGAAAAAAGGGAATTTGGGGGGGAAATGGGGAAAAAACTGGGCAAAAAAGGGGAAAAATTGGGGAAAATTTGGGCAAAAATTGGGGAAAAAATGGGCAAAAAATGGGAATTCGGGGGGAAAAATGGGGGGAAAATGGGGAAAAATTGGGCAAAAAATGGGAATTTGGGGGGGAAATGGTGAAAAAACTGGGCAAAAATTGGGGAAAAATGGGCAAAAAATGGGCAAAATTGGGGAAAAACATGGGGAAAAATTGGGGAAAAATGAGGAAAAACATGGGCAATGGGGGAAAACTGGGAAAAATCTGGGGAAAAAATGGGGATAAATTGGGGAAAAAAATGGGGAAAAATGGGGAAAAATTGGGGAAAACCATGGGCAGGTGGGGACAGAGGGAGCGGCTGTGCAACATCTGCGGGGACAGGAGCTCAGGTTTGGGGTGAAAAACCCGGATTTTGGGAAAAATGGGGAAAAAATGAGAATTTGGGGGGAAAACGGGGAAAAAAATGGGCAAAAATTGGGGGAAAAACGGGGAAAATATGGGCAAAAAATGGGGAATTGGGGACAGAGGGAGCGGCTGTGCAACATCTGTGGGGACAGGAGCTCAGGTTTGGGGGGAAAAATGAGGGTTTTGGGAAAAATGGGAATTTGGGGGAAAAATGGGCAAAAATTGGGCAAAAATTGGGAAAAAAATGGGGAAAAATTGGGGAAAAAATGGGGAAAAACTGGGCAAAAATTGGGGAAAAACTGGGGAGAAAATGGGCAAAAATTGGGGAAAAAATGGGGAAAATATGGGCAAAAAATGGGAATTTGGGGACAGAGGGAGCGGCTGTGCGCCATCTGCGGGGACAGGAGCTCAGGTTTGGGGGCAAAAATGGGAATTTGGGGGGAAAACTGGGGAAAAAACTGGGCAAAAATTGGGGAAAAACTGGGCAAAAATTGGGGAAAAACATGGGCAGTTGGTGAAAAACATGGGCAGTTGGTGAAAAACATGGGCAGTTGCAGACAGAGGGAGCGGCTGTGCAACATCTGTGGGGACAGGAGCTCAGGTTTGGGGGGAAAAACCGGGATTTTGGGAAAAAGGGGAATTTGGGGGGAAACTGGGCAAAAATTGGGGAAAAAATGGGGAAAAACGGGGAAAAATTGGGGAAAAACTGGGGAAAACCATGGGCAGTTGCAGACAGAGAGAGGGAGCGGCTGTGCAACATCTGCGGGGACAGGAGCTCAGGTTTGGGGGGAAAAAGCGGGAATTTAGGAAAAATGGGAATTTGGGGGGAAATGGGGAAAAATTGGGGAAAAAATGGGGAAAAATTGGGGAAAATATGGGCAATGGGGGAAAACTGGGAAAAATCTGGGGGGAAAAAATGGGGATAAATTGGGGAAAAAAATGGGGAAAAATGGGGAAAAATTGGGGAAAAACATGGGCAGTTGGTGAAAACCATGGGCAGTTGGAGACAGAGGGAGCGGCTGTGCAACATCTGCGGGGACAGGAGCTCAGGTTTGGGGGGAAAAACTGGGATTTTGGGCAAAAATGGGAATTTGGGGAGAAATTGGAGAGAAATTGGGGAAAAGCTGGGAAAAAACGGGGAAAAAATGGGGGAAAATTGGGCAAAAAATGGGAATTTGGGGGTGCAGAGGGAACAGCTGGGCAACATCTGCGGGGACAGGAGCTCAGGTTTGGGGGGAAAAATGAGGGTTTTGGGAAAAATGGGAATTTGGGGGGGAAATGGGCAAAAACTGGGCAAAAATTGGGAAAAAATGGGGCAAAATTGGGGAAAAACTGGGGAAAAACATGGGCAGTTGGCGAAAAACATGGGCAGTTGTAGACAGAGGGAGCGGCTGTGCAACATCTGCGGAGACAGGAGCTCAGGTTTGGGGGGAAAAACCGGGAATTTGGGAAAAATGGGAAAAACATGGGAATTTGGGGAGAAATTGGGGGAAAACTGGGGAAAAATTGGGGAAAAATTGGGGAAAAATGGGGAAAAAATTGGGGGAAAACTGGGGAAAAACATGGGCAATTGATGAAAACTGGGAAAAACCTGGGCAAAAATGGGGAAAAAATGGGGAAAATTGGGCAAAAAATGGGAATTTGGGGACAGAGGGAGCGGCTGTGCAACATCTGCGGGGACAGGAGCTCAGGTTTGGGGGGAAAAAACGGGAATTTGGGAAAAATGGGAATTTGGGGAGAAATTGGAGAGAAATTGGGGAAAAACTGGGGAAAAACTGGGGAAAACCATGGGCAGTTGGTGAAAAACATGGGCAGTTGTAGACAGACAGAGGGAGCGGCTGTGCAACATCTGCGGGGACAGGAGCTCAGGTTTGGGGGGAAAACTGGGATTTTAGGGAAAAATGGGAATTTGGGGAGAAATTGGAGAGAAATTGGGGAAAAACTGGGAAAAAAATGGGGAAAAAATGGGCAAAAAATGGGAATTTGGGGACAGAGGGAGCGGCTGTGCAACATCTGCGGGGACAGGAGCTCAGGTTTGGGGGGAAAATGAGGGTTTAGGGAAAAAATCGGAATTTGGGGAGAAATTGGAGAGAAATTGGGGAAAAACTGGGAAAAAATTGGGGAAAAAATGGGGAAAAAATGGGCAAAAAATGGACAAAAATGGGAATTTGGGGGGAAAAATGGGGGGAAAATGGGGAAAAATTGGGGAAAAAATGGGAATTTGGGGAGAGAGGGAGCAGCTGTGCAACATCTGCGGGGACAGGAGCTCAGGTTTGGGGGGAAAAACCGTGATTTTGGGAAAAATGGGGAAAAATGGGAATTTGGGGGGAAACTGGGCAAAAATTGGGGAAAAAATGGGGAAAAATGGGGGAAAAAATGGGGAAAAATGGGGGGAAAAATGGGGCAAAAATTGGGGAAAAATGGGGAAAAACTGGGCAAAAATTAGGGAAAAATTGGGGGGAAAATGGGAATTTGGTGGGGAAAATGGGGGGAAATGGGGGAAAAAGAGGGAAAAATGGGAATTTGGGGGCAGAGGGAGCGCCTGGGAACATCTGCGGGGACAGGAGCTCAGGTGGGATAAATTTGGGAGGAAAAATAGGGATTTTGGGAAAAAATGGTCAAAAAAATGGGATTTAGGAGGAATTAAGAGGAAAGAAATGAGGGAAATTTTCCTTTTGAACCAAATTTTCTGGATTTTGCCCCAAACTTTTTGTTATTCTCAATTCCAGGTGGATTTTGGGTCAATTCTGGGTCAATTTTGGGTGAATTTTGCTCCATTTTGGGCTGATTTCCTCAATTCTGGGCCGATTTTCTCACAGATTTTTTGGGATTTGCCCCAAATTCCATCAGAATTCCCAATCCCAGGAAAACATTCCAGGGTTTCGAGCTGCAGCTGCATTTTGGCTCAGTTCTGGGTCAATTCTGGGTCAATTTTGGGTGGATTTTGCTCCATTTTGAGCCAATTTTTGTCATTTTTGGCCGATTTTTGCCGTTTCTGGGCCGATTTTCGCCGTTTTTGGGCCGATTTTCTCCCAGATTTTTTTGGATTTTATCCCAAATCCCCTCAAATCTCCCCAATTCCAGGCAAGCACTACGGGGTGTCCAGCTGTGAGGGCTGCAGGGGCTTCTTCAAGGGCACTTTGGGCCAATTCTGGGTGGATTTTGCTCCATTTTGGGCCGATTTCCTCAATTCTGGGCCGATTTTTGAGCTGATTTTTTGGGATTTGCCCCAAATTCCATCAGAATTCCCAATCCCAGGAAAACATTCCAGGGTTTTGAGCTGCAGCTGCATTTTGGGTCGATTCTGGGTGGATTTTGGGTGGATTTTGCTCCATTTTGGGCCGATTTCCTCAATTCTGGGCCGATTTTTGAGCTGATTTTTTGGGATTTTACCAGAAATTCCATCAGAATTCCCAATCCCAAGAAAAATA